>NW_010972991.1:640583-640967 GCF_000737465.1 Haliaeetus leucocephalus | reverse complement strand
GGTAGGACGTTTTCTCATCATGTCTTTAAGCCAGTCCCCAGGGAGGCAGCAGGCTTCCCTAAGAAGTGAGTCTGGTTGGCATGTTTGGTCTTCTCTTTCCCTCAGAAGAGAGTCTCCTATGACAATAACACATCCTTTTTTCTTTATGGAAGCACTTTTGACACAGGGCGTAGGCCAACTTAACCTTGGTGACACCTCCAACCTAGATGAACCATCGTCCTCATTAGTGTTTGGTTCCACTTGCAGAGCCTCCTACCTATTGTGCAAGGGCACCTGGGAAGGTGGGGGAGTCATGGAGGAGACGCACCTGCTGCACCAGGCAGGAGCTTGTCGCCACTGCCCCTTATCCCTTCAGTCACCGCCTTCTGCCGGGTGGGGAGAGGA
>NW_010972991.1:571037-640573 GCF_000737465.1 Haliaeetus leucocephalus | reverse complement strand
GTTTATTATTACCTTGTCGCCATTGCCCCCTATCCCTTCAGTCACCGCCTTCTGCCGGGTGGGGAGAGGACAGGGAGTCCTCCACACCTTGTGTCCTGTCCGCCCGACAGGTCTGTCCCAGGGCAGGCAGGGTGCAGTTCCCGTAGTCTGTCTCCCTCCCAGACTCCCTGACACTCCTCACCCTACTGCCCCCCTCCCCGAGCTCTGTCACTCAGCGGAGGAGTTCCTCTCCCCGGGCACACCTCCCGCAGGTGTGCTCACTGCTGCCGTCCTGTACTGGTGTAAGAGCAGGGCACGGCCTGCAGACGGACACCCGGATGGCGGCGTCTTCCACCGGAGCTCTGCCTGGGAAGCTGCGTCAGTCAAGGCGGGTGCAGAGTTTAGAGAGAACAAGGCCTGCTGCTGGGTAGATACCATTGCTCCCTGCTTGAGCTCTCAGAGTTACAGTGCCCTTCCTTCATGCCCTGCTGTGCAAACTGGAGCTGCTCGCTTTGGCAATAGGTCTCGTCAGCCGCTGTTGCATGAGCTGCCAGCTCCTGGTGGGACATTCATCCCCCTGAGGTTTACCCAGTTCAGGAAACCCCCCTGCGCACCGCACTAGAGCTCTCTGCTGCCAATCATGCCAGCACTGGAGATGCTCACCTCAGCAACTGAGTAAATGTAAAATACTTCATAGTTTCTTGCTTCCCGGTGTCAAAATAGAGAAACTAATTTTCCTAAGTGTCAGGTGAGCACCTAAGTGTACATATTATATCAAAAAGCATATATCACTTAAGGTATGTTTGCAGGATGTCGTGAAGTATCATGTACAGGTAACCTTAATTTCTCTGCTTCTCAGTTTACGGAGAAGTGATGACAAAGAAAAACCTAGTCAAATGCCAGATGAAAAGAACTGCCTAGTGTTTTGGAAATGTAAAGGCTTCAGTTCAATTTGATCATGTTCTGCAAAGCTAGACCCCAACACTTGACTTTCACTGTCCCTTGTCCATCTGTCCTCTAAGATGTTCTTCTAGATTTACCCAGCCAAGTATAATAGCCTACAAACTCAACAACCCCAAACAAACTAAACATTCTTGACAATATCCCTGCTGAATACATTTAAATAAATCAGCCTTTTAAATGAATAGGTTTCCTGTGTAATGCTCTTTTCAGTCAACAGATTTCTCCTATAATTAGAGTGTATTACTTTATAAATGTACTTTTCCTTTATAACAAAAGAAAGGAAAATTACTTGAGAAAAGCAAACACTGTAATTAAATAAGGTTCATGCCAATTCATTATTCAAATGCAGAGAACAACTTGTGAATATCCACTTCCAGTGTACTAAATCCATCTAATATCAAAAGGCACCAATTGAATTTTATGCTTTGTAATATACAGTAAGTTGCTAGTATTTGTTTTGTATTAAAGTAATTTCACAAGCTATGTTAACTATGTGCAATGTTCAACAATAGCACTAACCGTTGGTAAATTAGACCTTTTATGTTTAAGCTAATTTGAAACAGCATTTCACAATTCAGAATCAAATTCAAATTGCTTGTCAAGAATTTTAAGATACTAAAAAGCCATTCCAGAGTAAACAGACAAGTTTTGCAGTCTCCAGCAGTATTTCATTAGCAGACAGAACTAACCTACCTTGCCTACTTCCATCAAAGATCTAGAGGACTGCTTGAAATAGAGGAATAAATCTCAGCATCCCAAGATGAATGCAGTTTCTGAGAGCACAGTGTCTGCCCATTCGTCTGCATGCCCATATTGGTCACCTAATATATAAATTTTATTCTAGCTTCAAACTCACTGACCAAGGAGATTCTTCATTGCTACTTTGGAGATTGTTTTCTAAGATAGGAGGTTTCCTGTTATTTGGTAGTTGGAAATGCAATTATAGTTATGGCTTGAGCTAATACATCAGTGTTTACACCTCGTTATCATTTTTTGAAAAAAAGAAAGACGATTAAAAGATAACAATTTCTGGTAATTAGGGACATGACAAGCATACGAACAGAAGAATACTCTCACATGTGTAGGAACACAACTGACAGAGATACTTGTATTTTATAATTAAAGGGAAAAAAAAGCAAAACAGCAAGGGAATCAGGAGTTATATCATGCAGCTTATATTATGCCCATTATCTTATGCTTGTTAATTATTTCACAAATATTTATATCCTCAAAGTGTTTGTTAAAAACCCCCAACCAACCAACCAAACCCTAATTCATTGGGATCTTTGCATCAGGTAACACATGTATGGGAATCCAATCTCCTGAATAGGACAGTTGGCTGCTGTCCAGAGGATCATGTAAGTCTCCACCACAAGTGTCCTTACAGTGATCGTCACCTGGATCAGGTGAGATTCACACAACTGTTGTTCTGCTGAATTCCTATACAAGCTGGGCTGCGGTGTGTGACCACTCCAGCACATGCATCATCCATTGTTATTGAGTATCTTAAACTACATATGAAACATCTCATTAATATCTCAACTGTTTATGAAAGACTGTTCTAGAAAGACCTCTGCAGAAATACCTCCTATTGACCACCCACAAGAGTCTTATCTGTGTTCGGTTTGGTCACTTCTGCACCAGGAACCTCCCATCAGAATCTCTGGAACAGCCAGACTGACCACTCAGAATGTTTGTCACTATAGCAAAGCACACAAGTTATACTGGTCAGCTTTTCTAGGAGCTGCTTGGAGGAATCAATGTGTGTGATCAAAATTCCCACCCAGAAAGATTCTACAGCAATGAGTTAATGCTGCTTCTAACTGTTGCCACCTTCTCTCAGGCTGATCCATTATCTCATCCATATAGGTGACAAATTGAGGGGTTCCTGGACCACCAGTGAATTAACGCCTAAGTGCACTAAGTGTCCACACAGGCACAACCCTGACACCCTACTATCCCATAACTATAACTATACAATGAACTTGAACTTCACAGCACACTTATCACTTAAATTTGTAGCTCTTGTCACTGATGATAAAATGCTTTATTTTACAGAAGCTGATTTCAGAAGCATAATTTCCAAAAGTTTCATATTACTTATATTGCAGTTAAGACACAGACCCCAATAAGAACAGGTGTGCTATATCTAGCCCTCCAAGCAGACAGAGAGCAAACAGATTTACAAAATGGCCAAAATTATTTTAGTTTTTCATTTCTCCTGATCTTCATTTCTCTCCCTCCTTTAACCCTGTTTTTTATTTCTGAGAAACCAATAGTAGACCCACAGATGTTCCCTTTTCACTTGAAGGGATACACATGACTATGCATGTTGAGGGAGATATGATATATCCCTGTTAATCAAATCAGTGTTGTGAATGTAAAATATAAAATATACAGCTTGAGCAGAGGGCACCAGTGGTGGGAGAAGGGAAAGTTCTTACCCCATTTACTGAAACTTGTAAACCTTGATCCTACCTGGCAGAAAAACAATACATGTCTGTGTTCTCCATCTGTCAGCAGCAGAACTGTGAACACAGAACTTTCTTGAGGGATGGGTGACAACCACATAAGTCAGTTCCCATAAACCTCATTCTTTTAATATGCACTAACAGGAAGACAACATGCTTATGGGAGAAAGTTATGGAAAATCGGGAAAATTAAGTACCTTCCATCAAACAAAGTGAAACCTAGAACCAAACATGTAAGATAAACAGATGTATTGGACTAGGATGCACTTGAATATGCTTATTCTATCAACTTAATAAATTGCCTTGTTTGTATTGATTTACTAGTCTGCTATATGATATGATGTTTCATTACCCAAAGCTCTAAAATAAAAGAAAAATAAAATCAATGTATTATATTTACCTTTGATTGATATGATACTAGTAACACTAACCAAAAGTGTCAATAAAGGACAATGGTTAGAAAGACATTGACAATATAAGGAAAAATTTATGCTTTGCCTCTCACTAAATCTGTTATGTAAGAAAATGTAGGTTGGTATTTCATAAATACAAGATACAATTTGACATTTATATTAACACTTAAAGTTAGAGTTACTTTGTCAAAACCAGTGGGAAGATAATGCAGTAGAGAAAATAATGGAGATTGGAGTCAGATTTAGTGATAATTTACACTTTGTACAAAATTAGCAGGAAGAAAGTATTTGACTTGAGACCCTTGAAAAACAGAAACCATCAGACTTGAAAAAGAGCCATCCTCTGAACTAGTAGAAGAGAATTATCCTGGTCAGCTCTAATGGTTGTGTCTCAGGGTTTCAATACTACAAGTTACTGTTCAAAACACAAGATGTAGGCTTCTTAATTACAAGTGGCTGAGAAAGAAGTGGTCAAAAAAGTATTTGATAGGAAAATTTCCATCTAAAAATACCATTCTAGTAAAATGAAAATGCTTCACAAGTCACATAGATTTCCCTTAAAGTTCTTTAAGGAGAAAAATCTGGTAAAACGCTGGCAAAGTTCCAAATGTCTTGCATTGACACTCTTAGAACAAAATACTCTGATTTTTCATTTCACATAAAACTTCTAGCCTTTTTTTTTCATTTTCTTTTTTATCAAGATGATGTTCAGATAGCAGTATATTGTACAGTTTAAAGGTCCAAAACAAAACAAAAAGCTTTCTTCCATGCACAGGTGTTTTGGTTTGTTGTGGTTTTTTTCCACGTTTTTCTTTTAGGGGACATTTCAAAAATTTTAATTTCTATTCATTAGAAATGAAGCCAAATTCTGAAATCTCCTCAGCTTGCCTGAAGTCCATTTCCCACATCATTTTGAAAACTGAACCTACTGTCTGGAGGTCAAGTTACATTCTATATATCATCACAAGTGTCTACAGTCATGATGGGTCTTCATGTAAAAGCACACATAGGGTATTCTACAGAAGTCTTTAAACAATTCTGATCATGATGAATAAGGGAAAAAATTTCATTTCCTCCACCTGATCTCTAGGGTTATACATCACCACAGAGAAAATTAAAGCCATAAAAACATTTCTTTAGCAGTAAATTAAGCACTGGGGAAGACATCTCATGAAAGTTAGAGCAGGTGTCTGACAGGAAGCATACTTCTTCCAGGATGAGCACTGAATGATCTGGCACAAGAAAAGTCATATGCTTTCCTTTCCCTCTGGATATATGTATGAAAATGACACGTATTAGTCCATATCTTCGTCTTCTTATTATTAAGAGTCTGTGTAGGGAACATTCACAAAGCACACTGAAGTATCCTTTGGCTAAGAGATGATACAGCAATACTGAATAATTATTTTAATGGAAAAAATGGTTGATTTTTACACTGTTTGAAAATAATTGTTTATGCAAAAAAGGGACGAGCTTAGATGCATAGACAGATAGACAGACATATACATATATATATAAAGACGGTCTATGCAATTTTACATTTAATATTTATAAATACACACATACACATATGGTGTAAATTCTGACCTCGTAAACAAAATGATACAGTGGACACATCAAAAAGGGCCTTAGTAAATTGTCCTTTCTGTTTAAAGAGAGTCCATGCTGCTTACTTGCAGATAAGGAAAGTAAATCCACTCCTGTTGCTGTGATCAAACAAGGACCCCTGAGCTGAAGAACTGCCTTGTTATTACACATCGCTGCAGGCAACACACATAAAACCAGTCAGGTTTTAAAAGGACACTTGCTAACATTTTTTTGTCTTTCCCACCTGCATGTACACGCTCACACATACAGAAGGAGATCCTGTTCAGTGGCATAATGCAATTGTGCCATTAGAACCGGCATTCAGGATAACAGAAAATACCAAAAATGGTTTGATTCAACTTTTATACTTAGCAACAGGGAAGGATATGTTCAGCTGTTGCTCTGGCTGGGGTGTAGATGGCTTTATACTACGTAATCATGGAGGTTAGCAGCTGGCAGAGGAACTTTTCTCTTTGCATCAATTCTATGTACTGTCTGATACTAAATACATGAATAAATAAATAAATAAATGTGTGCTTCCCAGGGTTTTATAGCATTCTAATAGTTTTGTTTTAAAAAGTTTGCAAATAATTATATAGGCAGTGATCAAAGCTCTGTACACATGTCCCAGTTTGCTCATGTAGGACTGGTGAGTTTAGTATCTAGCAAAACTTTTATATTTGGACTGTAAACATGTCCAACTCAGCTTATCACCCTGGATTCCCTTCATAACACATAGAGAGAAACAGGCATTTTTGGAGCACAGTTCATCCCCTCTACCTCAAATGTTGATGTTATAATGCATTATTCCTTAGAAATGCTCCTTGCTATCCACAGACTGTGCATGAAGGAAAATTGAACTAGAAGCTCGGATGCAGACAATTCAGAGATGGGCAAAGAAGTTCCACCCCATCACTTACTAAAAAAAAATAATGAAAGTAATTCATACAGTTTTGAACTGTCCTTTCCTAGTGAACTGTGACATTTTAGGGCTTAGAGGTAACAGAGCTTCTAATTTAATTTACTTTTTAATTCTCCAGCTTTTGGAGCAAGAATCAGGATTTAAGTGGGGGGTTATGTTTATGCTAGCCTGGAAATACTGAAATATCAATGGCAATAAAAACAACACACAAAGATTAACAGGCTCTGTTTTTATATAGCGGTTATCATTTATAAAATCTGAAGTTCATCATAAATAAGTCAGTACCATTTTCTGTGTTTTACATATGAGAAAACTAATGCTCAGAAAGATCATATGAGCAAGTCTTTCCAGGTGCAGGCAGAGGGTGAGAACTGCAGGGCATCCTGAATTTGAATAGATATTTTCTTCCCTCAAATAGTAGGAAAGTTTCAGACATAATGATTTGGATTCTTCACCCAGCAGTAACTGCTGGCTCCAAGGAGGTGACAACCAGTCCCAGAGCATGTATTTGTCTGGGTCTAGTGTGAGCTTGGAAATCCTCTAACTTAGAGAAAAAGCAGGAACTGGGGGGGGACCTGGGATGGAAGTGGTGTGCAGGGAGTGAAGGTCCCATCTTGTGTTGTTCCCACAGTGTCCCCTGCAGGAGAGTATGGCCATGGATGGTGCAAGAGTCAACTGAAGATACTTTGCCACAGCATGTGGACTGGTTTGGACCTGACAAACAAATTAGTTAAAACCAGATCTCTTGCAGTTGCCATTTCTCTCATAGTGTTTGTCATAATATACTATTAATCACAGTGAACTTCTATCATACTGCATGCACCGAACTGCTTGGCTCAGTGTTGCTTTCTGATGCAGAGACCCAGAGCAAATGGTCACTCTGAAATGCTCTTTATTTAATAAAAGCAACAGCGAGGACCACAGCTTCCTATTTAGAAATGCCAGGCTCCTATTAAATACTGCCAGTCACCGCTGGAAAGAAAGTGACTTCAGGCTTTGATCTGTTCACGTATGACTAGAGCCACAGGAATAATTGATTTTACAGTTCGATGCCCAAACGGGGAAAAAAAGAACATGTTAGGTCAACTTAGAAAGAAAGTATTTCCTTGTTCAGAGTGAAATGAATCACCCCTCTTTTTTTCCTTTTTTTTTTTAAGACATTTTTAATACTGACTGCAAGTTATCTGATTATTGTGTCTTTACATTTCAAGACTTGTCACTTAAGCACCATGACAGACCTCGCACACCCTCTTAATGCGCTACAGATACAAATTAAAACATACCTTAAACTTATCTGTACGTTGTGAAGCTAGATAAATTGCCATGTGCTGAATCATGTAACATAGCACAGGATGCCATAACAATTTTTTAAGCTCAGGAACAGTAAATAGTAGGATGCAGAGAGGATGTTCATATGGAAATTATATTCCAACCTACTATAATGCATGCCTATTTTACAGTTTCCCACAAAGGTGGTGGACTGAACTCAGCGATCGCATCACTCATTCCTATCTCTGACCACAGAATTTGGGCTCTCCTGCCCATTAGCAAAATAGCATACCAATGGGCTACAACAGAGACGAGAAGTAGGCTGACACTGCATCCATCCTCTGCTCATCATTCCCTTTTGAGAAATAACCCAAGTTGCACTGTAATTGTCCCACTGCTACTCCATTTGGGCTTTCTGAAATTTGGTTCCTTTTTTGCTCTCCCAAAATGTTCACAGAAATTGCCTCAAAATTCAATATCACAGTGATCAAACATTTGATAAGTCCTATTTTTAAGGTGGAGTATTATCACTGGAATCAGAGGAAGAGTGTCCTGACTGATACCTTGCCACGAAGCACAGGGTCAACTCAGCAGTCTCATTAAAGAAATCTACCTATAACAACCAATCTCACTCTGTTTATGCAGCAGAACATGACAAAGAAAACTTAGCTTGAGCCTAGTGAAATTTCCCAAAAAACTGTGTTTGAGTTGTGTGAAGACCTTGCAACAGCAGCACACGAAGCTGCCAAAAAAGCACAACCACTTTGCATCCTGCTGCTCTCTTAAAATAAAATTATACTCAGCTACAAATATGTCCATATATGGAGAAAGAGTTAATTACTTCAAACACTGGAGCAGCAACTTGTCATAAGATAAGGGATGGATTTTTAGTGTTACTGCAGCCTGAAAAAATTGTTTATTTTGAAGACTATGTTCCAAATCTAGAGGTTGAGTAAAAGATACCAGTGAGAAAGTTCTGGTACTTAGACGCTGGTGATACACAAATCACGCCCTAGTTATACACATCAGTAACCTGAGATAGAAAAATGTATTTGAATTGAAAGGTGAGTTCATTGGTGCAGCCTATTGACTATGTATCAACATTACCTATAAGCTGAGCAGAGGCAAAAAGAGCCCACAGCTAGCAAGTGGGGAATTTGGTGACAAAGTGGACATGGATCCTGGTCTATGGGGAAGGAGAAGGGGAAATTAGATGAAGACATAAGTCTGGAGTCTCACTTTAGAAGATGTGCAATAAGGAAAGTGTGGAGATGGATTGCTGGTTACTCCAAATAGTATTCTGTTTCTGTATCTCTTCTTTCATGACTGTTCTAAGACTTACAAGTAGAAATAGAATTTGCTTCTCAGATACTGAGATGAGTGTGTTTGACATTTGTACAGAAGGAAAGATTCAAAGGCAAAAAAAGGGATCCTCCTGTCCAAAGAAAGGAATATATGAAGAACCAGGCAGTACAAAAGTGCAGAAAGGATACTAAAAAGGCTATCAAAAAGCAAGCCCCACTTAAATGAGGTGATTAATTTCCTCATTTCCAATTCATATTTTGCAGAAAAGACGTTTACAAGTTTAATGCTGACACAAGCAAAATCTGAGGACCATTATTCAAGCATCATGCAGTATAAAATAAGATATATTTCCTTTTCTTGGGGAACCTGGAATTCAAAGACAGTGGAACAAAAAAAAAACAAACCATGAAACAGGATGTCTGCACATTACAGCATTTGTCTATATTCCCCATTAATCTAACGGCCTAGGCCTTTGCTTTAATCAAGACCCACTGGTATTAGCTGTGGGGAACACATATCTACTGTCTTGCAAAATAGGATGGTGACATCAAGAAACTGAGAAGGCTTGTGAATTATTTTAATAGAAAGTGTGCAGGGACATGAGCCTCTTGGGATTTGTGATATGTTGTCATTCCTGCCTATGAACTGGATGTTTATGAATTACACTGTTTGCTTTTCAGACTTCTTCAGCAGGTAGCCAAGATCACTTTGAATCCTGTCATTCCATTCCCACTGGCTTGGCTTCTGAAATGACTTTTACAATAGGTATTATATGAAAATAGCTTCCTAGTGGGTCATTTTAATTCTTGATCACACAGTCACAGGAGAGAAGGGACATGGCACCAACCATGCCCACCCAAATCTGTGTATTTGAGAGCTTTGCCCAGAATTCAGTGTGGAGGTGTCTATAATCAGAGTAGCTGCTGCATGCCGGTTAATTAGCTCTGTCTTCACAAATGGAGATAAAAATTACAACAACCATAACACTATTTCTGATCTCTTCCTCAGCTTGGTAAATTTAAACATTAGTAACACTGTCAAACAATGGCTAAAGAGGAAATATTTAGTTGTCTTTTGGCAGTGACAAATTACTTCAGCCTTTATGGGTTCATTTTTTTAAGCAGTTTGACATTTCGTTACTAAGGGAGATTTTTTATTTTATTGTTTCTTTCAGTCTGTTACACAGCCACAGTGTTACCAAGTAGGTTCCTATGAGTCATATGCAGGTGGGAAGAAATCATGTCTCTATTGATAGCAGTATTACTTTTTATTATTATTTGCAAATGTTCTCACATATCCCCCTCTTTTTACTTGGTTTATGATTGACTACTCATTTTTCCTAAAGATGTGAGCAAATATGCTGATTTATATAGGCTTTGTCAAACTGGATCAGAAGTCCAATGAGTCTTGTGTTTTGCAACCAATCATAGTTAAGTATCAAATACTCACTGAGGAGACAGAGGTAAACAAAGAAAAGAAAATCCAAACTTAAGCCCTGACAACTTCAGAAATTGCATGCTTTCGGGCAAAGTCTTCCTCAAATTGCCCAAATATTGGTTTATGTCACAGCCCTCACAGTTCCCATCCTTTCTGAACAAGAACTGTAGGAATTGTCAGTGCTGTCATTTTGCAGAATTGTGGCAAATCCTACGAAGTTCACAGAAGCACCTTCTGGCAATGTGTTATACCAGCTATCTTATGGTCTATGAAGATGGAGAAAAAAATAATCTTTTTATTGGTTCTAAATACGCTATTTTTCAGGTTACCTGAATTTTTGTCCATTATTGTATTGTGAAAAATAATCAACAGAAGATCTCTTGCAAGATCCTACTCCAAGGTTTGTTGTAAAACCAAGTAAGACAAATCAACTTCCATTCCTTTCCCGGTTATTTTGCTGAAGATAATTCTGTGGCTCAGAGAGTTCCATCACTCAGATAATTCAAGTTTTCAAAGTGACCAAATGAAATCCATTGGACTTTTCTCTTAGCAGTGTTTCAAAACCTGTTTTTTTCTGGAGTATTACTTTATTTCAACCAATCACACCCCAAAATAATCATTACAGCTCTGCTTACAGGCACCTTCCTTCTTGCAGACAATCACTCTGCATAAGAACTGTTCAGCTTTGGCCTAGGTGCTATAAAGCTGGTCTTTTTTTCTGATGTTGGGGAATGTGGTTTCTCTGCCTTTTGCTGCCAGGAAACAGCTCAATGTCTAATGCTGTCATTATGCTGCATTCCTGAAGTCTTCAATTATGACACTCCCAGGCAATGAATCATTTATAGCCCTTTGACGTGCATGCAAACATACATCAAATTGCAAAGCCAATTATAAAACAATATACAGACCTTTTGATCACTTCAGAAATCTACAATTGCTATTTTAGCACTGAAACAGAAGTAATGGCTAATCAAAAACTTTCCTGGGTATGTTACTTTAAGGCAATTATATTAATTTGCTATAATTTACTGTAACAAAATGGGGAACTTTTGAATAGCTGGAACTGTATAAATTTGCATAAGTATTACATTTTCACAGGTTCATTTTCCTAGCCCAGTTGATACGTCCTGTATTATGCACAGTACATATACCAGCCCTCAAGTAATTTACACTCAAAGACAGTCAAATTTCATGAGCCATGAGTAGCTTACCATTTATTCTGCAGGCCATCATTTTATCTTTTTAAATAAAATACTTCTAGTAAGTTCAATAGAGGAGAAAGAAAGTCTGACTGACAGCTCTGGAGAGTCAAACTGTATTTGTTTACAAAAGAAACACAATATATAGAGCAGAAACAGTGCTTTACCACCACCAGGAACATGACTTAACACTGCTTTGGAGGTACTCTGTACTGTTCAGGCTTTTTCCCTTGCTTCTCATCAGCCAATTTTGTCTACTAATGCCAGGTAGACCTAATTCCAACAGAGATGTTGCAGATTGCTTCAAGACCTAACAAAAACCTGTGAGATGACAATTACTTTTGGCTTGGGTCATCAAAGGGCAGACATATAGTGCCTTCAGCTGACTTTATGGCTTTCTCTGGAACATCTTGGGAGACCTTACTGCAGCCTTTCAATACTTAAAGGGGGCTTATAAGAAACATGGGGACAGACTTTTTAATAGGGCTTGTAGTGAGAGAACAAGGGGAGAGGTAATGGCTTTACACTGAAAGAGGGTAGATTTAGACTAGATATAAGGAAGAAAGTTTTTAGAATGAGGGTGGTGAAACACTGGAACAGGTTGCCCAGAGAGGTGGTAGATGTCCCATCCCTGGAAACATTCAAGGTCAGTTTGGACGGGGCTCTGAGCACCCTGACCTAGTTGAAGATGTCCCTGCTCATTGCAGGGGGGTTGGACTAGCTGATCTTTAAAGGTCCCTTCCAACCTAAACTATTCTATGATTCTATGAACATGACAAGGAGGAAAAGGATGGGAATAGGCTGTTGGCCTTATCTGACTTACTAGAAACCAGAGGCTACAGATGAATGATTCTGCAGCTCCTTCACACTTCATGACACATCCAACTATCCTGGGATAATATAGTGACAGAGTGCACAGACAGAATCAATGCACCAGACCCTACTCAAATACCACACTATGAAACTGGGAACAGCAGAGGTAAATACTATTGTAAAACCAGACTGACTGGAAGCTTGATTTTCAAGGTTTGTGCCAGTCAATGAAGTAGCGTAAGCTCATATGCATCTGGCTGTGTCTAGCTTACCCTAAATAAATCTATAGACCCAGATTCTCACCCAAATACTCATGTCTAACTGCCTGAATACCCACACACCTTTCTCAGTTATGCCAAGAGCTTCCTTGAAGTATTACCCAATTCTGCCCCCCCAATTTTTTTTGGTTTTGCCACTCATCAAAACATTCCAGTATGGACTTTGAACATGTGATTAAGTCAAATCAACTTTAGGAGAAGTTATTCTTGTACTGAAGAGCTTCTAAAATTATTCTTATCTTGCCATGAAGTTTCAAAAAATGCTTTATCTATATTGACTAGACTTTTGTCCATGTTATTCACCTCTGTCTGGCAATACTTCTGAGACTCATAACACACTGACCCATCTCTATTCTCTTAGCTCATCTTTTTCTGTTTGTCAGACTGCTGAAATGTGTTCCTCAGAGAACTCGTGAGATCATTGGAAGAGGGGCGATCATTTGTGCACAAGCTGATGTTGCAGGCACTGCACTTCTAAGTGTTCCTCCCAAGACTGCACCAAAACTTACAATTCATATTAACTGTGAAACTGATTCTTGGGTCATTATGACTGGCGTGATGACTTTGAACAGAGGTACAGGCTCTTGCTGTCACTTGAAGATTTGTTTCCACAAAACAAGACAAAGTGTTTGGGAAAGAGGGAATCTCTTTTCTCATTCCCCAGTCCCTGAGCTGCTGTCTGGGACACCTGCCAATAGCAAAGGGTTAGCTTCCAGATGATGGATCTTGACTGTGCTGTTGTTGGCATCTGTGCTCCTGTTGGAAAGGCCATCAGCTTGGAAGCTATGAGAGTTGATTAGGTCGCCTTTCAAGAACTCTTTCATCATCAGTCAGTGGGAATTATTGTAGTGTTCTTTAGGGCATATAAAGATAATTTTTCAACAAAGTACCACTGGGAAAAAAATACTGAGAAGAAAGAAAAACCGAATCATAGAGCACTCTATCAAAAGGTAGAGAGCAGCCAAGTCCACTTCCTAAAGTGAAGTGTAGAAAGGCTGTTCCTTATGTTCGTGCACTCCATTTCAGGGAAGAAAGAAAGAAACATCTGTCCCAAGCCCCCTCCTACAAACTTCCTCAAAAATCAGTGCTGAAATCTGTAGAAAGAGAAAACTAACTGAAAGAATGCTGGTCAAGTGAATGACTGTACAAACCATATCAGTGGATTTCAGGCCCAAAGTGAGAAATTATGGTGATGGGAGCCAAATAAGTTCTTCAGTATGTAACTCTATTAGTAGTTGTGAAGGAGAAATAAATTCTCCATGCTCAGTCTGCCTTTTACCATGCACAGCTGGTCTGAATTAGCCATAAAAAACTACTTTTCAGTAATACTAGTCTAGGTGTGATTGACTTTTTCACAGTGGTATGCAGAGAAACAGGGAGATTTGTACAGAGAATGCAAGAATCTGATTCCTTCCAATACATAAGCATTGCAGAAAAATAGCAAAAAAATAGATAAAAAAAGTGGAACTTCCTATGCAAATTCTATTGATTTTCAAAAGGAACCGATTATTAGTCCAGTATGAGCAATTCCTGAGGATTTGCTCCAGAAGAAGGCTATGTCATTGTCCTGTCTGAAGCTTCACAAGAATCTCCAGATGATTTCATGATATTTTCATCGAACACGAAAAGATTGCAAAGCTTTTCAACATCATGTTTTAGGCCTAATCCCAAATTAATCTCAGTTTTGAACTCTATCATAATGCAGATCATTGCCTTGCTGTACCCTGCATATGCCAGATCAAAAAGTAAGAGCCACAGAAAAGAAATATGCCAATGATTAAAGAAACCAGTTACTGTCACATTATTAGTCACCATGTTTTCTGCTAGAGCTAGGAAATCATTTAGTTCTTTCTAAAGATCAGCCATTTATCTTCAGGCAACTGGAGATTAAAGACTTCATCAGTAATTATCACAAATAGTGCCCTGAACACACTGATTAAAGGTACTTGTCATTACACCTTATAAAGAACAGTATATCAGCTCTCTTACTATTTCAGAATAATTATGCATTGGACTTGTGCTGAAGTCCCAGTCACAACTAATCACCATTTGCATAAGCAAGACACTGAAAGAATCCTGTTCCTTTAAAATCACACATGCTAACACATGAAGCATGCATTCCATACCACACTCACACCAAAGCAGAGAAGTCTAAGACCAAAAAAAAACCCTTTTCCTTGTAAAATTAACAATTCCAGATGAAATTCTGATGTAAACTACACTTTTGCAGTCTTGATTAGTTATACGGGGCAATTATAAGTAAAAGCTATTTTGAATACTGGAGTTTTTTAAGATTTGATCTTTTTTAAAATGTTGAATAATATATACCAGCTATCTTACATAGTCAAGTTCTAAATAGGTAAAATCAGAATCTTAACTATGCCTCAGGTTTGTAAATAATCAGGCATTGTTTGTAAAACATCTCCCTTGGTACATAGTCAAGAAAAAGAAAAAAAAGAAATTATAAAAAAGCTTGGTGACTTCACAGCCCTCTAAACATCAGGTGCCTTTTTTTCTAGCAGGAAATAGAGAACGTCTGATAGTTTCAAAGAGAAAAAAAGAGAAAAATACACATTCCCCTTCCTTCAAAATGAAGCAGCAGAGTTTTAGCCTTTTCCAAAGTTTTAATGCTTTTGCAAAGCTAACATTGTGTTTTATTCTGTGCCTTGCCTTGCCTTCCCTCACCCATACCCCTGTCCCTCAGCCTTCCCCTTTCCCCCTCTCTCCCCCTCTCTCCCTCCCCCCTGCCCCCCTTCTTTCTCAAACAATTTTGTTTTGTGGTCAGGACACAGCAGGAGCCCTAGGAAAAAAAAGGAACAATGGAATTAAGTTGGAAAGATGGCTGCGGTGCCAATAAATATGAAAAAGGATAACAGGAATCTCTACAATAAGGTTCCTATATCTGAAGAGGAATGAAGCTTGCAGCTATGTATTTCTCTTCTCCCAGCTAAACTGGGATTTCAGGGCATACTACAATCCCCATAATGGATCCTACATGGGCTATTCTCTGATGCAGAACCTTCCTTTTTCAAGACCTGAAAAAGTGAAGTATTGTGGCCAAAGAGCTATAACTATACAGAAGAAAGGAAGAATAAAACACAGATGACTCCCATGTGATATAAAAATGTGGGTTTGAAGAATGCTTTGGTGTTAGGCTGAAACAGCCTAGGTTTTCATATGTTGCTGAAAAAAAGAAAATATTAGCAAACTGTCTGTGGAAAAGAACTCTTATCATCAACGCAATTTTATTTGAATGACACTCCTAGTTCTTGTATTATGCCAGGCATAAACTTTATGTCTTTTGGGATAGCTACGTCAATGCTAGATGGAAGAAGAACACTTCTTACCAAACACCAGTGCCTTATTAATGGGAAGTTATATGATTAATAAATCTGATTACTTAGAAGTCAATTTATCTGCAGTGCAACTGCTATCCAGGTGAAAATAAGATTATTGTGAGTATGGTTTATTAATAACCCCCAGTATGTCACCGATGCAACTTGATTATAACACAGCAGGCACGTAATGCACAATATTTCAAAGACATTAAAACAACCTGACAACAGTGGGTACAGAAGAGGTATATGGTACAGGGTAAGGCATAAAACTCCTGAAGTGTAAGTGACCATTCAATTTTCAATTCCTCAAGGAATATTTTCTTTCTATTTTATTGTAGATGTAGGATTTGTATTTTTCAGTGTCAACCCTTATGGCTGCTGAGATCACCTGAAAGCATGAGTCAGTGTGAGGTTCAGATACAGACCTTGTAACATCCGAAACAACCCCTTGAACTTCCTCACAGGGAAAAGCAATTTAGCAGACCCAAAGGGGAATTCAGATGCCCCTGAGGGAAGCCAGTCACACACAGCTCATGAGTCTGTTTCATCCCACTAGGTCTCCCAAGCCTGCGGTAGATATGATCCTATTTTGAACATACTGTTAATCTACGGTGATATATATTCCCTGTGAGTATAGGTTATGGGCTGAAGTGGGCTTGGGAAAGTACTAGCATGTTTTCTTGTTCTGTAGGTTGTTCTCTACTAGTTTTTTTGACCACAAAAGCCTCTTCCTTCATATTAATCTGACAACAAAAAATATTTCATTAAGAAATACCTTTGTTGTCTTAATTGTGCTTGAAAGGCAAAGTATAGTATAGCTAGAAAGAAAATAATAGAGAGGGAGGGAAGAAGGAATGGAGAAAGGGAAGATCCCTGTTTGCTGAGTAGATGACTGGGAGGAGAGAGGAAAACTTAAAAAAAAAAAAAAACAAAAAAAACCAACAAAACTTAAATAGGATTAATTATTATAACTACTCTGCTAAGCCAGGACATGAGGAAACTGTCAGCGGTGTTCAGAAGCCACTTGGGGAGAGCTAGGGAAAATGCACATGTACAGTCCAAAGCCACTGGCATTTAATTAGTCTCCACACTGAGAAGTCAGAAATGCAGAATGAGGAGCATTCAGGATCCATCATTAAGCGGTAGCACCTCCGCAGCCCAAACACAGATCAGCTCAGGAATTGGCAAGAGGAGCTGATGATTGATAACGGACTTTCTTTAGAAATTAAGGTAGTCACTTGCGTTGTCAGCAAGGAAAAAGCAAATCAACTACATAAACTAGATGAGAACTTCCACAGTCAATCTATGGGCCTAAAAATAAAATTAGCTTTCTAATGCACCCGTGTTTTATGAGGAAGAACGAGGTAAAATGGGATGTATGACCTAGAGTTATGTCAAGATATGAGTCCTCTACTTTGTATTCAAGAGATGTCTGGAAAACATGACTTAGTAGTATTAACATCAGATTTCAGCACAATTCTGGTTTTTCTGAAGGCTTAGCACTACTGCAAATCCAGCCACTACTCTACTGAAGCTATGTGTTCAAATCTTGTCTGAACCATGTGTGGTAGGTTGACCTTGGCTGGCTGCCATGTACCCACCAAGCTGCTCTATCACTCCCTTTTCTCAACAGGACAGAGGGACAAAAATACAACAAAAAGCTCATGGGTCAAGGTAAGGACAGGGAGATCACTTACCAATTATCGTCACAGCCAAAACAGATTCTACTTGGGGAAATTAATTTAATTTATTACCAATTAAACAGAGTAGAATGAGAAATAAGAACAAATCTAAAACCACCTTCCTTAAGGGCACAGCCACCTGCTCTGTCATGGGGTTCTTCATGGGCTGCAGGGGGACAGCCTGCCCCACCATGGTCTTCCCCACGGGCTGCAGGGGAATCTCTGCTCTGGCGCCTGGACCATCTCCTGCCCTCCTCCTTCTGCACTGACCTGGGGGTCTGCAGGGTTGTTTCTCTCACATTTTCTCACTCTTCTTTCTCACAGCTGCTGCACAGCATTTTTTCCTCATTCTTAACTATGTTATCACATAGATGCTACCAACACCACTGATGAGCTCAGCTTTGGCCAGCAGTAGGTCCATCTTGAAGCCATCTGGAGCTGTCTCTGTTTAACACAGGGGCAGCTTCTGGTGTCTTCTCACAGAACTCACCCTTGCTCCCATCTCCCTCTGCTACCAAAAACTTGTGACATAAACCAAATACACCACGCTACTAGTACATCTACTGACTGTGATGACACTAGTGAGGGCAAAGTTTACTTCTGTAAGCCAGTCTGCTTCATGACTTTGTAGAATTTGTGCCAAACCTATGAAACTGAATAAATTGCAGAGTTAGTAAGTACCTCAGACCCAGTGAACCACTAATTCGCTGAGGTTTTAAGCCATGCAGCTCCTGGACTTGAGGAAGAGGGTGCAATAGGAATGATTTAGAGTTCCTACCCATTACAAGCTTCCGCTTAAATGGAAGTATTCTGGAAAAACAATCTGGCTACAACTGTGGGGGAAAAAAAGCTCTTTTTGGTTTACTCACAATAGGCAAATCTCAAATAAGGAAAGTCTCAACTGTTAGCAGTATTACAGAGAACTGAATAATTGGATTCTGTTCCCTAGAAAAGACATCAGACAGAAGACACTTGCCCTGGAGATGCATCTTAAGAGCTTAAGCATGGAGACCTCTCAGATCAAAGAAAACACAGAAATGTACATGAAATTAGAAGGATCCAAACTCAGCTTTGCAGAGATGAAAACAAAACCAAAAGAAAAAACAGGATAAACCAATATTAACTGTTTCACAGCGTTTTACGACATAAAAAGGAACTAACCAACATCTCTTTAAAATTCATTTTCACATGTTCTGCTGCCCAGTAAAGCTTTGTCTGCCTTGGAAGACAAGATATATTAATTGTTCTAGCCTAGATTTAGTCGGTTGCATCAAATCAGAGTAGCTTATAAACAAAAAATGTGTGGTATATCTTGAGTTAAGGTATTCAACAGTTACTAATTTAGACATGCAGTGGGCAAGGTCCAACCAAAAATACATATAAAGTGAGTAGAGAGGTCTGCAGTTTTTACCTAATGAAAAGGGTAGGATCTATTCTCATGCCCAACGAAAGCGATTGCAAAATTCCCCAAACCTGGACACGTCTATAGTCCAACTGAAGTTACATTTAACAAACACATTCAAACAACCTGGAATGGAATCTACAAATTTGTAAAGGGAAGTAAACTTGACCAGTGCAAAGCATTGCAGCACTGTAAGAAATATTACTTCTCTTCCTTCAATCCCTTATGGCTCGATATGAACTCACACATAAACCAGCAGTCAGTCACAAGGCCCTCACTTGGAGTCAGGTTTATCCCCACAGCAGTTTCTTTTCTAGCTCTGAATTTTTATTTTTTACATGAAACCAAGAGAAATAGTCTTTGCTCATTATGAAACATCATGGATAGCATATGCAAAAAGGCCATCACAGTCTATTAAATTAAAATGCTCAGATCAAGAACAGATCTCATGACTTACAGAGGTCTCTGAAGGTAAGCAAATGCACATCTGACCATGTGGAGGTGGAATGTGTAGCATTATATTTATGATTGCTTGGTGTATGACGTTCTGATGACTTGCAGGGTAGCAGAGTGCTAAAGCCAGTTCATGACAGAGTGCTTTCATTTTGGTATTTAAAAGGTCACCTGCTAGGATAAGAATTATTGTGTTGGGTCTGGCAGAGATGGAGTTAATTTTCCCCATAACAGCCCTCGTAGTGCTGTGCTCCGTATTGGTAGCTAGAAAGGTGTTGATAATACACCAGTGTTTTGGCTATTGCTGAGCAGTGCTGGCACAGCATCAAGGCTGTCTCTCCAACATTTCCCATCACCAGTAGGCTGGGGGTGGGCAAGATCTTGGGAGGGGACATAGCCAGGACAGCTGACCCAAACTGACCAAAGGGATATTCCATACTGTATGATGTCTGCTCAGCAATAAAAGCTAAGAGAAAGGAGGAGGAGGGAGAGCATTCGTTACTATGCTTGTCTTCCGGAGCAACTGCTATGTGTACTGTAGCCCCACTTCCTGGGAAGCGGCTGGAAATCACCTGCTGAAGGGAAGTAGAGAATAAAAGTTTTGCTTTATTAAACTGCCTTTATCTTGACCCATGAGTTTTTCCATCTTATTTTCTCCCCCCTGTCTAGCTGAGGAGGGGAGTGGTAGAGCAGCTTGGTGGGCACCTGGCATCCAGTCAAGGTCAACCCACCACAATCATGCTGTCATTTAAAAAAAAAAGAAAAGAAGAAAAAAAAATCCTGTAGTCAAAGATTAGTCAATAGAAATAGGTAGAAAATAGAGTTTGCAGCTAAGGAGAACATTTGGGAAGGAAATAAGGTTTCCTAATCACAGCAGACTAAGATTTTTCCAAGGAAAGTAAAAGGAAAAATGAGAGTGGAGAGTTAACTCTTCCATTTATCTTCTTACAATAGAGATTTGTCCAGAGGATAATGAAAAGTAGGAACCACTTTCCAAAGAAGCCTCTCTCATGTGATGTACAGAGATGCACAGAGATTAGTCTACAAAGACAAACACTTGAATCAGTTATTTAAATTTATATGATGTGACTGTCTACCAGAGAGGCAGAGGTTGAGGTCAGTTTGTTTGCCAAAAGCGTACAATGACCCAATGGTTCGGATAGCAGCCTCAGGCCAAACATTCTCTCAGCCTGAGTTAATTCCCTTGTAGTTCTTCTGCACTAGCAGCTGTAGGCTAGCATATTTTTAATATTTATACAGAACAGAACAGCTTTGACAGGAAAGGTTGAGGGAAGCTGAGGGCAGCATGTTAATCAGAACCCTTAAATCAGGGTTTCCTAACAAGTTCATGATTCCAATATTCTGAGTTGAGTTTCTAGATCTGAGGAAACATTTCTGACAAAAAAACACCTCAAAGCTAGCATGTAAACAAACAAACAAATTAAAACAATTAATCATTATTTTCCAAACAAACAGCTTTGTACTAAAAATTGCACAACAAGCTCTCCTCGTCACCTGCGGTAAGTAATAAGATCGAAGGCATACACTAACTGTGGGATCTGCCTTGAGTAAGGCAATGTGCGTAACACCGCGTCACCAACACACACAATACTCAATACTCCAGACACCAACCCTTCCTTCACAACATCCGTAATAATGACTCAAGTCCTCTGGCTGTCGAACATGAGACCTGAAAGCAAGTATCTTTTACTGAATAATTGATTTCACCTTACAGAAGACACCTGGTCAGGTGAATCCTGCCTTAAAATTATCATTGGCTTTCAGGGGTATATCCATGCATCTTGAACTTTTCTGAAACGGTTCATATAGGTGGGGACTGAACACCCAGGAACAGTGTATCTAAGTGCCAGGTGGTTCGTGCAGAAACGTTTGAAGGGTTCTTCTTCCAACAAAATCCCTCTACTAGCAATATAAACCAGGGCACGTTCTTCACAGATAATGCGGACACTCTGTGTGACCAAATGGAAGTAAGACATCATTGTTCATCCTCCTTACCTCTGAAGAAGTGGGTTTGCAGTAGCCAGCTCCAAACACCAGATTTTCTAATGACATACTGGACTGGTCTGGTCCTGCCTCCAGGTTGCCTTTACCAAGCCATGAACCTTTCCCTGGACGAGCAAAACTAAAAGAAGAAAAATAGAGAAGAAAAATAATCAGAGCATCATTGCTAGAGAAAAGTCATTGTTGTCCCAGTGCTATTTCCTTTCTTAGAAAATGTTTGCTGTTTTGGTTTTGGTGGTGGTGGTTTTTTGCTTTTATTTATTTCAAGCTAACACTGGAAGTCCACGTTTCCCTTTCAAAATGAACATTGTCCAGTATGCACTAGCTCAAATGATGTGAATGGAGTTTGCTTTCCTGGCATTCAGTCCAGTGGCTTGAGTGTTATCCTTCACTGAGTCCTTTCTCTGCTGTCTTACAGATGTTTTTCCAGCATAACATCTCAACAATACAACCTTTCCATCTACCCACCTAGATAATACTCTTATCCAACTTCTCATGACCTTGCATCTTCATTGATGCAACATCTTTCTCTCTGGCTTTAACCATATCAGCCTTCCTCTTTGAACTGTGCACAATCTCTCTTCACTATCCATATCCTTTATAGCTCATCCCAATCTTTTACTACAGGTTGGAAGTTTAGTTCTCACTTCTCACAGTCCCATTACCTAACCTTCCAGTACTAAAATGAGAGGACTTCAGTCCAAAAATTGCATCTCATTTTGCTGGCTGCAGTCCATTTATTTGGGATGTGTTCTCGCATACCCATGTGCAACATGAATCCTCTGTTACCCAAATTCTTCCTCAAAAACCAGGCAGAATTTAATTTGTTTTAGTGCTGAGGTCATTACCTCTCAGTGCTGACTAGTGTGGTCACAGTGTTCTCTTCTGACTGTATCTGTATGTCTCCTGTCTTATAGCATGAACCCATTAACAGTGGAACATCTTGTTTGGAGTTTACTCAGCATTGAGCCCACCAGAATCCTGATGCATAGCTAAGGCTCTTACTCTGGATTAATCTGAGCAAATGTCTGCATCCCAGCTAATGATGTAGGCTGCCTTTATATCTGCTGGAGAGCAATTGGCATTTCCAGGGTATGAGTCATCTCTTTCTCAAGTAGTGATATCAAATAGGTCAGACGAATTTCACCCTCAAAGTGCTTATTTCTTATTGTGGACTATAAAGAAAGGCTAGGATGACTGCCTCATAAACAACTGAAGTTAGGTGAGATAAACCCCACTGTTAGTCCCTGTGGTAACATGTGCTGTACATAAACTACATCAAGATTTCAAGAGAGAAATCAGGCTACTTGTGGTGAATATAATGAGCCAAATTACTGAGTCTAAATGGTGATGCAAGTAACCATAAGTGTTCCTAAAAAGCATGTAGGCAAAGGTGGAATTGAAATAATGAACTGCAGAGAAAAGAAAAACACATTTGCTGTTTGTGCTCAATGCAGAGGTAATGCCACTGAGTTCGCGCTACAGCTTCCAGACTGGGATCACCATCCAGAGGCACCTGATACCCGTCCAGGCATCCCAAATTACATCATACCCAGGAGACCTGGTCTCCTTGAAAGAATAAAAACTTCCAAGATGGGGAGCACAAAAACCATTTTAAAATCATGATGTGCCAGAACTAAAAGCCACAGGGCAGTGTCATTCATTTTGCCAAAACTTTCCAATCTGAGGTTATTCCTCTGTGTAGATGCACATGGCCACATCAGCTCAGATCAGCCTTAATTCATGGATGTCTACACCTGATTCATTTTTAAGGACAGGTAAGAGTCCTGGCTGCTGTACAAAAACATACAACAAAAGAAAGGATGCTTATGCTAAGGATCCAAGACAAAAGAGAAGTGCAGCAATACTTCTTATCACCCGAATAACAGGTGAGGTTCTGATGTGCAGGGAAACTCATTGATGTGTGCAACATCAGAAAAAGAATCTGAAGCAAAATTAGGAACTGGACCAGTTTCAGAAGGTTAATCACAAATCCCTGCCTCGCCCCTAAGTCAAAACTGCTGTTTGCTATATACCACTTAGCATTCATATACTGACAAAAGGGACATCACGTAAGGGGCAGGGTGCTGTAGAATACCTTAGCACATATCTGGTCTTGCTTATGTATGTATTAATTTATGTGATCCAAGAAATTTCCAGCTGGCTAAGCAGCATGAAGTCTTTCCATGTATTTCCTACATGCAATATCTAAGATAAAAATAAATAAATAAATGAAAGTAATTTCAAACAGGCAAGGGAGAAACACTGCTCTGAATAATTTCAGTTGTTATTGGATGATGTTTTCTGCCCTGGTCTGCTGGAAAGGCTCAAGAAACAGAAATAAAAGATGATTGCTTGGGTATCAGAGAGAGAAGCTTAAACAAATGTTGCCTGTACACGAAAAACTCCTCATTTGAATATTAGCAAAGCTTTCAAAGGTTTTAAGGCCAAGAAAAGCACTTTTTAATGCGTTTTTTATTTATTTATCTTTTGCTTTTACAGCAGAGAAGGGATTTTAATCTTTTGGTTTTATGTAAATTGATTTCACATCGCACTGTAAAACAAAAACCTTTTTTGGGAAACCTGCCAAAATGTCATCTGTCTGTTGAGGCAAAGTTTAACTGGAAGGCTTACAAATTGTTGAGGTTCCTTTAATGCTTTCTGAAGTACGTAATACTTGCAGATAATTTTTATTAGGAATAACAGCTTAATTAGCTACGTCAATTCTTTTTCTGTATTCATTTTTACCAATTATTCCTGCAACCATGCTTATTCATATGAATCTTGAACCTTGGTTATTTACATGTCCATTTGGACTATCTACTTAATAGCATTGATTTAATATCAACATTTAGATCATCATCCTGTATGTTAACCTTAGCTTTTATTTGGAGTCAGGATAAAAAAGTTAAAAGAGGTAATGTGTCCGAGAGAATGAACAAGTGTGCAGGATTATTAATATTTTCAGTTGAAGAAACAAATTTTTTTGCCTTTTTTTTTTTTTTTTAGAACTGTTCTTTTGATGACTTTATCCATGAGTTGTCTTTATCCTTCAGAGGAGTCTCACAATTCTTACAGCAGCCATCTACGGACACATACTATAGTAAGCTGCCTTGAAAAGTCCAGTTGTTTCCTGTGGTATAGCCTGCAAGATACCATCAATAAAAAATTAAGAACTTTCTGACTCAGAGGTTATATTCAGGCAATTATTTCCAGCAGTCATGGTTATCCTCTATGAATCTGTGCCCATGCCTTTCTGATTTATACTTTTGGCCTCTGTAACATCTTTTGGAATGAATTGCACATCGTAATATGTGCTGCACTTTCTGGTTGTTTTGACCCTGCTGTTGGAGAATTGAATGTGGCACCTCTTAGTTCTTGTATGGCGCAAATTGTTAAACAATCATTCCCTGTTGTTTATCTTCTTTGGACAATTCTCTAACATATAAACGAGATGACAGTTCCCTAGCATAAGAAATGCATTGGCCTTGATAAATGTTAATTCAAATGTGTTACTGAAGTAATTCAGAATAAATGCTTTAGGCCAGTTTAATAAAACATAATATTCCCTTTGAGATTAAATTGCCCCAAAATGAAACAACCTTTTTTTAATTTTTCATTCACTTTTTTCAAAATGAAGACCTTTGGGGGTTTTTAGTAAGCAAAACTTAATTTCTTCACAAATTGTAGTTTTCAGCAGAACGGGGCAAAAAAATTAACAGATTGGGACCTGAAACATGCTCGGGGAAGAAAACCTATCTTGCACTATATTAAATGGTCAAACTGTGAAAAAACAACCAACCAAACAAAACACATCATCACTTCATTTCTAATGACAAGAAATTATAATCTTGTGACTGAACCAGGAGTGGCAGTTTAGGAAATGAACTTACATCCCATTGAGGCTGGATCCTATGGAGAAATCACTTCTTTTTTGCTCAGTCCCTTATGCGTAAAATATTACTGATTTAAAAAATGAAAAATATAAGTAAGTCCCATAGAAATAATACACCTCAGAATCAAACTGCCACATTCTGCACTGACTGCACTGTTTGCATTTCACCAGGAACTTCCTTCTAACTCCCACAGATCAGGAAAGATGTAATGCACAACACTGATTTCCGTCTGTGTTTAACTCAAAATTTTAATATAGCTTTTGGCAAATTACTACTGGCATGTGGCCATAGGGTACATGAATGATCTGCTATTTATTTTTGAGAATAATATATGGATTTTTACAGACTGTGCTCCTCTAGACATGTTTCTCTCTTACACAAAGAGTTTCACTAATGTTATAATCAGTGACTGTAAAATGTTCTGAGCATCTTGGGTAAAACTGATTAGATTTATTAAAATAAAATTTTTAATGGAAACAGATATCTCTCCCTAGATCCCAGAGTCAGAGGGGGAATCTGTTTAGAAATTTCTAGTAATTTTGATTGCTGGAAAATGCTGGTTCATTTGTCGTGAACTTAACCTTAGTTGCTATAAAACCTGAAATAGGTGAAGTCATGTGGTGATATTTATTTAGTTTGGGGTGGGATTTTTTTTTGTTTTTTGGCTTTGGTTGTTTGGGGGTTTTTTGACTCAGAAATAGTCAGGTTTTTCTTATGTGACTTCTCAGCTGGTAGCTCAGGAGAATGGCATGTCAAAATGGAGGTTTATCTTTGCAGATACTTAACAGTAATAAAGAAAAGAAAATTCAAAGGAAAAATCATCCAGTTATTATGCAAGAGTTCCAAGAGGAAAAAAAAAAACCAAAACCAGTGTTCTTTTAATAAACATATTATGGAAACAATAGCTCTTTACTGCATAAATAATCCATTTTCTTTCTACAGATTAATTTATTTGCCAATAGGATGGAGAGGGAAAATAAGTCATGAACTTTATTACCCAGGATTACATCTGTGGCAGTTTCAGATATAAGCTGCCCATTAGTAGGTGCCAGCTACACTTACAATTGTAGAAAAATTGACCTGCATGGTCTGCACCCAGATTCAAGGTGCGCAGGGTAGTACAATGTGTGTATCACATATAGATATATCAGTCATGCTTTTGAGGAACAGAAGAATGCCTGGGAATAAAAGTATTTAGGCAAGAGAAAATTGCTCAAGGATGACCAGGGTTGTCCTGATTCATCAGTGCAGTGGAGCAGAGCACAAATAGGTCATGCCTGAAACCTTTAAATACCCTGTGTCCCTTTGATTCTGTTCCCTCTTCCCAGAGCAGAACAAGCTCAAGGCACTGAAAAATTCAGTGTCTGTGTCTTAGTTTCTCTACCTGCAAAATTTGTATTATATTACTTCCCCATCTCAGTTGCCACCAAGATTTCTTGTTTCTCATACAGTGATTTGGATGTAGGCAATGGAGAATTCAATGTTAACAAGTAAAATCCTGAAAGGCAACTTTGTTTTTCACATAGACATATGTGTGAAAATGGGGAAGAGAATAGGAAGTTGAGGAAAATACAGAAAGCTAAGGAAATGAAACCCCTTTCTTGTGTAAACAAGAGAAAACAGGTTTGCCAGGTCCCTGATGAAGGATCTCGCTTATCTGCAGCAATTTCAAGTCTTGGGGTTTTTTTTTCCCTTGGTGTTTTTTTTGTTTGTTTGGTTGGTTTGGGTTTTTTTTCAGATAGTCTGAAAATGTTTTCTGCTGAAGCCCAAGAGCCAAAGTAAGATGCTTCATCGAGTGAGCTGGATTCTGCACAGTCCTTAGATAAAGCCTAGCTTTGGGAAGACCATTCTGTATAGATAGTAGCAGTCTGGTGCTGAAACACAGCTCTTAGATTTCCAGAAAGCTTTCAGGGGAAGAAAGTATAAATCATCTGAAGTCACTGATAAATTTTCAGTAGAAGACATGCCAACCAGATCCCGTTGTCCATGCTGCTTAACAGGAAATACAACATAAAGGGCATTGGTTTTGGTGCAGGAAACTATGTGCTTGTGTGTCAAACTATGTATTGGGATACTTGTTTCAGAGATTATTTACAAGCTTTATTTTTACTTATAAACAGTAGCATATGCTAACTCCTCTCGGGAAGGAGTGGTGCAGAGGTCTATGGAATTAATGAAGCGGATAACCATGTTTCTTGCTGTTTGCTTTCTAAATGAGTCCAATATAAGAAAGGCACTGAGACTGCAGCATGCCTGAGACTAAGCAGACCTGTACACCATAGACATAGATGTATTCCTTTGGGAAAAGCAGAAGTATTTCTTGAAGACTGAACTATGCTGGAGCAAAGTGCCTTTTCTAACAGCTGATGCTAGACTAATAATGGCTGGTTCTACTTATAGACTGGACCAGTTGCAAAGCCAGTGACAAGGAGCTAAGGGAGAAGTCAATGCCTCAGGCCAGAAACCAAACTGATCCATACAAAACAGAAAATTAGAGTCCAAAAGCCCTAACTCCTCCTCACCTTCCTCCTGCAACCATCTACTCACATTTAACCTCTGGAGCTTAGGTAAGAGAATAAAAAATGTATTTAGCAGTTTGTAGAGGCCGGTGCATTCAGCAGAGGAGTACTCTCAAGCCTGAACGTCATTTACTTTTTCTGTTTATCTTTTGACAGACTTGCTAAGATCATCTTCTGTCATCCTGGGTAAAATGAGGTCGCCCTTTACTTTCCAAAGAGAACTGTCATTTCCGTGATGTTAGGAGAGACGTGCCAGCCAACGCCTGCTCTATATTCTCGTCTATTTCTCCCACATGCCCAAAGTCTGAAAATACTGCTCTGTGATCTGCAGCTGCCAAAAGCGTTCAGTGCAGACACCACTGCCCTGCACAGCAGCTGTCGCTGTGGGAGAGCAAGGGGCTTGGGGTCTGCAGCAGCACAGCTTGAGCCCTGTGTTTTACAAGCAGTGGTGTGACAATGTCCTGCTGTGCCTGGTGGAAGGGTTTGGATGTAGGGCAAGATGCAGGTGAGGGGAGCAGTGTTTTGGGTCGAGACAGTAGCTGTCGCAACCACTGCACCTTACATCCTTGTTCTCTCCTATTATTGCACTCCTGCCTGGAAAACCAAAGTTTTGGACTTGGCCCCAAGCTGTCCAGCTTCCCCAGCCACTTCTGGGGGGGCTTTTTAGAGAAGTCAAACAACTCTAAAGGTCAAAAAGTTAGAATTTTTAACCAATCTCTGGCTCAGTGTTCTGTAGGGACAAGTCAAAGCCACCCAAACCCTTTGCTGCTGCTCAGAGTCCACTCTGCAGCAACATTTCAGAGAGATGCACCTGCCCAAGGAGCCAAGAGGTGATCCAAGCCCCAAAGCATCCCACCGTGCTCCTGGTCATCCCACGTCTAGACCAAATGTGATTGCTGTAGAGATAACAGAGCTGGAGGTAAGTTGACTGCAAGTCTGCCTCATCACCTTACCACCCAGCCCCTCACCTCCTTAGTAAATGCCTAAAGCCATTAGCAGTTGGCATGAATTGGGACCCCATTAAAAAGCTGAGGGTTATACTCTCTAGAAAAGCTGAATCACAAAATTTCCATCCAGAATCCTGCAAAGGGTCCCAGAAACATGATTTTCACTCATTCTCAGTTTGGTAAAAGGTGAGGCCTTCAAAGTATCAAACCTAATGTAATATTTATTATATAAGAATTATTAGACAGGACAAACATCGATATCAAAATGTTCACTTGTCAAAAAACAGGAGGTAATGGAGGCACCCTGGCAAGGTTTGCCCAACAGCAGCTATTTGTGGGTGTATATTACCCTGCAGGGAAAGGCCTGAATTGGTCATGCCGGTTTCCCTACTGTTTTCACTGTTTCAATACAGACAACAGGGAAGAACTTTGGGGAAGAGTATCTGATTTGCCAACAGAGATAACAAAATATGAAAAGCTGAGTCCACAGGGCTTATGTGAGCAGATAGTTGTGCTTCAGGCAAAGTTGTTTTCCAGGACAACTTCAGGACAGCAGTGAATTTAAATTTTACATAATGTGTGATCTTTATTTTCAGGGTAGGTTTAGAACTGTTGTTGTTTTACATTTAAGTGTATACATACGTGTAGAAATAATATGTATATACATGTAAAGTACATACTATGATGGGACAGCTCAAGGTAGCAAATCAAAACACAGTGAAATACTGCATAGATATTTTTTCCCAGACAATGTAACTCTCCGGTGTTTATTTTTTCTATAATGTGACAAAAAAGACTTTCCAGTCATTCATTAGTTCTATTGTGTTACAAAAATAAAGATCTGATTTTGCAATTAAACCTTTTTTTTCTATGTCCCAAGTAAACCCCAATGATAAGTGGTAAGCAGAAAAGCTCTGAGCTGTGACAAAAACAAGTAAGTTTTAGTTGGCTGGTTTTGTTTCAGAACACTTGGAACTGGCATTTCTTTTGCACTGGTGTCTTCACCCTGATTTATATTTAGAGAACGCATGATATAAAAACTCTTTGGGGTTTGAATATTTATCAAGAAGAAAATAAAACTTCAGTATCACACTTTAAAATTATTTTACTGGCTTACGCAAATGAGACTCTATATTGTGTTGTCAAAAATCTTCATTCCACTGCATTAAGTAAAAATATTGTATACTTCATAAATATCCACAAAATAATATTTTAAAAGCTGTACTAATCTGACTATGGAACAGTTGCTCATCACGAGATTTATGCCTAATAACAGTAACAAGTCTCTGCAGCTCCATTCATTAGAGGATAACAAAGCACTGAAAACAGTCATTAAGCCTGATAACTACTTTTCTTTCATCCTTTTATAGAGTAGAACAATGGGCAAATTATCTGAGCAAAATTATCTGGTTAGAAGTAGTCTGTTACAATCTAATTCACTATTTAAAAAGTCAACACATAACAGAAGAGAGATATGGCAGCTACCTGTAACTCAGCAGTAGAAGAAAAGGCAGATATGTCAAACTGATCTACTAATATGACTCGCATCACTGTCACAACTCAGCCTCTTAGAATCTTAATTCATTGTATGGCGTTGTGTACAAGCAATGCCTTTATATAAATGGTGAACTGAAGCAAAGATATATTAAGTCAAAACACAAAACCTGAGAAAAAAAAAGGAGTCTGCAGGTTCATCTTTTCTTTCTGACACAGTGCTATTTGCTCTTTGCACAATATTTGACAAACTTAAGAGTCTCCTGGTCATTTGGTAAACAGCAAGGCCTTGCTGGAGTAAGGGAAGCTGAACTACGCTGAACACTTGTCCTGGTGGGATAGAGTTAATTTTCTTCCCAATATCTGGTATAGTGTTGTGATTTGGATTTAGGATGAGAATAATATTAATAACACTATGGTGTTGATAAAACACTGTGGTGTTTAGCTGCCTGCCGGGTTAAACCACGACAACACTGCATTTTGCTTCAGGACCAAAGGAGTTCCCTCCCTCTCAGCACTCTATCTCATGCAATGACAAGACTGGACACAAAGTAAATTGCCAGGAAGACCTTTACTTCCCCTCGCCTGCTCTAAATATTAGAGGATATTGACCTCCAGCCCTGTTTTATTTGAAGGAGTTCTGAATTATTTTCTTGTCATTACAAATCAGATAACATAAATCACACCTAGACCCCATGGCAGCTAGTATTATACTGCTGCATGGTTAAATCAGATGATGCTGCAAAGAAAAAATTCAATGGAGCCTTATCCAGTACTGACTCATGCATGCCTCCTTCCAGCCATATTATGAATTATGCTAATGCACAGAGGCCACAGATGAGATTAGAGTCCAACTGTCCTAAATGCTTTAGAAAACAGCAGGGGAAAAAAATATAAATGCTCTTAGTTGCTTTTAGACTAAAGAGGAAAAACAGCCAAGAAGAGAATTTTCACTTTCTTCATGTTACAGATGGGGAATAGAGAGATCGAGACTAATCAAAATTTCTGAACCTCTTCCCAAAGATTTTGCTAGTTTTTGATCATATCCCTAGTGTCTTATCAAGGGAAGGAGCCTGTGTCAGAGGCTGGCTCTAAACCCCAATCTCCAGAATCCTAACCCAGGACCAAAAAACTTCAAATTAAATTATTCTCTCTGCTTCTCCTATATAATAAGCAAACGAATTCAGAAGAGGAATCTCCTCTGCCTTTCAACGGACATTTCTGTGTCCTTTACCTGATCAGAGGCTGGTGTAATGCTACCAGTGATGCATGCACCGTGACAGATATCACTGACAGGTGGAAATAGTCAAACATGACAGGAACATGGTGGTGCAGACCTCTCCGGGGGTGGAAGTGAAGACACAGTGTACGGCTGCTGATCATGGGGATCACTGGAACATCTCTCAGCCTGGAAGAGAAAGAGGTTTACAAAGGTTGGTGAGAGCTTGAGTTGTCACAGCCTGTGACACGCTACAGGCAGCAGACTGGGAAACGGCTTGAGGTGAATTTTTATCACTTCCCAGCTTCATAGGGGTTTACATAACTGATGTCTTGTGTTGTACGTGTGCCTAGCATAAATATAAATATAAATATACATACACACACAAGTCCAAAAATAAATAACAGATGTAGATATAAATATACTGTATAAAAGAACAGCTGTGATGTAATTCTGATTTCCCCTTGTGATTTTCCTTGATGTCCACCTATGCAATTGTTCTGGGGACATTAAGAACTAAGGGACAGAAGGAAATGCATTTAGCAAACTGCTCAGTTTGAGTGTTCATAGCCAGGACAGCTCACTACTTGGGATTTTCAGTGTAAGAACAATCAACTCAGGCAATCTATGAGAGTTAGAAGCAATCCTGTGTCAGAAAGAGATGAAAATACTCAGGGCACCTTTCCAGATAGCTGATCTTATGAAAAACTTTTTGCAAGAGGCCAAAAAAAAAAGAGTAGGTGAAGTAACTGCAGAGAAACAATACAAGTTGGACCGGCTTCTCCATTTTTTTATTAAATAAAAATGAAGACTTTAATTTAAGGTTTGATTATAACTATTCCAGAATAACTTTCCTAGTGTGCAGTCAACCACATGACATCTGAGTCACCTATGGGGCAGGAGGCTAAGATGTAAGCCTGGAGCATGCCTAGCCATATCCTCCCAATGCAAGTGAAACTCACTTCTAAAGAATTGTTTTACAGCATTAAAGACCCTTCTGAAGCCAGTTGCTTCCCAGAGCTGAGAAAACCTATGATGAGATGGTTGAGTATGGTGCATGGTTAGTGCCAAGAAGTGTTTCAATGAGATTTGCAGTATATCCTTTTCTAAAAATCACTGCTTTTTTATGGTAAATTGGATTAATAATTCAGATGATAACAGAAATTAAATGTATGTGTTAGAGCACAATTTCATAACTTGAATGTTTCAGTCCTTTTTATTTTTGGCTATCACTTAATGGTTGTTTTTTCTTTTTTCTAGACCATCTAATGAGTGATGGTCATTAGCCACAGCTAATGAGTGATGGTCCAGTCCCACTTGCCTGAGAGAACAAGTATTCACTTTTTGTATCTTGAAGGTAAAGGAAACTTGTTCTTGAAATTTGTTTATGTGCCCTATGGATATGAATAAAATGACATGTGGACAATCTTAGCATGAAACACAGCTCAAATGATTTCTCTGCACCCCTTCCACCCCCATAAAATGCTGCTGAAGTCATTGGAAGCCTTTTCTGTGCTTCAGTGAGGCTGCATAATGTCCGGGATCACACTTTCTGCTATGTCTCAGGAAGGGATGCAACTTCCACTTCACCTAAGACTATGGAATCCAATGCAGTTGGAAGAAATCAAATTCAATGGGAAGAGTCTTTCCTCCTAAAACATAGAGACAGCTTTAGTTCTTAATACAAGAAAAGCGCTTAGCATGTTCATATACCCATCTTGAGCCAGAAAATACTTTGTTCTCTCCTGAGATAAATGAATTCCTGAACCACAGCCCCTGCTTACATGGAGGTGAGTGATGATATTCCCTTTGACTTTAATAGCAGCAGACATAGAGCAACACTTAACATCTTTGAAAAATTCACACGTAAAGAAGAAAAAAGTTGCTTTAAAGAGGAGTATGAGATACACTCTTCAAATACAGAGAGGAGAAACAGAAAGACTTCAACACTGAGGCAAAGGAAAGACTTATCAAAGCTATCCATTTTTCTAAAGGACTCTCACTTCATCAAAGTAATTTTCCAATTGAACAAACCCCTGCATTACTAATTGAGGTTGAAAACAGCACTTACTGTTGTTCGCTATCAGTAAAGTGCAGGTCCAACTTAAGCTGAAAATCTGCCTCATTCAATGCATCTTCCACCTACAAAAAGAGAAAGGTAAGGTTACCTTTGTAAGATGGCACCTACAACACTGAAGGCAAAAGTAGATGGGTTTGTCTGATAAGAGCAAAGGCAAAAATAGGCAGCAACAGCAGCACCCCACCACAGTGGCAGAAAGGAGCAAATGTGACAGCAAGTCAAGGTAACTGCTGAAGGAGTCAGAGGGAGCCAGAGCAGTCAGAGGTGTTATCTGCTCATGGGTGTCCTGTCATGTCAAAAAAATCACTCCAGACAAGAGTAACCAGAGTGTGTAGAGCACTGCATTTGTCGGATGTTTGCTCTTTGCACACTGAGAGTTGGCAGAGTATTTCTAAAGCTGCACTCCCTCATTGAACGAGTATTCATTTGGGTTATCTTGTCAGCTGAATGAGAACAAGGACTAGATTTTCTTGGCTGAGAAATAGCCATGAATCCTTCGATTACCTACCTGTAACTAATGCAAGATTCAAAGAAAACAATCAGAAATGGCTCAAATAATTCTGACAATTTCTGCTCTCTCATCATTAGCCTTTTAGCTTGTTTCTCAGCAAACTGAGGCTTTCCTGCCTCCCAGTCACTCTGGTCCTTGACAGATTCATGGAGGAAGTTTATCAAGGATTCTCATCTAGAGCATTTTCTTTGCAAAATTCAAAGGCTTTTGCTGTTTTTAAAGCTTCAATTAACAGAAGATTAACTGTTTGCTTTGTTGCAGGGTGCTGAACATGTTTATACACGGTAGGATTCAACTTGCCAAAACCACTGAACATATCATGTGTGATCATAAGCCGACTCACTAGTACCTTCATCTAATAGGTCCCACCAGCAAGATTACCCTTCTTTTATTGTCAATAAAAGACTTTAATTGGGTTTTATGAAACAGTATATGAAGGGAGCTGTCAGTTTCTTAGCTTCACCTAAGAAAGGAAAGGACTACATTGGACAACATCCCAGCTTGGCACAGTTGAAGTAACTATTACCAATGGAAATAAATAAATTAGAATGGAAGAAGGATTAAACTGCCCAGCACTTTCTCCTTTACTCCTTTGAAATGTCTTTTCTTCCCCAGCAATGTAGAAAAAAAGTTTTTATTTCTATCAACTTAAATGGAAATATGAACAAAAAATTATTCATTTTATTACCAAACTAAGTCTTTTTCTGTGAGTGTAAGCATCCTTTATTGTATACCAGAGTACAACAGAAGATGCAAAGGAATGCAGGTAGAAAAGTAAAGTTGTTCACTGGGGATAGGTATTATAAATAAAACTTTTCACCCAATTTTTGCCACAAAATGGTGAGGTAAGACATCCAGGTTCTGTCTTTTGTCAGTGGAAAGCAACAAGCAGATGTATACAGTGAGCTGACCCATCCTGAGGTACAGATCAGAAAAGGACAATTGATTTCTGTTTGTGCTGCATCTTTCCATTGACAATAGATAGAGCCTAGAGAAATATCTTGGTCTAGATACACTTCAATTTTAGATGGCTCAAATTAGGCAACATGAATTCTACTTTCCTGAGCTCATTAGCACGTTCTTAAGAACAGATGATACCAAAAATGCACTGAAGGCAATATCAGAGGCATCTAGCCTGCTCTGACAGGTAGGATCTATAAAATATATAACATCAAACATGTTTAGTGTCATGTTTTAAGCCTAGCCTTTAACAGAGCACCACGAGGTTGCTTGCCCACTCCTCCACCATGGCCCCAGAGGGATGAGGGGAAAATATAAAGAAAAGCTCGTGGGTCAAGACAAGGACTGGGAGGGATCACTCACCAGTTATGGTCATGGGCAAAAGACAGGCTCAACTTGGGAAAGAAACAAAATCAACTTAATTTACTATAAATCAAAACAAGGGTAATGAGAAGTAAAACCCAAATCTTAAAACACCTTCCCCCCATCACTTCTTCCTTCCCAGATTTCTCTGCCTCCTCACCCTGGCAGCACACGGGGACGGGGAATGGGGGTTGGGGTCAGTTCGTCACACCTTGTCTCTGCTGCTCCTTCCTCCTTGGGGGGAGGACTCCTCACTTGTCCCCTGTTCCACCCTGGGGTCCCTCCCACAGGAGACAGTCCTTCATGAACTTCTCCAATGTGAGTCCTTCCCACAGACCACAGTTCCTCACAAACTTCCCTGGCGTGGGTCCTTCCCGTGGGCTGCAGTCCTTCAGTCCCAGCCTGCCCCAGCGCAGCCTTCCCCATGGAGCGGCGGCCATCTTGTGGGGCATCCATCCCCCTGCTCCGGCGTGGGCTCCTCTCTCCCCGGGCTGCAGGGGGGCATCTGCTCCCCCACTCCCCTCCGTGGGCTGGGGGGGGGGGGGACAGCCTGCCGTCTGGTCTCACCACGGGCTGCGGGGACATCCCCTCCTCCCCGCCTTCCTCACTGACCTTGGGATCTGCAGAGGGGTTCCTCTCACATTCCTATCTCCTCCCTTGCTGCAGGTTTCCCCTCTTAAATCTGTTCTGCCACAGGTGTTACTGCTGTCACTGATGGGCTCGACTTTGGGCAGAGGTGGGTCTGACTTGGAGCCAGGGAAGGTTCTAGCAGCTTCTCACAGGAGCCACCCCTGCAGCCCCCTCCCCTGCTACCAAAATCCCCACCACACAAACCCAAAACATTTAGCTAGGTTTTCCAGAGGTGAAGCTCCCTCTACAGTGTACCTTTTTCTGTTGAAGCAAGAAAATTGAGAATCAAGGATTGATTGTACTTGGGCAAAATTATCAAAGATGTAAAATTTAAACCCTTCTGAAGTAATATGGTATTTCTTCTAGCATGACCACAGGCACAGAGATGTGAGGAGAAAATTCCAGCTTCTGTTCACTAAAAATGTACTTTCCCTTTTGTGTTTGTCTCAAAACACCTGGAAGTATGTCTTTCAGAAAAAAAAGACTTTTTCCTTTTTAATGAATTGTTGTCACTAAAATTCACAGTTCCTGGCAGTTGCAAAGGAAATAATCATTATTGAAGCTACAGACTGAATTTAAAATAGGAATGCAACTCAGGTATAGTGCTTCAGACAAAGCACACCTCATCCTCCAACAGAGGGGATGAAATTTTGGGTCTGTGCCTAATACTGCTGAGCAACTGTCACTGAAATCTGAGTCTGTGTTTAAAACAAGTTCAATAGCTAGTGACACTAGCTCAAAACACCTTGAGGCAATGAGCAGATGTCTGAGAGACTTCGAGATATTCATCACTGCATGGAGTCATGCATTAAGGTGCAAGTATAGGATATTTTTAATCCCAAAAGTGTATTGAAATCAGACTGCTTTGAATAGTGCAAAAACCCACATAAAATCAAATCACAGTTCTCACTACAGCGATTACATATTTTCCTTTGTTTATTGGAAGTGTAAATATTAAGATGAGTGAAAATTGGTCAGTTGTTCAAAAATCACTGGAGTCTTCATGAGAAAATATCATTAAAAAGCTTATGCACAGGTTGAGACACAACAGAATTACGTATGGTAATTACATGACACAAGTTACTATACAGCTTTGATACCTGCTGGACTTTCCTGTGTTTTACTTTTTTTCACTTACTAGAACCACAGGTGCATAAGATCCTTTACATGGGAAAAAACAAAATGGCTTTTCCATAGCTTATACAGAAGAGGCATTAAAATTTCTATCATTCCTCAGTCTCCTGTATGAAATAATATTGTCCTTAAATGAAATATGGGTTGCTTATTTTAGCAATACTGGGACTATTATGATGTTTTTCACAGTTATCATATACAGACTGTATAATTTTCCAAAAGTTTGATACACTATCAGATTATTTTTTTTAATTACGTTTTTTTCTCATGAAGAAAAGTTTTAAATTTTCACACCAAACTACTTAAGAAATCAGCCTGAAAAATTTCTCTGGAATATAACTAGTGTTTGACTGGCTAAGCCAAGCAGTTTCCTCCCAGGTATTCTGTAAAGGGTCTTGCAGTGTTTTTTGCAAAGTTCTTTGACCTCTCAGCTCTGTTAATGATTAAAATCACAACCTGTGAAAGAGAAAATAAAGATCTATGTTTGTGGAAATACATTCATACTAAACAATGAATGTCATTCTGTTCTGTAATATTCCATATACCCAAATAAAAGTAAGGGAAATTCAGAACATCTGGGCAATATTATTGCATTTCACATGCTGATCTTGTCTCCAGTCAAAAATAAAGACAGACAGTTCTGAACAGAAATTTTGAAAGCTTTCTTTGAAATAGTACATGCATTTCATTCTTTCTTTTTTTCCTCTAAAACAAGACTGAAATTAATTTTGTCATTTCTCATGTGATTAATTTTTCATTGTTTGCATCAGCTTAATACTGCTTTGCATTTTCTTGCAACATCATCTTGCGTCTTGTGGAAAGTCTGCACATTCAGTATCCACTTCTCTGTTGCTGGGGTGTGCCTACATTCCCCCTAGTGCTCCCACCTTGGGCCTCATAGCTTGTGCAAAAAGACCCCCTATTCATCTGTGAGCACACACCATTTTCCAGAAGGTGCTCTTCAGAGTTCCGACTGTTTTCTAACCTCTGCCTCTCTTGCCAAAGGACTGTACTGTTAGGGAAATGTGTTTTATTAAACACTGTTTGGAATCTGTGCAATAGAAAGTACTTCTATATGAAAAGCAGAAGTTTTTTATACAATAAAAAGCATATACAAAGCACTCCAATTTCTGTTGAACCAGCCTGGAATCAAGTGCATCGTTTAAGTTTTGAATTCTAATTTTTCAGGTTTACATTTACATCTTTAGCTTAGCTTTGAAGAGGTGTGAAAATAGTTAGAGCTGAAGTTTCCAGCATTCTTGTTACGTACTTTCACGATATGTAACCATTTAGCCAAAATGTCAGACTGAATGATCTGGATGTCCCATCTCACTTAAATTTCTCTGGAAAGTACAAAATCTAATATACTGTGATATCCCAGCTTGCTTCGCTCTATCCTCTCCCTGATACAAAATTGTCTGTGAATGGAGCCAGCAAGCAAGGAGACAGACAAGTTACCTGTTTTACTGCTTGATGAAAGAGGCAGAGCTCCTGCTTTAATAAGAATGAAAGCTAAAGCTTATGAAAATAAATTAGGCTTCTTTGTAACACTGAAGGCTGCCTCAGCTTGCAATATTGTTTCCTATGAATTCAAAGAATGCTGCATTCTGGGATAATATAGAAAAAGGCATCTAATAAACCAGAGAGTTTTAAAGCACCATTTATATGGTGAAAGGTATACTCAGTGCCACTTCTAGGTGGATAATTGAGGCTTCTTCCATTTAAAGCTAGACAAAAAAGATGTATATCTATACTTAAACTTATCTAGGGTTATGCAACAGGAGGGGGGAAAAGCCAAACCAAACCAAACCAAACCAGTAGCAAATGGACATTAGGTTTTATTGTTTGGGTTTTTTTGTACAGAGCATATCTCAGCAACTTGTCTCATCAACAAAACTACCCTAGCACCATGAGGAGAAAGCACACTGCTCCCTTTTTATAATATTTGATAATTCCAGTTCTGACAGCAGAAACCACATGGAGCATATGAACTCAATACTTCCATTACCCAGTCTAACTTGCTTGTCTATTTATCATAACTTCCATTTACATAAAAAGCAGCGAACAGATCCTTCACCCTCAACCAAAAAAACTCACCATAGCACACAATTGGCACAAAAAGGACTCATATCAGTTGTGTGTTAAATAAGTTAAGAAGTTTTGAACAGAGATAATATTTAAAACACTTTACAAATCTCTAGGTGTTTTGCCAACGCCACATTGCAAGGATTGCATCCAACATATGAGATTATGTGACAGAGATGCAAAACTGTCTTTGAAGAGTAGTTGTGGATACAGTAGCTTTCTTCTGAGCATGGTGCCCAGTGGAGTGGCACACTTTGGTCTCTCCCATATTTAGATCAAATCTGTAGTTTTGGAAGACAAGACATCAAAGCAGAAAAAAGAGAGGCCTGGAAGCATCGAGCAGAAGTGAATTCTGTTAATCTGCTCAACACGCAAAAAGTTTTGCAGACCTTTATTTTTTGCATTTGATTCTTTAAAGTGTCTTCAGCAGCTCATCTGGGACCAACAGACCTGTTTATTTCTCTTATTCTACACCTGTGAAAACCCAAAGCAACTTCATCATACAGAGATAATGGAGTTTTCTCTGTGCAAAACCATTCTGTAAGTATAGAATTGAGCAGCTGCCTTTTTCCCAAGGGACCTCCTATGAAAAGACAAGTGTGATGCACACAGCACATCAAGAGTCAGAATGAGTTTTAGCTGTCAGGAATCTTGTGGGATTTTTTTTTTTTTTCTTTTTGTGAGGTGCACAACTTTCCTGAATATTAATGCAAAAATAATCAGAAATCATCTCTGCTCAACACAGCGGAAACTGCTGTAATTTGAGGGGAGGGACTTTCAATCAGAGATGTTCCAGTGAGGAAGGATAAAATTAATATTCAATTAAGCATGTTGGAACATTTTCCTAACGAATATTGATAAACTTGCATTTAGTAATTTTTCATATAACACAAAACAACAGTTTGAGGGAGGAATAAATTGATGACACTATGTTAAAAAAAAAAACAACAAAAAAACCCCAAAACAACAACAAAATAAAACACCAAGAAGAAAGTGGGAGGGAAAGGGAAGTGTGTGAAATAAGCTTAACTTAGGTTCTCCAGCTGTTTTAATTTAGAGCTGTATATAACCCATGGATATGTGTGTTGAAATAGGACAAAACAAATTTTAAATCTCTTCATGTTCAAATACAAAGTTATACAAGGAAGGACAGGTGAGCACCTCTGACCCTGAGTTCAACACACAGCATTTAATTCACACTGGCTGCATAACCTGTAGGACCTATTTTTGATGGCATGTTGATTTTGCAAAAACAGCTGATGCCATGTGTCTCTCATTATCACTGAAAGCAAGTACTAATGCCATATATTTTGTACCAGCCCTTGTGCTGGCAAAGCATAGTGAAGACACATTGGCCCAGGTCTTAGTGCCATTCTACTGTGACACTTTCTCCCCTTTCTGTTTAAGAGTCCAATAAAACAGTGCTCTCCATACTCTAAGATTGCTCCTCTCTTGTAGCTCCTAAGCACAGGAGTTATCACTGGAAGACATTAGTTTCACATCAGTAAGAGGAAGCCAAAGGTGTCTTACAAGATGGGTGGTTCAGATCATGTACTTCCCTTGTGTAGGTGCTCGTGTTGTTTGAAGGAGTGCATGACAAATGGGGAGAAGGATCCCAATATGAACCTATTCTAGATGAGGCGTAATGGAAAGCAAAGGAGTTGTATGTGGACTATAGGAAGGGTAAGCTCCAGCAACTCTGCCATACACTCCTGCAGTCAGAAGCACTAAGGAGAAAGGTGAGGAGACCTCTGAGTGGTGGAAAGGGACTGGGTAGCTTGGTCACAGTATTGTCATTGCTGTAGCAAAAACCAGTCACAAGGAGAGAGGAGGAGGAGAAGATAGCAGTAACGGATGGTAGGAGTAGAAGCTGGTCCTAGAAAGATGCCAAGGATTCCCAGTTTTCTCAGGTGAGGTTAATCTACACAGATATGTAGAATGAGTGATCTAGTGCACAAATGACAAATTAAGGTCAATACACTTGAGTTTCTGATATACTGATTTACCAGTATATGTCAACACTGGAACGCCAGGGTGTAGACTACTCATCTTAACAGAGACAGTGCAGAGGGTCTATCTGACCTAATGCAGATGCTTATTGTGTCAGCATTTACAAATAAATAAATCACCCCAGGCACCCTTGTCAGTACAGGTAATGATAGGTACAGGACAGTCAATCTCCTTCTAATGCAGATGCTGGTATTTGGTCAGAAAAATCATGACTTTACCTCCACCAGCTACATTGATGAGACCTGTGACAGCACAGGGACCCCATGACAACTTCCCCAAAGGAGATATTTCTGCAATGGACAGCTAAAGTTAGGTAAGAGGAATCCCAGCCCTCCTGGTTTTTATGTGCATCCCAAGACAACTCACCCTTTCGCCATCCAGAAGCAGGTGCACTCTGAAGTTCATTGATTCATTAAGAATGATCTCTTCATTTCTGTACAAAATCTGAAATATTCTGCTGTAAACGTTGTTTTCATGAACACAGGCTGAGCAAAGGCTGGAATCACCTGCACAAAACACAGACAGACTCCTGGTGTGATTTCTGCAGGGAGGTTATTTTTTCTCCCACGTTTTCACTTCAGGATTATCTAGGCCAGTTGTATTAGTACTTGTAATTAACCACTTGCATTCTCAATAATTAATGGTAATGGAGCAGATTGTTATTGTGGGTTGCAGGTTCCCAAACATGGTATTTAAAGAAAATAAATGTTAAACTTTAGGCAGGCTGGATTTCATAATAAGAATAGCTGACCCTCCGACAGCACTTACCCTATTAATTTTATTTCTAATGGAAGCTAAAGCATCAAATGTCTCCTGGAGACGTTTGCTACTCAGCACCATGAGGACTGTGGGTGTTCACCTATGAAATTTCATCTTTTATCTGCAATGGGCATCTTTCAGAAGAGGAAGTTTTCTTGTCATCTCTGGTGCTCTCAGAAGTTACTATCTGGGAGGGGGGACAATAGCCAATAGCAGATCTCAAATGTAGAGCCTGGAAGTACAGAGGCATCTTAAGTAAAAATACAGAAAAATAAAAAAAACAGCCATTTTTTCAAGATGCTGAAAGTCTTGTGGAATCCTTCAGGCCCTTGACCCATGTGAGAGCTGTGAATTTGGACCATACAACTGGGATTAATCTGAGGAACTCAAGAACCAAAACCCTAAGTTTCTCCACATTGAATGCAGTCAATAGCTTCATACGTGTGCTGATATATCACATCATCACAAATGAACTTCACATAAACTCAGGTGAGATTTGTCCTTCCTAACTTCTAGATGCCTCCAGTGTATTTTGTTTTGGTTACTATGGAGCCTATGGAATTTAAATCATCATTCATCTGACAAAAAAAAAAAGTTCATGCTTTAGACTGAGGCAAATTTTTGCTTGAAGTCCACTGCTTATTGAGTAATTCTTTCACTAACAATAAAACAGTGTGACTTGCTTTTTTGTACAAACCCACATTGGATGCAACAACATTTACTACAGTGAATTCCTTCCAGAGGAGCCTGTGATGACCGTGTGACTATTTAATGAACAACTGGGAGCCAGAGTTAGGTACTTTCAAGTTGTGTTTTGGCTGTTAATCACAATCGCCTGTTAATTCTGCTTCCATAGCCCCTGAGAAACAGCTTCCTGCAATATGTACTCAGAGCTGACTTTGTTGCTTTCCAGCACTCAGTGCTGTAGGAATCTGAACTTTTGAAATATAGTCTGTTAGCAGATGGCATTTTGGAACTCTCCTGAAAAGGTGTGCTTAAAAAAGGTGTACCAGTATCAGTCCTTCAAAGAGAGACAGATCTGTGATCATCATCAGGAAGCCAGCAGGCACATGCTTTTTACAAAGAACAGTTTTTCAGAAGGTACTTCTGGGAATTTGGGCCTTTGCAGAATTGTTTTGAGTCCATGAGCTGTGGCAAGATAAAAGTCCAGGTCAGAAAGTCTTAGGGACTGCTGGTTTGTCAAGAGTTTCAAATCAGGACCAGTCTATTCTGCTGTGCTAAAGCTACTGCTTTGCTTTTTAGTGCAAGAATCATATATAATTTGCAATCAGAAGTCAGTGAGTAAAGACTAACAGGGGACTAAAGATTTCCTGAGGTAAAGGTTGGTTAGGGGGAAAAAAAAAAAAAAGAAGATAAAAGACTTTTTAAAAAAATGTGGTGGGTTAACCCTGGCTGGAAACCAGGTGCCCACCAAAGATGCTTTATCACTCCCCCTCCTCAAGTGGACGGGGGAGAGAAAATATCTCATGGGTCGAGGTAAGGACAGGGAGAGATCACTCAACCAATTACCATCACGGGCAAAATGGACTCAGATTGGGGAAAATTAACTTAATTTATTGCCAATCAAACCAGAGTAGGGTAATGAGAAATAAAGCCAAATTTTAAAATACCTTCCCCCACACATCCCTTCTTCCCAGGCACAGCCTCACTCCTAAATTCTCTACCTCCTCCCCACCAGTGGCACAGGGGGACGGGGAATGGGGGTACAGTTAGTTCATCACACGTTGTCTCTGCTGCTCCATCCTCTTCAGGAGGAGGACTCCTCACTCTTCCTCTGCTCCAGCACGGGGTCCCTCCCAACGGGAGACAGTCCTTCACAAACTTCTCCAACATGGGTCCTTCCCATGGGCTGCAGTTCTTCACAAACTGCTCCAGCGTGGGTCCCCTTCCACAGGGTGCAGTCCTTCAGAAGCACACTGCTCCAGCGTGGGTCCCCCACAGGGTCACAAGTCCTGCCAGGAGCCTGCTCCAGTGCGGGCTTCCCACCAGGTCACAGCCTCCTGTGGACACATCCCCCTGCTCCGGCGTGGGGTCTTCCCCGGGCTGCAGGTGGAGATCTGCTCCCCCGTGGACCTCCCTGGGCTGCAGGGGGACAGCCTGCCTCACCATGGTCTTCCCCACGGGCTGCAGGGGAATCTCTGCTCTGGTGCCTGGAGCATCTCCTCCCCTCCTTCTGCACTGACCTGGGGGTCTGCAGGGCTGGTTCTCTCACAGTTTCTCACTCCTCTCTCCCACTGCAGTTTCTGTGCCCCAGCAACTTTTTTTCCCCCTTCTCAAATTTGTTCTCCCAGAGGCACTACCACTGTCGCTGATGGGCTGGGACTTGGCCAGTGGCGGGTCCATCTTGGAGCCGGCTGGCATTGGCTCTGTCGGAGATGGGGAAACTTCTAGCAGCTTCTCAGAGACACCATCCCTGTAGCCCCCCTGCTACCAAAACCTTGCCACGCAAACCCAATACAAAAAAAAAAAAAAAAAAAAAAAACAAAAGGCCCCTATAGACAAGTGAATGGAGTTTTGTCATTATAATGATTAGGTTTTGTGGTGCCAGTCTGCTGGAACTGGAGTAGTGCAGACAAAGAAGTAGCTTTGCAAAAAAAAAAAAAAAAAAAAAAAAAGGGGGCAGGGGGAAGAATTGATTAAATACCAATATGACAAATAAGACTTGAGCTAATTAATTAGCAGGACCATAGTGCTGTCATCCAAACTACATTCAAACCATTTTCCTATTACTGACTTTTACCAAGCACACTCAGGAACAGCCTAAGTGTTTCACCCTGCTATTGTCTTCCCATCACATGTCCTGCACAATAGTTATGCATAAGTCCAGGCAGCCTAGATAAATACAAATTTAGTTCTTGTGCTACACCAGTTAGGCTAGAATGTTTCAGCCTGATTAGCTCTTCAAAAGCATGCAGTCATATTTATTTTAATTTAAACCTCATCATATTAGAGACACTGCAAAAATCATATTAGAGGTATAATGCATTCTTATTCCTAGTTGGCAGACAAAGGAAGCTTTATGTTATTTGATTTGGATATTGATATACTGGTACTCTTCTAGAATGGAAAGTTTAATGTCATTTTCTTTTCAAACACACTCCTGCACAGACCACTCCTACTGTGTAATTGCTTTAGGAGCTGGATTTGCAAGGTGACATAAAAAGTCATTGCTCTTGTTGGAAAGGTCAAAGTCAAAGACATGCTACAATGCTTAGGGTTGTCTCAAATCCGTGTGAGTGAATATGATACTACAGGGACAAAAATTGCTCAGTCTCAAGCAGAGATTCACCTTTGCAGAGATCTGACAAAGAACTATAGCAGATGAGTGCCTAATCATCTCCTAAACACAACCCATCCCTGGCTATTTTAATGGCCAAAGCCTGCTTCTTTTCCTCTTAAAGTATGACATAAGGCTGTGGCAGGAGTTATCTCAGAGGAGCACTTGGCAGCACGAAGATGTCTTAGTAATGCTGACAGCAATGCAGGCATCCTGCCTCTCAAAGCAAAGGGGAACGACAACATCTCCATAGATATTGCCGTTCAGGCAGCAGCACTCACTGATGTATTCTGTGCTTTAAGGTACAGACAGGGACCAGGCTGTGTGACTGTACTCGAGCTTCTTTCACTAACAAGAATTGGTACCTGCACCAAACATACTCTTTCTTAGTCTGCTCTGTGAAAACATCATCATCCCGGTAACTTTTACAAACTTCCCCTTGTTCCTGGGATACCTTCTGACACTCGTGTCTCTCTAAACCCACAGACTTGTCTGCTAACAGACTGTGGCAATAAGGTTGGCATTTGCCACGGCTGACATTGTTCAGAGACGGTTGCTGGCAGGAGACATAGCAGATGCACCCCGCGTTCACACAAGCACCTCTGTCCTTTGGCACAAAACACAAGATGGTGTGAGAGAGAAGCTTGAAACTATGGGCTTTCGCAAATCTCTTTCTAGCATAACCTCAGTTATGCAAATAGCTCTGAGCTGTGGCTGCACTGCTCAGAAGCCACATGCAGCCCAAGGAAGACAGACAGTGTGTGGAAACTGCTGGGAGCTCTCACTCCCTGGTGAGCTGGAGCTAAGACCGTACTGACCTGCATGTAGCTCTTTATTCCATAGTTTCAAAGGCTTGAGCTTTGGTGAACTCAACAAGGAAAGACTAATTTTGTGGTAATGAGCTTTTGCTCAGTAAATTTCCTTGTTAGGAGATTTATTTGTGACACTTACAGTGTTCCTTAAGCTAGAAGGAATCCTATTTTCCTGTTTCCTTTTCCTAAGTAACTATTCCATTTACTGCTTATCTTCCTTGAGTTGAATAGGTCTTCAAATTATATGGAAAGCAAAAGAGCAATCAGGGCTGTAAGAACCATCGTAAACATGAACAGGACAGTTGTGCTTAACAACCATTCACTTAAGAGAATGAGAGAAGCCTGTTGACGCATCTCTCTCTTTCTATTCTTTCCACAGGAAATATACTGTTACCACACCACCACCCCTAGAAATCCTTTTACAGACTATTGAGTAATGGCATTTTTAAAAAAGGAAGGGAAAAAAGGCTCTTTGCAGCTGTGCACACTTTCATACACATAGCATAGACTACCTGTGCAGACCAGTCAGTATATCATGTCCTGCTTTCCCACTGTCTCCATATCCAATTTATGAAGCTCCCCCAGATACACTCTAGCCTACCTAATCTTCCCAACTGGAAGTTTCTATAGGTGGAGATTTCTAAATGTTATTGCAGCATATCATACAGAAATTTTTCATCCCTTTAAAGAATCAGGGAGAGGCTTTGCTATTGAGATACTGGAGGCCCCTGAAAAAAATCTGTCCAGGTAATCTTATAAGGAATGAACTGATGGTTAGGTGATCTGTAAACAAAATTGTTACTTATCTTCAGCCTAATTTAGTGAGAAAAGAAACTATATTGTCCTGACAACCACTGCCATTAGGATGGCACTGGGGTGGTGATGGTGGGTGTCTGTGGCAGATGTGCAAAAGTCCCTGAAGAATAGAATAAAAAAGAATAGAAAAATAGATGGAATAGAATAGAATAGAATAGAGTGTAACAGAATGTAACAGAAGAGACTAGAATAGCTTTGCATAATGCCTCAGACCATATAATGAGAGTTGGGATAGGAAAGTGAGAAGAAGTAAGCAATGGATAAGAAAACCTGGGTTAACCTCTTCAAGAAAAAGCACTGGAATCTGAAGGACACCACCAGAAACCATAGTCCCCTACAGAGACATGTGACATCTGGTCAAACTCACTTAACCATAGCTTTGCTGCTTGTAGTAGGTATAATTTGATAAAGTTGATAATGAAATCAACTTTAGTTGACTAATGTGCTACTCTATTTGTGTTTTGAAGGGGTATGATATGCCAGAATAGCTTGCCCTTTTACTTGAAGGACTCACTGGTACATTAACTGAAAGTATTGCCTGGCCAGGCTGGCAGCATCCCTCAGCTGGTTCCAAGCTGTGACAGGGACCTAAATTTTCCTGGTTTTCAAATGTTCTCATTTGTGTTATTACCCCCGGCAGTATCCTCACACCACTTCTGTTCATGTGATGAGAGGAAGACATTTCTAGATGAAAATAATCAAAGATGTTGATAATGTTCTGCAGGTCAGAACTGTTCCCCTGACCTTTCTATGATCCTAATACACACACCAGATAGATTAGCACTCCTTCTCCCAAACTCCACTGGCCAATTATCCCAACTGTCCTCTCCAGATATCCCACTTTCTTAATTTTTTCAACTCTGCATTCTTATAGCACCCTTCCTCTGCTTTCACCATGCCTAAATTATGTCCCCTCTTCCCTTTAAATCTCCTTTATTTGAACCATCCTTTACTCACTTTTTTTTTTTAACCTCTATAAAAATAGTTTGAGATGTTTCATAGTTGTTCTATGTCAATAACTTTTCCACGGAGCAAACAAACAATGAACTCACCTTGGCAGAATCAGCTGACAATGACACATGCATATCTCAACCTCTGATTTCTGTCAAGGAGAGATTTTGAAATAGCATTGTCTTGGTGTGGCTAAGACTTGATGATGAATGATTTTCCCAGAGCCACCTAAGTCATATGAACCCTTGCTGTTTGCAAAGCAATAAGATTGGCCAGTTTTTATGCCCTCTGCAATCTGTTTGGCATGCAAGTGATTAGCATGCTCCAGTCTTGACAACTAGATGCTTTCCATATTATGCTTATATGATTTGTCATGTGATTATTCTTCCTCCTGATGTCTGTAACTGACAAAGAAAACTGGAATACATGTTAACCAACAAACCTTTTCAAAGATGGTAAGCATCCTGATCTAAGACCCTAAGATTTGCCCAAAAATATTAGTATAACCCAACCTTTGAGAAATGCTGGAGTTTGCTCATATTTATTTTTTCAGGGCTTTAAAATCTGTAAATGCCTAATTGTACAGTCCATAACTCAGAATTTGTACATGAGGTAATGTTCCTATGATAGGAGAGTACCTTCGAAACCATGAGTGAAAGGCAGTAGGTTTTAGGGAGTTTCTGAAGAAAAAACAACAGTTAGAAAGGAAAAGGTTCTCAGTTGTAGTACTACAGAGACCATGCACAGCAAGTGTGATCATCATGACATCACTTTGCATTACTTTTTAACTTTGTTTCCAACAGGTACCGGAAGCACGAAGAAAGCCTTGGAATTACGTCCTTGGTTTATTTTAAAATTTATTACCTTGCTAAGAATAGCTTTAAATAATGTTAGATTTCTGTACATAACAGGGAGCATGAGACTGAAATGAAATGTGAAAAACTGTGTTCTCCAGAGGAAACATATTAAAACCTCCTTGACAGCAAATTTTCTCCTATACAACTTTTCTGGTAAACTTGTAGGACTTCACTACAGCTTTGCTGAGAATTACAGGGCGTAACATCATACTTATATCCCTCCATTACCTCTGCTTTTAGTATAGTTCAACTTTGGGGTTTGACAAAGAAAGAGCAGAGATAGAGTTTACCCTGACTCTGTCCTCTACTCAGTAGCCCAGAGAAGTGAGATTAATTACTACTCTTTCAAAATAAGGAAGGAGGAAATGTGACGACTCAGTCCTGACAGTCTGCTGCTGGAGAGATTACATCGCTTCCTATCCCCCACGAGAGGCAGAGAACAAAGAAAGCCGTATTTTTTAATTCTAAATATAAAATTACAACTCCAGGGAATACAGCCTTTTAGAAAGATGACTTCAGGTTTACATCCTGCTTTCTCCAGAATTCTTTCTCCATGGTTTATTGAGCATTGTATGAGAGGTCTAAAATGAACGGGGAATCATTATACAGTCAGGAAAAAATCCATATGGAAAACAGATCTAACTTCACATCTAGCCTCTTTAATGCCTTTATGACTATAGCACTGGAAGCAAGGTAATTACTCAATTGCTGGCAACTTCTTGAATCTTGCTGTCTGAGAAAAGCAGTATTATTATGCTGCTGTTCAGATAAATGGAAAAGCAGGGTTCTGGTAAGTTTTGCTTTAATGAAAGAGATGCTCTTCAATAATGTGGGAAAATCAAGATGATGCAGTTATAAACAGAGCTTTACTGTAAATATTTCTTTATGAATAACAGTGCACACTTAAACATTTGTATTTCAGATTAATTCAGAGCCACAAGAAGCATATCATAGTCTCTATACTTGGGTTCCCACACAAGAAAATCTCAGAGACTTATGATACCTTTAAACGCAGACAGATTCATTCTCCCAGGTCACTCGTGCACAGACGGATGAAGGGCATTGCAACACACTCACTTGAGAAAGAGATGTGAGCGTTTTGAAACCTTCCTACCCACAAACCTTATGTTACTACCCACACAGACATGTTGTGTCAGCGGTTCATGTGATCTTTCCTAATCTGCTTCAGTGGAAAGTCAACTGTTGGTAAATCACAGCAGAAGGCATTTTAAACTGAGCTAGATGTCCTTGCCCTGATGCAAATTGGAAGCAATCACATAGTCTATTAACATAGGTGAACAGGGAGGGCAATAATAAATGGGTATAGATAGTATTGCCTTCAAAAACTCAGTCTGGACTAGCTGTAGCCCATCTACTTGTAATATGAGTGATCTCTACAGCACACATTGTCCTGGTTGGTACTGTCATAAAAATAACCCAAATCTGTCTAGTGGAGGACTACCTCCCTCACCCATCCAGACACACATTTCGGGCTGTCCTGTCTCTTGGTCTTCAGCATTTGAAATTCCCACTAGCGTCACAAGGAGAGTTGGTTCTTGTTCAGAATCCCTACAAAATAGATAGGGATTTTCTAATTTCTAAGTTTCCTTGTCTTCTAATTTCTTCTACTATTGCCAAAATTCTTAAACACTTGCCGGTCATACTAATTTTGCTATTTTTTAGAAATAATTAAGACATGTGGGCATTCCTCGAATGAACAGTGTGCCATCTTGCTAGAACCTAAGCACAATACTGCAAAATATAACCAAAGGAGACCAGAAAGCTTGTGCAAATAGCCCTGTTTATCTAACTTGCTTTTTTTCCTTTACCATCTGTTGGAGCCATATGCCTTCTTAAATAAGAGTTAATTATAGGTCTCCACCACAACTAATCAAGTAGTGGTAACTGTTGCAAACTTCATCTGTAAATTTCATTTCTTCTTTATAACAATTCCGCCCCAAACCAGACAGTGAGATGGTTGCCTTTCTCTGGTTTTCTGGACTTGGGTACACAGTAGTTACAGTTGATGCACACATGTCTGTGTTAACATATGGGAGAAATTCATAACAAGCTGGAAAAATAATAAGAGCCAAAGTGGAGTTCCCACCAAGTACATTAGGAAGGGTGACTTTGGGAAAGAAAGTGACTGTGTCTAATAAATATCCACTGACATATACTGTAGCAGAGCTCTTAGTGTTTTCAGTTTTCCTTCACTGCCCCTATGCTGTTGTACTGAGTGAAAGAGAAAAGAAACAACCTTGTCACAAAATTATCTGGCTTTTAGCACTGAAGAACTGGAGCAAAGAAGGATTCAATACGAAAATTAAATTTTGGAAGAGAGATTCCAGCCCATTTAGAGAACAATAAAACTCCTAATGAGATCAAAAAAACCCAAGATTTCACTTTCATGTCCAATGGACATTTGTATAAATGTCCATTTGTATAAACGTCAATTTACACCATTCAGGGAAATGCTTTATAACTACCTCCAGTGTCAATGTCACTCTGCATTGCTGTGAAATGTGAAAGGACTGAATGATAAAAATAATTCAGTCCTGAATATGGCAAATGAAGAGTTGAAGTGCCTTTTAAAAACCCCAAACACTAAACAGCTCTTTCAGCATCACAAGACTGTGGCAATTTCAGACTGTCATACTGACCTTCCAGGAAGTTTAGAACTGTTCTGGCAGAAATCAGTTGGTTTTGTTTTTGTTTTTTTTAAAAAAAAGAAGGAACATGGAAAATAGTATGTTTTAAGTTAATTCATTCCAGCCATCAGGTAGTTGTTACCCATCATAACTTCCGCAACCTCTTTGTAAATGAGTGGTGCATATAGAAGAAAGAGAACACTTCCAGCATTTCATTTCAGCTAGTCTATTCCTCTGGCTACCAATGGTAAGATTTTCTTCCACTTTTCTCACCACTGCTCACATGTTTTGCCAGCTGGATCACCACAAATGTTTGAAGATCCAGATATGTAGGGGTTGAAATACATATAAAAATGTGAATATATGTATTTTACAGACACTTCAAGCATGGATATAAGATTAGGACCTGTTATTCCCTCAGTGCTGCATGGCATACCTGGCATGATCTCATCAACACAACAGCAACTGAATCAGGGAAGTCCTGAGCTGAAATCACAGACTTCAAGTCAAACTGGAAATTAAAGATTTCCCAGATGGGCCTGTAACTCTTTCAAGTCCTCTGATCAATGGTATGGATTGGGAACTAAATGCTCTCCTAATGTACTACTGCAATGCCTGCTGTGTTCAAGAAGGTGATGGATGGAGGTCGTACATTTACCAAACTTTTATCTTCAGCATTACGGCCAGTTGCACTTTACTCAGAGCGTAAATTACTGTGAACTAAGTAAGTAAAACATTTTGTGACAGTCTAACAAAAAATCTGACAATAAATCTAATTTGTCAGAGGTAAGAGGTAGTCCCTAAGATCCCACCATAAAATAAAAAACCTGAGGATTCAGAGTGAAGGACCTCAGACTCCCACTGGACAAAGCCACCACTGCTGGTTAGTGTTTCTGAAAAGCCAGGCAAGTTATCTAGGTATTTAAATACAGGTTTCTGAACCCCACTCTGGATCACAAAAGTAAACACACAAAAAAGGCTTCAAGGTCCTACAGTTTTTTTCCTCTTTGTGTACAATACCAGTCAGGACGTCTTTCATATCCTTTCTATGATCAATCATCAGAGTTAAGTTAGACACAAGAGACCTGATTCCTCAGCTGCAGCCAAGGATCTTTTATTCTACAGGCTGCAGGTTCAATTTCTAGTGTGATGTTCAAGGTGGGTTTGTCACATCCACATTTGCAAGGTGAGCCCTCCACGTTATCTTCTTCCTCCACGTTCAAGTGGACCTGACCAGATCCCTTGCTCATTCAGGAGAGACCTGATCCTAGTGCCCAGGTGGTCTGTGATTCTGACCACTAGATTTGGTATTTGCATACAGTGGGAGAAAGGGTAGAAACACATATACCTCCTTTCCTGCCCATAAAATGGATGGAAAAACTTGCTGAGTTCCCAGGGCAAGATATATCAGCTATAAATCAGATGTTCCTCTTCTGACCCCAATTCTTTCCACAAATTACTACACAATCTTTGTTCTGGAGACATTTCACAGGTACAGATGTACAGCACTGGTTTCCCAAGGTGAAAAAATACAAACCAGCCTCCAGAAAGGCAGTCAATGTGATGGAGATTGGCAGAATCAGACCACAGGTAAGTTATGTCAAGGCCTCATATTTTCAACACAACCCTTGAAGCAGGCAGGTGGCACTTAGATACAAAGACAATTTTGTCCACTTATTAGGGAGGCTAAAGGAATAAAAATTTCACCTAAATATTAACACACATGCACACAAAAATATATCGCAGTTCCATTTGCTGAAAAACAGTTCCTGCTTAAAATAAAAACAATATCATTATAAAGTAGCTTCCAAATAAGCAAACTATATTGCTAATCTGTAATAGGAACTGTTTCCATATAAGCCATAAGCTTAATTGAAACCCAAAATATTCTTCTGTATGTTTTATATCTTTTAAACATTCCTTTGAGGAGGTATTTTAAAATTTCCCATCCAGCTGAGACATGAGATTGCTCCTTTCCTAGGTCAGCCAGCTCTTGTCCATTTAGTGAATTAATTGCTGAACTGTCTATACAGCTCAGCACAAAAATGCAATAGAATTATTGTTTCTGATTCATTTGCTTCTCCAGTTAGATTCCATCAACCTTTACCACTGCATTGGTAATTTTTTTTTTTTTTTGCTTTTTAATTATGCACATTATCTCAATTGAAATCCTGTAGTTTCATCTGGATCACACATGCACATATATCAACAAGAGACCAATCATACTTTGTCAATGCATGTCCGGCAAAAGCCATTTGGCTTTCTGTCTGGGATTTCATTAAACTGCATTAATGTTCTCTCTGTCTGTGATGTGCCAAGAGTATCATTAGCCATTCTCTTTCTCTGGGCTGTTTTCTGGTAAGGCTATTCATTGTCTTCAGTGTGAGTTAAGGGTCATTCAAGAAAAGGATCTGTTATCACTTTCTGAACAGTCTGTCTTTTTATTTGGCATAAACTTTGCATATATATCATGGTCCTGCACTAAGCTCTTAAGTGGACTAAGCAATATAAGACAAAGGGTCCTGAATCTAATCCTACCTACCTTCCTCAACAAAACTCATCTAAGACTTTGAAACTTAAATGGGCCAAATCCTGTCTATCCAAAAAATCTCATATAAACTCCCCTATAATCAGAATTTTAAATGCCTTTACCTCTCCAATACAAATAAAGGTGCCAATAAACTCTTATTGCCACCACACTATAGAGAGTAAACTTGCACAAAGTTATGGTAGATCACTCAAGGTAGTCCTGAGAATCAATGACAAAGCTGGGAATGAACTCACATCTAGTATGAAGAAAATCCGATATTTACTACCAAACAGACATACGCATTGCCGTTGAATTAGACATCATGTTGTAGGAGTATGTGGCTACAGTAACGCTATTTAGGCAGCACTCAAGAGATCTGGATTCCTGTGCTATCACTATCTTCTTGAGAGACATTAGGCAAATCATGAGGCATCTCTGTCCCTCAGTTTCCCACATATTAACTTCTCTTTCGCTTTGTCTCTCATTTAACCAGTCTGCAGCTGCCATTTTGAGCTCTGAGTTTTATTACGATATTTACCACACTGCCCTCAGCTGTTATATCTAACTTGGCTGAGAAATACTGCTGAACCGGGGATGCAAGTCTTTAGTGGCTTCCACTGTAGATAAATTGTGCAGATATTTCTCTAGATATTTTTTGCCTGGTAACAATCTTATTCACAAGTTTTTCTAAAGATTTAATAAAATCTTGGTTCTTTTTCTTCATTCTCTAAACTTATCCATCAACATTCCTAATAATTTTGGAAGTAACAATCCCAAGTGCAGCCCATGGCGACAAATACACCTCCCTGATGTAAGCTGACAATATTCGGGACATGTGATTTGCAAGATTTGTATTGAAGTCATGGGGTCATTTCCTGGAGGTATAACTTCTTACAAAGTTTGCAGAAGACAACAGATCAGGTCTGTGAGACAACAGATCAAGTCTGTGTTGCAGCCGCTTTCAGCTCCTTTCCTAGCTTTTAAACTATTTCCCAAAAAATAAGAAAATGAATAGTTTATATTCAAGTGACATGATGTTGGAAACAACCCATCATTTCTGCTGCTACATTTGAATTAAGAGAAGGAACACATAAGTGCATTGTTCCTCTGGATTTCAGTGGTAAGAAAGTCGAAGAGAGGAACAAATATTGGAGATCTCAACTAGCAAATACTGCACTAGATTAGTCAGAAAAGTAACTGTAAAGTAAGGTAAGAAGACTCAAAACTAGTAGAAACAAACTCCCTTCTGTTTTCAGTGCCTTTACAAATGCTGGAAACCAAGGAGATGTTGTTTTCCATTACCCAGGGAATGGTGATTTAGGTTAAGATTGTCCTACAGATACTAAGAAGGAGAAAAAAATTACAGTGCATTTTGCATAAGGCTTTTCCACATGCCCACGTCCTTGTAAGGATGGCTGTCCTTGAAAATGAGAGCTATGGGAAATCGTATAAGAGTCTGTGGATATGAATCATGGGGTAAAGACTAAGAGTTAGCTTGTTCTTATTTAAAATTAATAGAGGGAATTTAAAGACTTGATGGGAACTTTTCACGCAGACAAAAAGAATGAAAAACTGTGGGGAAATTGGAAAGCATCCAAAATAGGCTTGGCAAGAACTTTAGGAGAAATGGTAGAAAACCTTCATAAATTATAAGGAGAATAAAAAAGGAAAAAAAAAAAAGAGGAAAGGAAGGAAAGAAGATTATAGGTTTTCTCAGGACTAAATCATCACTATTGTATAACAAACACCTTACTGCATGAGCTGTTCAAACTTCCCTGGTTTCCAGGTAAAGATGTGGAATAATGTACTGGACATCTAGTTGCTTCCTTAGTGTTCCACAAGCAGACAAATTTCTTGAGGGATCCATATTCATCCCATCAGTTCACTTTACATCCATATTGAGATATCTGGATATTCTTAGCATCTTTGTCCACTGTTACAAAATTCAACAGTATTTGGCATCAGTGAGTTTCAGAGGCTTATTTTCTTGAAAAAAATTTCCTTTGGTGATGTTTAAGTTAGCGGTATTTCAGCATCCTGGATACTCCTTTGTTCTCTTTCTGTCTGAAAGGTCCAATTCAGAGGTCAGACTTAGAATTTATATTGTTTATAGGAGAGGTGCAGACAACAAGTCATGAGTTGAATGAGCTTAGCAGCTAGAGACATAGCAGAACTGCAGAGTTTATCCATACAGCATGACAACCATTTCCATGCAGTAGTTAATATTTAGCTGTTACAGACTTTCTGGATAGACATTTTAAAAACAACTGATATTCAGTAGTTTTCTATCACATTGTTCTTCCTGTATTACTCCTCATGTTTTCTTCTGTGCACTGAAGCCAGGTATTTTGTCCTTGCGCTGTCTACCACATTTCTACTTTATATTTTATACATTTTAAATCATGCTTCTATCTGGACAGCTAGCCTTGAGTAAGTAACAGCAGTAGAGGCTTAACATGTCAATCAAAAACAGTAGATGTAACTTTCTGCAGATAGCTCTTCAAGAACTTCCATCACATTGTCTATCAATTTGTGACCCAACCTTGCAATGATGGTCAGAGCTGGAATAACCTTATCTTTGGAAGGCAACAGTGGGAGTTATTGTGAAACCTGTTAACAAAATAAGCTTGAAATAGAAGACATGCACAGTCAGGTAGGTATTAACCGGTGATTTGTGAAGAGTTTGTGCTCCTCCCTTATTTATTACAAAAAATACAGAGTTGAGAAGGACAAAAAAACACGGCACAAATGCTAATCCTGTTCCAATGACCTCAGCACTGAACTTGAAACTACGAACTCCTGTTCCAGCTTTATCAGACACTTGGTCTGTGGCACTAAGTAAATTACATGTGACTGGATTAAAATCCTGGCTCCATATTCTTAAAGCTGGATCATTAATACACACCTCCTCACCCAATACCCTCCCCCTGTACTCTTCTGTAACCAAATCTGGGCAAAGGCAAAGTATCCTGGTTCTCTGAAACATGCAGACCTTTCTGGAGCCCAAGATGGTTGTTAGAAGCTCAGGACTTTTGGAAAAGTGGTCAGTTCAGTAAACTAGCACCAAAATAAAACAATTAGGCTTTGTTTTTCTTTGAAAAGAAAAACATTCTTTCTCTGTTTTTCTTAGTTACAGATGAAGTTCTGCAGAGGATAAAGGCAAGAACGTTCTTTGCAGGATTGAATCCTGCAGAAACTGTGTCTAAATCAGCCAGAATTAGGGCTGAGCAGCTGATTGAATCTTAATTTCTACAACAAAATTAATAATTTAAAGCACACTAACATCAACACCTGGTATTTTTTTCTTTAGTATCTTGTTACCATTTTACTAACTTCTACTTTTCTCTGGCTAAAATTACTCAAATTACTCAAATTCAACTAGTTTTCCTTCATACTTTTAATATGAACTTTGATTTTTTTTTGAGAAGGTACTCTCTCAGGAAAAGAAATATAAGTGCACCATTTTCAAGCACAATTTCAACTAAAGCTGGATCAGCATCTCTGAAGAGAGGTCATGTTGGAACGGCAGCTCTTTCTTCAGTCCAGCTGTGCTTTTCCTGCTTAAGAACATTGTCGAATCATTTACAATTGGGTCATTTCTGGGAACTCTCTCAAAATATATGAAAAAGAGATGGTTTTCAACTCAAGCCTGCAGGTTTTAAAGGGTAATCCCTACCGGAGTGTTTTTGTTTCTTTTTTGTTACAATCTACTAAGATGTTTCGTAAGGTTGAACTAACTCTTCCAAGCTGAGGATGGCTTTTCCCTTCATGCTGTTCCCTTTCAGCAGTGGTTGTATACTAAAGTTTACCTTGTACCCAGATTGTCACAAAACTTGCAACAACAAGGAGTCTCTGATCATCTGGTGAAAAAAAGGAGACACTGATCAACTCATCCAGTCACATCTGTTACTCATCCTTTAGCCTTTCACTTGTTTAATTCCACCTTATGATCTTTTAAATCAAGGATACCGCTGAGGTCCCTCTGGCCTATATTGAACTATATTTGCAGAGATAGGAGTGACATTAAAATCAGGTGCCTTCAATGTGAGGTTTGGGTCAGAAGAGCATAGGCTTTTCAGTGGACTATAAAGTATGTGAGCCCTATGACTAATCCCCATGGAAGTATTGCTCCTTCTTGAATTCTTTTGGGAAATAGGATGGAATTTCATAATTTCTTGTTTATACAAAAACACCACTGGCATACTGTTTATTCTTTCCCTAGTGGTGGATCAGCCATTTGAATCAAGAAGTATAAGTGAATGCAATCAAACTTATGTGCGGAATAGACTGATTACCTCAGGTGTCTGCATCCCCCTTTTCCCCAGGCTGCTGATAGACCTAAAGGCTTAAAGAACAAGGAGGGGGTTTTATCCTTTTTATCCACTATTATATTCTACATCACACCTCAGACTAAAAAGCACATATTCAGTCTATTGTGGTCACACTGTATGAAATAGAAGTACCTCTTCCCATACATCCCCAAGTTTGTATTCGCTATCTTGTTTTGCTGTATGAGTATAGTCATCAGGCTTTTGTTTGCAATCACCAGGCAAGCAACCTCACAGACACAGGCAAGCACTAAATTCAGTTCAATTCACTTGTGTTTTCACTAATTGGCTGGCTAACGTGAACTGTATCCCCTAAGACCACCCACATCCTGCAACTGAACACTATGTCAGGGAGCACTCTCGCTTCTGAAGATGCTTGTCACTAATGCGCCTCAGATTCTTTCCTTGCATAAGCCAAGTTCCCATTCCACATAGCAATTATGTAAATGAAGGTGAAGTTCCTGATAACTTCCATTGGCTCCTCTTGGCTTACGATTAAAAAGATGAAAAACATTAAATAACTTTCATTTCAGTCTGGGGAAAGAGCTGACTACTTAAACTAAAAAATAAAAATAATTTTTTAAAAAAAGACATTTTAAAATGGGCTTTCCTTTTTATCCCCAAAGGACAACAATAAATGGATGAAAACCCACCTCCAGATGATACTGTTCAAAGAGTTTACTTCATTGTATGTAGTCTCTCAATTTCCTGTTGCAGTTAACTGCTGCCAAAACCAGGTGCTGTGCAATGTCAACAGTGATCAACATTCTAGATTAAATCTATTTGATATGACATGAAAGCCTTCAAATTCTTTGAACGGCTTAGAGGCAATCCATCACATGAACATTTTTATAGCCTCCACCACATCCTTAGAGTGTGAGTTCTTCACCTCCTTCTTTATCCCTCACAATGCTGATTGTAGATATTGTTCGTGCCCCTTTTACAGGTGGGAACCTGAGGCAGAGCATGACTTGGGCCTGTCTCCTCAGGAGTATTCAATATAAGCCAATGCAAATTAGACCTTCAAGGGACTTTGAAGATCTGAATCTGTCTCTTGCCTAACACTGGAGAGAAAGCCTTTTGGAGAGTAAGAAATTGAAGCCAGATCTCACAGTTCAGCAACAGTCTAGACTCCCTGTTGTCTTCCCCTCTCCTGATATTGTAGAAACTTATATTACTGGAAATCAAAAGACACAACCATTTGCAGTTTAATTTGGTTTCATTAAAATCTAAACCCCAATTCAACAACAACAACAAAAACCAGCCTTCCTATTATAATCCACAAACAAGCAAAATTTATTATAGAAGTCTAAAACTCTGTTTTTGCTTCCTGTGTGCAGCACTAGAACAAAAGCACATGGTAATTCCTTGGATCCTATCAGAGGTCCTTTGTAGTCTCTTCTAATCTAAATCTTGAGACTCTGAGCTCTGGTGAGTGTATTTTCGATCAAATATTATTATGTCTAGTAACACAGAGATCCTTATTGTGTTATATGTACAAGAGATTTGTCATCTCCCACAAATATGCTACCTACTTTATTAGTGGTTGAATGGAGTTATTACACTACTTCCCACTACTTAAAAGGGAGTGAATTAAACCTTGCTATTTCTGAGTAGGTCATATGGAGAAAACTCAAATGCCAACTTCCACATACTTCTTAGAACAGAGCCTACTGATGAGGCTCCCCAGATCCACATCATACCAGTACTACCACTCAGTTGCACCCACTAGCCTTGAATAAAATTTTTAGCACAGGATTTGTCATATCTCATTTTAGTCACAGAAAAGGCAGGCAACTTAAATAAGTTGATTTTTTTTTTATGATCAGTGGACAGAAATCAAGACCTAATAGGAGAAAATCACTGTAACCTAAAATTCATCCTTCAGATATGTGGAATGAAGTCCTTCCAGTGTTACTTATGGAGGAAACTTGCACTATAATCTTAGGCTACTCAATCTGACTGTAAGACTGCTCAAGTATGTAATTATTGCTAAGATCATGTGAGACATTCCTTTTCCTCCTCCTGAGATTGTGAGTTGAAGTCCAATGTCAAGACTTGCAGACAGATATGCAAGAGACAATTCAACCCTATCAGGGGTATGGTAGAAACTATAGACATATGCAAAACTCAAATCCAAATCATAGCGATATTCACTTTTGTAAACAGTTTCTAGGTGAAGTGTAAGATGAGAGATGAAAAATGGATAGGCATAAACAGACAAATCCAGGAAATTATGAGACAATATTAGTCACCGTGACTGGAAGTACTCTCAGCACAACAGTAGAATGGACTTGCATGAGGCCCTCACCTTCACCAAAGCACCATTACTGTTGGAAAACCTCCTACTATTCAGTGGAAAGAGAGGAGGTTCAGGGAGAGTTCCATTAAAGAACCACACTCAGTACTTTCCATTATTTCCATGGATAAAACTTATCCTCCAGTTATACTTTCTCCTGCTACTGGAACAGCTTGCGAACAAAACACAAAATTTTTGGCCTACATCTGAGCAGTGCTTTGGGTGTTTTTTTGTGGTCAAAATTGTGGGAAAAAATTTGGCATGATACCAACAACTGCACAACAGAGCATGGTGCAAATACGCCTAAGATAAGAGCCAGCAAACTCCTATCACATCAAGAGGCAGGATGAATAATATACAATGCGCTGATGAAGAAGCATTCAGCACAAGTACAATGCTCTCAGGAGGTAAGTTGGTTTAGAGAAGGTATTGTGTTAAGTCACAGAATGTACCAGGTCAAAGCTAGGCTAAAGATCTTCAATATGTTTTTGTGCTTTACGGTACAGACATAAGCTTTTGTTTACCTCACAAGAACTTGGCCTTAAAGCTGAGTTAACTCACAGTAATAAGGCATGCTGAGAGGTGCAGATGGAAAGTGCTACACAGAAGTGGCAAGACCTAGTAGCTGTTAATGAGCAAATACCAAAAATCATTAATCAATATATATGAGCTGTTTAAAATGAAATAGTTCTTTTTCCCCACGTTTTTAATTTGTTTGCTCTGTTGTTTCTGAAGACATAAATATGCACCTTCCTCCATATACATGACAGGCATTAAGCTTAAGTTTCCCAGAAAGTGAAAGAACATCGCCCAGCAAACAGGAAAATGTCATCTGCCTAAGAGCAGCCCTAAGGTGAAGAAGGTGTTACAGAGAAAATTTCCACCGAGGCAGTATCTGGTTGCATACATTATGCTACCCAGGCACTGTGCAGAATGGATGTAGCTAAGCTGGTGGGGGGTGTGATTTTTGCTATTTGAGGCTTAAATCTCCTTCCCTCTGGATAGCCCTTAACTGCACACTCATCTCAGCTGGTCTCTGTTTCATGTTCATAACAAATTGTGCATCCAGTGTCCCTCCGGCTCCAAGCTCTGATGGGCACAGAGGGTCATGGAGCAAGTGAAGTACTGCAGTCTCCTGCAATGGAGTGGCAGCCCGACCTCCAAGAAAGCTCTGCATTCAGCTCTGTGCTCAGCTCGGTTGATTTACCTCCTGGACCTGGATCCAGAGGTGTCCATCAGGCACAACAAGGCACCAGACACTCTGAGAGGAGTCTCCCATATTAGAGTTGTGGTGAATTGACAATAGTTTTGATGAGTATATAAAAGAAGTAGTTTTATATTTTCCCTTGCACATAATAAAAGAAGAAGGTCTTAGACACCCCTCCACTCCACCACTATTCCATCTAGACTGGGGTGCTTAGGGCCAACACCTTCCACCAAACTAACCCCTTGTATCTCGCCGTGAAGGACCACGGGACTGATGTCACTGCAGAGCCACTGGCCGTATTCAGATTGTGAAAAGCAGAAGCTGGTCCACTGCTGCAGATTTTCCAAATGCATATTAGTTATTTCTGGCAGGTTAATGTGTAGAGGTGGAGGAGAACTATTTTCATGAGCCTGCTGATTTTGGATGTTGTACATCAGCTATGATGATACTGCAGCATGCTTCCATTTAGGACATAAGCCATATTCAAAAACCTCCCACCTAGAAGGAAAGTCAGCGGTTTTAATTACATTAACAGACTTCCAGATTACTGTTCTTATTGCAACTCATTACACAGTGCGTGGTGGAAATAGTAGGTCAAACATTTCCCTCTTTGGATCCACTGTATTGCTCTCTAAAGTGTGAACCGACCATAAAAAGTTTCAAGACCATAAATAATTCCCTGGTCTCCTACACTGTCACATATCCAACAATATCAAAGCTCTTTATATTAAATAATTAAGTTTCACAATACCCTTATGATACAGATACAATTAACCCCATTACCCATATGGGGAAACTAAAACAGAGGAAGGCTGATAGCTCAAGATCAGAGCTGGGAAAAAGAGCCCAGCAATCATAGGAATTAAGGACTAGTAAATCCTCCTGGGTCCTCAAATCCTCCAGCTCTCTCATGCCACACAGGCACATTTCTAACTTCAAAATTGTTCAGTGCTAGAAACATACAGGGTTTTTTGGTTTTGTTAAGCTCTGTCTGAGGTTTTGCTTCTGGTATTCACTGGCTTGAGTGAGTACATTGGACACGGGGTATTGGACGTATACATTGGTTACTGGCCATAGTTTCATTTTTGTGTTCTTTATTTGTTTACCAGGTGAAATGTCAGTAACACAAGGATTTTCTCCACACTATACTTTCAATTGAGTTTCTTTTGTAAAAGCAACAAATGCTGAAATAAGTTTCTCTGAACTAAATATGAGTAACACATTTTTGTGACTGTTTCTTCCAACATAATGAGAAAGCTTTATTCTTACTCTTAAGGGATACTGTGTTTATTTCCTAGACTTTTTTTTTTCTAATTTATTTTTGGGTCGGGTTGGGTTGGGTTTTTTTTTTTGTTGTTTAAATATCAGGTTTTGATACTACATCTGATGCCTATTAGGTAATGTGCAATATAATTTCTTTAAGAAGAAAAAAACAGAAGGCAGAGTACCATCCATCAGTTATATGCTTTTTTTCATACTACGTTTTCCTTTGCTCCTCAAATATCATTCACAGCATTTATAAAATACTCTTGTGAAACAGATCTCTCAAAGTTGTAGTCTGCAGTACTAGAGTAAAAAATTATGGCCCATAGTGGCTGGAGACCAACTTTATCACTTTCTACTTTGACAAAGATGTAGTGAGTTGACTACTCTACTGATCTACCCACTTTACATGCAGTCCTCAGAGGCACATTTAAATGGACACAGTGCAATTTCAGGGAGTTTATGATCTTACCAGTGGAGGGTGTTGTGGTAACAAATTTTTAATATGCATTATGGCTTCCTCCACACGCATGCAAGGGGAAGACTAAGTTACACAGTATCTACAGTAGAAGGTGAGATTTTACCACCTGTCTGTAAAAGCCAAGTCTGCCATTTTGAACTTTCTTAGTTTCTATAAAATGCATGCTATTGCACCATATATTTTTATGCCACCAGCTATATAATTTAAAATCAAGGTAAAATCAGGAGCTTTCCTAACATTCATCCCCAATCTATCAAACCTTTAAGCAAGTGCTTATCTAATAAACAAGAAGCATCTATTTAAGCCAACAGGATTGTTTTCAAGCTTCAAGTCACAAACCAGCATTTTACTACACAGAATTTTACAGCAGCTACCAGAGAAAGTCTCTGCTTCTGACAGATCAGGCCATATTCAGAGAGGCTCCATGTAGTGTGGAGGAAGTTATTTGTTCATGGAACGTGAAAGACGACCCAAATTTGCATGAACCTAGATATAGAAAAGGAGAAAAACAAAGCATGGGGTTTTCCCACATAACTTGCACCACTTTGAGCCGTTTGGTTTGTTATCCTGCTTCAAGTGCTTCCTAATCATTCATGCAGGTGCAAAGACAATGCAAGTTGTTCCCTGTTCAGGACACCCATTGCTTTAATCTTCTGCAAAGGAGTAAAAGTTTTGCATGAAATCCAAGACAAAAAGGGTATTTAAGTAAATGTATAAATATATACACAACATTACTTTTGCATGCAGAAATCTGTAGGAAATGAGGTGCTGAGTTCCAGCATTAACTGCAGGCTCTGTGCTGTCACACCAGGAGGGAATGCAAGTCTAAAGAAGGAAGAAGAAGGTTTGAATTGTTCTATACTTCAGTATGTTATACAAACCTGAGGTCTCATTCTCCTTAGACCTCTACCTTCCACCACAGTTTGCTGTAGTTCCCTTGACTTCCTAATGACTCCCTCTCAAGTGTTTTTTGTCAAGAGAGCGAGCAAGATTAGGCCTTGTAGGCAGCAAATGGTTCAAGGCTGCAGTTAAACCAGATTCACTTTCCATGCAAACAGATGCTGGCAAGCAAAGTTTAAAGCAGAACTGGTGTTTTTCCACTGGGATATATGGTCCACTGCCAGGACTGATCAGTGTATCATCAGTATTGCTGTAGTAGGTTGCTAGGCACTGCTGGACGGGTTGCCTACAGCATGTCTCAAAAGTCCCGCTACAGATGGGATATTGAAAGATATGAGAGCACCTACACAATGAGGTGTTTCTTTAAGGGCAGTACACACATCATCAGTGAGAAAGCGATTTGACTCTAGGCACTTTTATATCATCACGCACACCCCGTCTGTGCAACTTAAACATCAAAATGAAATGTAAGTACAATTTATTTACTCATTTCTTCTCATACTGAATGGGTATATAAGGCAACTGTAAAAAGAAAATTAAAATTACCACATTCAAACCCATACTCTTTGTTCATGCTGGTCATGTTGTATTGGGTTTGCATGGAAAGGCTTTGGTAGTGGGGGGGCCACAGGGGTGGGTTCTGTTAGAAGGTGCTGGAGGCTTCCCCTATGTCCAACGGAGCCAATGCCAGCCAGCTCCAAGACAGACCCGCTGCTGGCCAAGGCCAAGCCTATCAGCCACGGTGGTAGCATCTCTGGGATAACAGATTTGAGAAGGGGGAAAAACTGCTGTGCAACAGCAGCCAGAAGAGAGGAGTGAGAATACGTGAGAGAAACAGCCCTGCAGACCCCCAGGTCAGTGCAGAAGGAGGAGGAGGAGGAGATGCTCCAGGCACCGGAGCAGAGATTCCCCTGCAGCCTGTGGGGAAGACCATGGTGAGGCAGGCTGTCCCCCTGCAGCCCAGGGAGGTCCACGGGGGAGCAGATCTCCACCTGCAGCCCAGGGAGGACCCCACGCTGGAGCAGGGGGATGCCCGGAGGAGGCTGTGACCCCATGGGAAGCCCGCGCTGGAGCAGGCTCCTGGCAGGACCTGTGGCCCTGTGGAGAGAGAAGCCCACGCTGGAGCAGGTTTTCTGGCAGGACTTGTGACCCCGTGGGGGACCCATGCTGGAGCAGTCTGTGTCTGAAGGACTGCAGCCTGTGTGGGGGACCCATGTTGAAGAATGCAGCAGGTACACCTGCCCTGATAAAGACCGAAATTTCTCGGCCATGGAAAAGAGAAAAAAACCCCTAGAAGTCAAGGTTGAGGTCAACCCCGCATGGTGGGGTCGAGTTAAAACTGCCAGGTACACACCTTGGTCAGGAACAAGGAAGTCTTGGCCCTCAGCCAGTGAGGACTAACATGACCTTCTTCAACCACAGATCAGTTTCAACCAGGCTATAAATGGAGCCCCGCCAGAGGGCAAATTGGGTCGGTTCTCCTCAGAGGAGTGGGTCTGCAGTCAGGGGCTTTCCCCTTGGGTCGGGATGTCACCCAAGGTAACTCCTGCAGGGTGAGAGCCCGCATCTTTTAGGTGAGTGATACACTCATTTTGGGTCATCATTTCTAAAGCTTAAGAATTCTTAAAAGTCGGTTGTGTAATTTTTCCCCTTACATCATTGAACCTGTGTTTTACTAATGTTGTCAGTGTTCTAAATGATTCTGACTGAAGAATAAATTTGATTGAGTTTAACACCTGTTTGATTTTGTGAGCCTCTGTGACAGAGAAGTTCATGGAGGACTGTCTCCCATGGGAGGGACTGCGCGCTGGAGCAAAGGAAGAGTGAGGAGCCCTGCCCCTGAGGAGTAAGGAGCAGTAGAGACAGTGAGTGATGAACTGACAGCAACCCTCATTCCCCATCCCCCTGTGCTGTTGGCAGGTGGGAGGTAAAGAAAATAAGGAGTAAAGTTAATCCCAGGAAGAAGGGAGGGGTGGGGAGACTGTGTTTTAAGATTTGGTTTTATTTCTCATTATCCTACTCTGATTTGATTGGTATTAAATTAAATGAAATGAAATTAAATTAAATTAAATTAATTATTTTCCCAAGTCAAGTCTGTTTTGCCCATGACAGTAAATGGTGAATGATCTCTCCCTGTCTTTATCTCGACCCACGAGCTTTTCATTATATTTTCTCTCCCCTATCCAGCTGAGGAGGGGAGTGATAGAGCAGCTTTGGTGGGCACCTGGTGTCCAGCCAGAATCAACCCACCACATCATTGCGTCGCATTCATACTTAGAATCACAGAATCATAGAATGGTTGGGGTTGGAAGAGATGTTTAAAGTTTACCTAGTTCCAACCCCCCTAGCATGGACAAGGACATTTTTCACTAGATTAGGTTGCTCAAAGCCCAATCCAACAGATTGTATCTGACTTTTTTTTTTTTTTTGGCTTCTTTCAACAATACAAAGAACACAAAAAAGATGAAGACTAACTAAAACCACAAAAGAAGGAGACATCATATGTTTCTGATTATAGTTGCTAGAAAGGCAATGGGTGTTCCACTTGTTTCTATTATAAAAAGTTATTCATAGAAAGCAGGCGAATCCTTTCTCTCCAGTGGAAATGAAAAAAAACCCAACAAACCAAACCCCAAAACAACACTACAGAAACACCCCTCTCTTAAAAATTAGTATTGAACATCTTTCTACAAAGATATACCCCAGTTCAAACACCAGAGCTGTCCTTTGTGCACAAAACTCTGGTTGAAATTTTATGGCTTAGGTTCAGAGGGTATCAGACTAGCTATAAAAATAGTCCTTTCTGGACATAAAAGAATCCATGAACAAATCCTTCAGAACTTTTCCCTCTCATTGTGCCATCATTATCCTACCTGGACATAGCTTTTCTGCTGATGGAAGATTTTGAATCACCTACTACAGGGTATATGTCTCTAGCTATTTGGATTCCTGTTGTTTACCTTACACATTTGGAAAGTTACTAAGTTATATATATATTTGCATCTTTAAAGTGGTACCATCATTTTACAGATAAGACAGAGACAAGGACACACAGTTTGTCCTGCTGTCTATGTTCCCTGTTCTAATCTGTAGGCCAGAAGATTTTTCAGAGCAGTCCCTGTCAGCATTACTGACAGGAAGTTAAACCAACCAACATTCCTTGGCTGGAATAGTAAATTAAGCAAATACTTCTGAAAGGCTCACATGTACACTTGAATGCACAGAAATTTCTCTCATTTTTCTAATTTATGGTCATATCTAATACATAATGTTAAGCTTCAATGCTACCAACCACAGAGTAAAGTCCTAGAGAACAGTTAATAGAACAGAATGCTTTGCTGAACCTCAAATTCAATTCCTGGTTCATTGATATTCAAGCCTGGCTTCTATTTCCTAGTATCTTCTTAGTGCATTTATTAAATTTATGGTGAAAATATAATCATAGTTTTACTCTTACAAAATATAAATAAACAAATGCAACTTCCACAATTTCATTTTCAATGAATAAATCACTGTGCTATTCCAGAAGGAAAATGTGAATCCATGTTTTAGATAATTTAGCTTTTTTTTTCTGTTAGTGGCAGAATGAGGTCCAAAGAAAAGAATAAGAAAGTTGTTCTCACACTGGTGTCTTCTCCTTTCTCTTATATTTTACCCTGAAAAACCGTTTGGAAGCATTATGAAAAATGCTGAATCAAACTATCGTCTCTGATTCTTTGCTAGGAAAGACAAGGGTACCATTTGCTCTCTCTGTACATTGTGTCACCTTACCTACTTTTTATTATTACTTGCCTAATTTGTATGCATACATACATGAAGGCACAAACTGCAATCACAGCCTTTTTGTGCCAGGTCTTTTACAAACACAATAGAAATGTCTCTGCAGAAGTTTCTGCAACTTCTTTTATAGTAAATGGACAGAAATAGGTGTGATTCAACTCATCTTAAAATAGATATGTTAAATTACTCCCTCAAATTACCTGTTTCTCTCCTCTGAATTTAAAGGGAGACTGGTTGATTAGCTTAGGTGGGTGGAGACACTCACAGCATAGATATCAGCAGTTAGATAAGATGATTTTTACCCTTAGTCACAGCTTCCCAGGGCTTCTTCCATCTCACAGCCATAACTCAGGTTACAGATGATTTATTGCCTGCCCTTAGAATACAACTTAACACATCATTACAAGACAAGTATTTCCTTCTCATAGAGAAAACTTAGTGAAATAAGGTTTGTTAGAGAGCTTATATATAAATCATGTAAGATACTCTCCCCAAGGAAGAACCACTATTAACTGTATATACCTATGTTTTAACCAATTAATATCTACTTCTTACATAGCAACTGTCATCTATAGAGGTCAGGATATTTAAATCATAATTTTTGATGATCTTCTACATCCCATAGTCACTAGGACATCCCAACAACCTATAGTCTCAAGAAGCCATCAATCCCTGTGGCATGTCTGTAATGATTTGCCAAGCAGAACACTGGGACATAATCCACCATCCATAAGTATTTTTAAAGAGAGACTTAGAAATACTTGTGGTCTCCATACAAAAATACAGCTGCACCTTCCTGAAATTGTAGTCATTTAGTTCCTACTAATTTAGACCCCAAAGTCTTTCAGCTCAGATGACTGCTGAGACTTCATATTTATCACCTTGGTTGGTAGCAAAATTTTCAACCCAGAATTTCCTGCTAAATCTGAAGGCAAAACTTATGAAGAGACTGAGGTGACCAAGACTGTAATCAGGCTAAACGAGCTCCTTACTGGGGAATCCCTCTAACACATGGCTACAGACATGCTGCATGTTCCTTCATATAATCCCTCACTCCTTTCTGCATTTTAGATGCATAGAAGATCCTCCCTTACTTAGCTGGTGATTCATAGCCTTCAGCAAAGGTGTTTACACCCTTTCTTTTACAAGTTGAAATATATAAAAACTGTAGAAAACAGTTTTTAGAAAAACAGAAAGACAAGAGCAGAAAACAGCAGATGACACCA
>NW_010972991.1:3053-117417 GCF_000737465.1 Haliaeetus leucocephalus | reverse complement strand
ATCCAGCCTGTCCAGATCCCTCTGCAGAGCCTTCCTACCCTCAAGCAGATCAACACTCCTGCCCAACTTGGTGTCATCTGCAAACTTACTAAGGGTACGCTTGATGCCCTCATCCAGATCATTGATAAAGATATTAAACAGAACTGGCCCCAAAACTGAGCCCTGGGCAACACCACTTGTGACCCACCGCCAATTGGATTAAACCCCATTCACCACAACTCTGGCCCCAGCCATCCAGCCAGTTTTTTACCCAGCAAAGAGTACGCCTGTCCAAGCTATGAGCAGCCAGTTTCTCCAGGGGAATGCTGTGGGAAATGGTGTCAAAGGTTTTACTAAAGTCCAGATAAACAACATCCACAGCCTTTCCCTCATCCACTAAGCAGATCACCTTGTCATAGAAGGAGATCAGGTGAGTCAAGCAGGACCTGCCTTTCATAAACCCATGATGACTGGGCCTGATCACCTGGTTGTCCTATACGTGCCACATGATGGCACTCAAGATGATCTGCTCCATAGCCTTCCCCGGCACCAAGGTCAGACTGACAGGTCTGTAGTTCCCCAGATCCTCCTTCCAGCTTTTCTTGTAGATGGGCATCCCATTTGCTAACTTCCAGTCAACTGGGACCTCCCTGGTTAGCAAGGGCTGCTGATACATGATTGAACGTGCCTTGGTGAGCACTTCTGCCAGCTCCCTCAGTACCCTTGGGTGGATCCCATCTAGCCCCATAGACTTGGGTATGTCTAAATGGAGTAGCAGGTCACTAACCATTTCCCTTTGGATTACGGGGGCTTCATTCTGCTCCCTGTCTCTGCCTTCCAGCTCAGGGGTCTGGGTACCCAGAGAACAACTGGTCTTACTATTAAAGACTGAAGCAAGGAAGGCATTAAGTACCTCAGCCTTTTCCTCATCCTTTGTCACTATGTTTCGCCCCACATCCAATGAAGGATGGAGATTCTCTTTAGCCCTCCTTTTCTTGCTAATGTATTTATAGAAACAGTTTTTATTGTCTTTTATGGCAGTAGCCAGATTAAGTTCTAGTTGGGCTTTGGCCCTTCTAATTTTCTCCCTTCATAACCTCACAACATTGTTGTAGTCTTCCTGAGTTGCCTGCCCTTTCTTCCAGAGATCATAAATTCTCTTTTTTTCCTTTCCCTGAGTTCCAGCCAAAGCTCTCTGTCCAGCCAGGCCAGTCTTCTTCCCCATCAGCTCATCTTTCAGTACATGGGGATGGCCTGCTCCTGCACCTTTAAGATTGCCTTCTTGAAGAATGTCCAGCCTTCCTGGACTCCTCTGCCCTTCAGGACTGCCTCCCAGGGGACTCTGTCTACCAGCCACCTAAAAAGGCCAAAGTCTGCCCTCCAGAAGTCCAAGGTAGCAGTTCTGCTACCCCCCCTCCTTACTTCTCTGAGAATCAAAAACTCTATCATTTCATGATCACTGTGCCCAAGACAGCCTTCAATGATCACATCTCCTACAACTCCTTCTCTGTTCACAAAAAAAGAGGTCCAGTGGGCACCTTCCCTAGTTGGCTCACTCACCAGCTATGTCAGGAAGCTATCTTCCACACACTCCAGGAACCTCCTAGGCTGTTTCCTCTCTGCTGTATTGTATTACCAGCAGATATCTGGGAAGTTGAAGTCCCCCATGAGAATTAGGGCTAGTGATCATGAGACTTCTCCCAGCTGCTAACAGGATACTTCATCTGTTTCTTCATCCTGGTTGGGTGGTCTATAACAGACTCCCATCATGATATCTGCCTTGTTGGCCTTTCCCCTGATTCTTACCCATAAACACTCAACCCTTTCATCACCATCGTCAAGCTCCAGACAGTCAAAACACTCCCTAACACACAGGGCTACACCACTGCCTCTCCTTCCTTGCATAACCCTTCTGAAGAGTTTATAGCCATCCATTGCAGCACTCCAGTTGTGAGAGACCATGTTTCTATGATGGCAACTATATCATAGTTTTCCAGCTGCACAATGGCTTCCAGCTCCTCCTGTTTGTTGCCCATGCTGCGTGCATTGGTGTAGATGCACTTCAGTTGGGCTATTGACCCTGCCACCTTTATTGGGGGAGAAGCCCTAATTCTAATGTGATTGTCATCAGGCACTTCCATGGTTTCTAACACATCAAGGACACTAGCGTCTTTGCTGCTGTGTAGATCTCCATCCCTTACCTCCACTGGCATGGTTAAGGTGCTGTGCACATTAGTACAGGGACATTTCAAATGTGCTCCAATGTATTCAGCACATCGTGGAGCAGACTAAAGGTCCTTGCTAGCACACCATCCCTCAAACATTCACATGCGACCCCCAGCCATATATCCAGCAAGCCTGGTTTTATCCCTTTCCCCCTTCAGATCTAGTTTAAAGCTCTTTCAATGAGCCCTGCTAACTTCTGTGCAAAGGTCCTTTTCTGTCTTTGAGATAGGTGTACCGGATCTGTTTCTAGCAGGCCTGGTGTTGTGTAGACCGACCTGTGATCAAAAAACCCAAAATTCTGCTGGTGACACCAGTCATGGAGCCAGGTATTGATCTGCTGGGTCTTCCTGTTTCTTCCCTTATCTGGAAGGATAGAGGAGAACACTGCTTGTGCTCCTGGCCCTTAACCAGTCATCCCAAGGCCCTGAAGACTCTTTTGATTGCCCTTGGACTTTTTATTGCAACTTCATCACTGCCTACATGAAAAAGCAATAATGGATAATAATCCAAAGGCTGTACCAGGGTAGGATGTTTTCTCACCACATCTTTAACCCAGGCCCCAGGGAAGCAGCAGCCTTCCGTAAGAAGTGGGTCCAGTCAGCATCTGGAGCCTTCTGTTCCCCACAGAAGAGAGTCTCATATGACAACGACCTGTCTTTTTTTCTTCATGGAAGTGGTTTTGACGCAGGGCGTAGGCTGACTTAACCTTGGTTACACCTCCAACCTGGATGAACCATCGTCCTCGTCATTGTTCGGTTCCACTTGCAGAGCCTCCTACCTATTGTGCAAGGGCACCTGGGAAGGTGGGGGAGTCATGGAGGAGACGCACCTGCTGCACCAGGCAGGAGCTTGTCGCCATTGCCCCCTATCCCTTCAGTCACCGCCTTCTGCCGGGTGGGGAGAGGACAGGGAGTCCTCCACACCTTGTGTCCTGTCCGCCCGACAGGTCTGTCCCAGGGCAGGCAGGGTGCAGTTCCCGTAGTCTGTCTCCCTCCCAGACTCCCTGACACTCCTCACCCTACTGCCCCCCTCCCCGAGCTCTGTCACTCAGCGGAGGAGTTCCTCTCCCCGGGCACACCTCCCGCAGGTGTGCTCACTGCTGCCGTCCTGTACTGGTGTAAGAGCAGGGCACGGCCTGCAGACGGACACCCGGATGGCGGCGTCTTCCACCGGAGCTCTGCCTGGGAAGCTGCGTCAGTCAAGGCGGGTGCAGAGTTTAGAGACGCCATGGCCTTCTGCCGGGTGGATACCATTGCTCCCTGGTCAAACTGGCAGAGTTACAGTGCCCTTGTTTTGTGCCCTTTTGCGTGACCTAGAGCTGGTCACCTTGTTGACGGGACTCCTCAGCTGCTGTGGCACAAGCTGCCAGTTCCCGGTGGGTCTTTCCACTCCCCTGATGTTTCCCTGGTTCAGGAACCCCCCCCTGTGTACTGGAGCAGTCTGCTGCTGGCACCAGAGCTGCTCGCCTCAGCCTCCTTTAAAGCAGCTTTTGTACTCTGGAAGACTTCTTGGCACCACAAGGTGCAGAATAGTTGGAAGAGCATGCTTTTGCACATTGAGGCGTCTGTTCTTTCCTCACATTGCTAGCTTTAGTCCTCTTATAGTCTGCTTATAACTTGAAGCATATTGCCCAAATTGTTCCCAGGAAGACCCAGGCTCAAGTGGGTGAGGTGTTTCTCAAAGAATGATTGGTAGCTCTCCTGGGATGTTCACTGCAGGACTTGTCCCAAGCATCTTCAGATATATCTCAGCTCAGTCTGTATTACATGGAGCAACTGAGGTTGTCCCTATGCTGAACAGCCTCAAGACACCAAGGTAAGCTCTGGGACTCAGGTTGAAGAATCGTCTTTCAAAGTGCAAATCATGGTAAACACTGTGAAAAGTAGGTGAGCTAGTCTGAGAGTAAACAGACCCATACTTAACTGACAGCAAAGATGTGTTTCTTCATATATTATTTCCTGTTCATTTACACTGTCTCCCCTTTTCAATGTTTTCTAGAATGTAATGCCCAAAACAGCACCCAGTGCTCCAAATGAGGCCTCACTGGCTCTGAGTGCAATGGAATAATTGATCCTCCTGCCCACTAATACTTCCCAGAATAAGATTTTCCCTTTTCTGCAGTAGAATTCTGCTGCTTGTTGCAGGAAATTCACATCTGGGAGTTAACTGTGGTAAAACAGACGTAACACATACTTTAGGAAGACCTAAGAAAGGGAAAGGTCTTTGGAAAGGGAAGGCAGTTAATTGTGTTAGGGATGTACACAGCCCTATTGAAAGTCACCAGGAAATAAAATGTACAGTGAGACAAGTCCAAGAAACTCTGCAGGGGGATAAATAGCCAGACTACAGGAAAAGAAGACAGCAATGGTGTTCTGGATTAGCCATTAGTATTTTGTCCCACAGATGGGTGTCTGAAGAGAGTAATTCAATTGCCCTAAGAAACAAAGATGTAGAAATAGTAAAACAAGGAAAGAAAAACTCAGCATCAACATAAGGTAAAAAAGCTCACTAAAAATACTTCCTGTTGAAAATGACCTTTTTTCTTTCTAGAATTCCCAACATTTGTATTGTGAAAATTTTGATTTTCAGGATTTTTGCTAAAAGCTTATGTCGGGGCAAAACTTTGTGAAGCAATCTGATTTTTTTTTAGATTCCTCATAAAACACATTTTTGATCAAGTCCTCTTAACTACCTTATGCACAGAATAAATGTCTGACCTTCAGGCATGGGTTTCCCAGGATACTCAGTTATGACATGCATGAAGGAAGGCACTGTACTTGGGGTCTAGCTTGGGCAAGGCCGGACCCTTTTCTGGTAGCAACAAATGTGGTAAGCATCAGACACAACAATCAGTCATGATCAGTAAACGCAGCTAAGAAATGGGAAGGCAGATTTGACCTTTACCACCTCTTTGCCCTCCCGAATGCCAGAGCAGTTAAAGAATTGCTCTTGTTTCATCAGTTGGGACATCAATCTTTGTCTGGTCTTTTCTGCTTGTTATGTTCCTTTTACTGGGTAACGGTTATGTGCGTCCTGGTGAAAAGCCCCATCACAACAGATTCTTCATGGGCTTTTTATAGCTTTCTCACTAGTGATGAAAAGAAATATTACAGTGGAGACAAAAACTGGCTCACTAATTTTAGTGAATTGTTCAACACAGTTTCAAAAATGTCTCTCTGTAGGATCTAACTGATGGTCTCAAAGGGAGCCTGAGACCTTCCCCTGCTTCTGTCAATGCTGAGTGCTCCTCTCCTAAACTGAAAATCCTAGTTAGGTGTTATAGTTTGTGATGACTTTAGGATGCCTCACTCCCATCACAAACTAGGTGAAATATCAGCAGTGAGCACAGCAGCACAGTTATATTCTCTCCAAAACAGTCTTAGAAGGAGTCTGCAGTGTCATTTAAAAACTCAGAGGAGTGGTAATGCTACATGGTGTATCAGTGAGCTTCATTCCATGACTGTCACCAGCAAGTGTGTACAGAATTCAGCTCACTGTACAAAAATACACATTACCAGGACATTGAGACCAAAGAGTCTTAAAGGTTTTGAACCTTCCCTATGTTCACTGTCCATTTCCACCTATTTTATCAGCCACCATAAATTCCTCCACATAAATGAATAACTAAAATACATGCCACTAAGGGAACAAAGCTTCTGCTCATCTCCACTAAAAGTTACAGTTTTATGTCACTGGTGAGTTTACCTGTGATTTAATGTGACCATGGTTTGAGGCAAATAAACAGCTTCATAAGGTTCTTCCATTTAGCAGAAATTTGGGTGGCAAGGTGGCACAGACTGACACCTGATCGCTTGTCCAAACAGTGAACCTGGCTTAACATGGATAAGGAAAAATATAAACATTTAGCTCTGCAAGTGATTTATTTCTGAACTAATTACTATATAGAAAGTCACAGTTCTCTAGAATGATCTCTCTACTCAATCCCATATCTGTGTCATCTGGCTTCAGCTGCCTTCACAGGTGACTCAAACGGTTTTGGAAGCTCCCTGATGAGACAGTATCACTACAGTGTGAGCAATACTCTCAGACAGCTATTCTGTCTCAAGAAATGGCTTTAACCTGCTCACATGGCATTTACTCCTCAAACAGCTCTTCCAGTCTTCTACAGGAGGAAGACTGTGAACTAGATAGAAGTGCCTCATGGACTGGGTTTGCTATGTAGGCCACCAAATGACCCTGATATCTTAGACCATCCCAGTGGAAGCCTGTCTAACTTGGGTAATGATTATTTCCCTCAAAGATTCTTAATATTTTCTTAATACTTGACAGTTACTAAAGTTAGAAAGTTTTTCCTGAATGCCTTTTGCTGTGAACTAAGATGCATGCTGCCTCTGCAGAATGAACTGGGAAAAGTCATTCATTACTTCTTTAAAAAAAAGAAATTATCTGATTAGACAGTTGAACTGTGCTATTGGGTTCCCCTTAAGCTCTCTTTTCTAGCATAAACAAGCCAGATTATTTCATATTCTCAAAAGCTTTTGCCAGCCTTGTCGCTTTTTGCTCATACCTCTCTAATTAGTCTGTGTATTGAAGTCTGTGTCAGTAACTGCACATATTCATCCATTCATAAATAAACATGATTAAAAAGAAATAATTTAATCTCAGCTCTTTTCCACTGTCATGGTGTTAGCTGTACGTTTACTAAAATTTGCTTTCTTCCATCTTCCAAGTCTTTAATGAAGGTAACTGTGGATTTAATACAGATTCTGCTAGGAGCCTACTCAGCATCTCCATTCAAACTGACTGAATACTTTTGGGAGTCATTTTCCAATCTGTCATCCACACGTCATCTTTTGCTCATTGTGTATGTCTGAAAATGTCACATCGGGTCTTACCAAAAGCCATCAGAAGTCATGAAGTACCATTATGTCACTTCCCCTGTACCTACTAATCCATTACTTCTTGTGGAAGGTGAATAACTGGATTTAATGACATGTGACAGATTGCTGGACCCAACAATTTAGCAGTCTGAGAACTTGAACAGGCTTCATGAGTGAGGATTATACCATGCTTTTAAAAGGGGACATAAATGATCAGACTTAAAAGCATTAGTCAATCTCTCTCTCACGGCATTAAACCACTTTTCCATACCCACAGCATCCCACAGTGATCGCCTAAGAGGTTAATGGTACCTTCTTTAAATATCAAAGATGACAACTGTCAGACAGAAAATACTGCCCTGGATGACCTATGGGTCTGTTTGTTCCTGTGGTGCAGATGGGACGTGAAAGAGGACCTTTGAAATACTTTTCAAAGTATTTTTTTCAAAGTACTTTTATGGGTTGGTTCACATTCCAAATATAAATTCCTATACAGTTACTTGGAATACAGGCAAATATGTTTAATCCCTTCACCTCTTCACCTGGAGAGGGCATTACACTAAACAAAAAAGAAAGGCACATGTTGAATTGACAGCAGCCATATGTCAGAACAGGTGCTTTCATTTGCAGACCAAAAGATGTTTATCCAGTACTCTTAAACACTAGCTTTTTACAACACTCAGTGCTGTGTTCTGTTTCAGGCCCTACATTACAAGAATGAAGTGGCTCAACTGGACACTATTCAGAGCTGGATGAATGCTCAAAAGGCAGGAAAACATGACCTAAGGAAATAGATTGAAAGGAATGGATTGTTTAGCCTAGCAAAGAGGAAATTGAGGGTGGACATGACAGAAATCCTGAAATATGTAGGAGGTTGCTGAAAGGAGAAAGGTAGTAGATTTTTCTGCATACCCATCTGGGTTAGGTCAACAAGCAATGGACTTCAGTTGTCTTTAGGGAGATAAAGATAAATTGTCAGAGAAAAAAAACAGTATTCGCAAGGCTACTGAAATAGACATGAAATCTTTATTGGAAAGTTTGGGGTTGGTTGAGGGTTTTTTTAGAATATGAAAAAGCACTGCTAGGATGGACTTGTATGGAGCAGGAACATGGACTAGGTGAGAGTCTCTGGAAGTCCTTTAAGCCCTGTTTTCTGTGATTCACTGTGCTACAGTATTCACCCCACAGCTGTGGCTCCCTGGCCATAACCTCATCACTTTACTGAATGCAGTGGCAAACATCAAATTGTCTGTCAGCTTAGCTATTGCAGAGATGGCAGTGATGGTACCAGTGCCTTAGTTCCAGATAAGCTTCCATGTATGTTGTTCATAACACTTAGACTCGGGGCTCTTTTTTCCCTGTTTTACTTCAATAGTTGGGAAGAATTGGGATTTACTTACTTTTGCATGCAGCTGAAATGCATGCATGAAAGCTGAAAGATTTCAGGGCACATTTCTCTCAGAAGGAGCCGGAGTCCAACAGCTCCCGGTTTTTGAAGATTTGCTTGCTTTGCTGTTGAGCACACTGACATTAATTCACAGATCTGAATGTTCAAGAGCTACAAGATCATCTCACCTGGCCTTTTTTATTTCATCTTTCACTATCCTACTGAGACAAATCAAATCTGTTTTCTTAAATATATTCAACCTTTTCCTTTTGCTTCTAGGGAAGGGGAACAGCACTTATTTTAGCATGATCCAAAGAGAATCCATCCAGAATAAGTGTTAAATACATTAGCAGGACCAGTTCTTAAAAAGGAAAGTTGAACCAGGAAAGGAGTTTAGTGGCTTTTCTTTAAGGGATAGTGAATCTTTTCATGTCAGCAATTTACTTTGCTTTGTCATATTTGTCTTCCTTGAACTGCACAGGGCTGTTTTTATTTTGAGTTCCATTAACGAATCCAAAGTGGAAGGAGAGCTGCTACATTAATCAATAGCCAAAGGAAATAAATCTCTGCTCTTTTCCTGCAAATGTGCTGCTGCACGATGTGCTTTCTTTGGGAGAGTTTTATTCATGACAGAAGCCAGCCATCTGCTGGAGTGCTGCTGCAATAACCCTTTCTAGGACTGAAGGACAGACTTGCTTGCTGATGTGTGAAAAAAAATCCAAATTTTGCTTCAAACTTTATGAAAAACAAACAGCTTGGAAAAGAAGGTGGGGAAACTCTGCATAGACTTCTTAAGAGTAGGCCATTAGATAGGTATTAAATGCTGATGGAGGTGAATATGTCTGTGATGAGCTGGGATAGAGCACAAAAAGTTAAGCACAGATTCACTATCTATCAGCATGGTGAAAACCCAACCAATGAAAACCAGAGCACTGAACCAGCTGCTGCTCAGACCTTCAGAGGAGAAGGACTAGAACATTGTCCTGGTGTGGAACCCACCAGGAGGAGCCAACCAAAGACACTCCTTCCCCAGAAAGCCATGCCACGTGAACAGTTTGTTGCCTAAATGGGTCCAGGACATACCATGGGAAGAGCATTTTGGGACTGTGTAAAATTTAGAATGGAAGGTTTTAAGGGGATTATGCAAATGTGCAAAAGATATTATGGGATATTTAGAAGAAGACCCAAAGGTGGGGAAAGGGGGGGATTGAGGTGAACTGGGAAGAAACAAGAGCAGGGAAATGAAAAGGAGCTGGACATGTGTTAACGTGTTACCAGTGACTATATTTCTCACACCGACTGTGCTTGATCACTACAGTCTATCCTATATCCTCATGAAATCCTATTTCCAACTACTGTCTCTATACTAAGTGTGCATGTGTGTCATGGTTTAAGCCCAGCCGGTAACAAAGCACCACGAAGCTGCTCATTCACTCCTCCCCCCCGGCCACGGTGGGATGAGGAGAAAATATAAAGAAAAGCTCGTGGGTCGAGACAAGGACAGGGAGGGATCACTCACCAGTTATGGTCATGGGCAAAAGACAGACTCAGCTTGGGGAAAAAACAAATTCAGTTTAAATTACTACCAGTCAAATAAAAAACAAGGGTAATGGGAAGTAAACCCAAACTTTAGAACACCTTCCCCCCACCCCTCCATCCTTCCTGGCTCAACTCCACTCCCAGTTCTCTCCACCTCTTCCCTGGCAGCAGCCCATAGGGATGGCGAATGGGAGTTGGGGTCAGTTCATCACACGTTGTCTCTGCCGCTCCTTCCTCCTCAGGGGGAGGAGGACTCCACACTCAGCCCCTGCTCCACCGTGGGGTCCCTCCCACAGGAGACAGTCCTTCATGAACTTCTCCAACATGAGTCCTTCCCACGGGCTGCAGTTCCTCACAAACTTCCCTGGCGTAGGTCCTTTCCATGGGCAGATCTTCAGTCCCAGCCTGCTCCAGCATGGCCTTCCCCATGGAGCGGTGGCCATCTTGTGAGGCATCCATCCCCCCGCTCTGGCGTGGGCTCCTCTCTCCCCAGGCTGCAGGGGGGCATCTGCTCCCCCGCTCCCCTCCGTGGGCTGGGGGGGACAGCCTGCCGTCTGGTCTCACCACAGGCTGCGGGGGCATCCCCTCCTCCCCACCTTCCTCACTGACCTCAGGATCTGCAGAGGGGTTCCTCTCACATTCCAGACCCCTCACTCACTGCAGGTTCCCCTCTTAAATCTGTTCTCCCAGAGGCGCTACCGCCATCGCTGAGGGGCTCGGCCTTGGCCAGCGGTAGGTCCGACTTGGAACCTGGGAAGCTTCTAGCAGCTTCTCACAGGAGACACCCCTGTGGCCCCCTCCTCTGCTACCAAAAAACTCTGCCACACAAACCCAAACATGTCAATGCTAGTGAGCTGCAAGGTGGGCTGGCTCACAAGTGGGATAAGAGGCCTGGGTGCCAGCAACTGGAGACCATGGTCCAGGGGATGGACACTGGGCAGGACGGGGGTCCCAGCTGCAGGAGAGACCCACATCATGTGTGTATATTCCAATAGCAGCCTTCAATCCTGATCAGCCAGAGTGGAGGAGAGGATTGACACATCTTTGTTCATGTTTCTGAGAGTGCTGGGTTTGTTCATGTGGATGTCAAGAAAAATAAAAGTAATTTCTGTCTGCATTAGTCTATGTGTGTCTGGGCATGTGTGGAGTCTGTAGTGTGTGTGTATGTGTATGCGTGTGTGTCTATTGGGAACACATGCTCAGCCTCACTTCAAGCTGGACCTGGGGACACAACCACAGCAGCCTCGCAGCTATTAGGCTGAGAGAGGAGGAAACCCTCTGGGTCCCGAAGCTCAGCAGGTTTGGCTGCCTCTGACAGAATGGGAGTGAAATTCCAAGTCTGATCCTTTGGTAACTAAGGCCAGGGGAGAAATTACCAAATGCACCTAAGTGACTTCACAGCGTGTATTCAGTTTTCAAAGGTAAATGAAGGAGGAAGAAGGAGGCAGGTGGAATGAACTGACCATCATGTCCAGCTAGGAAACTAGGACTGTGTTTGTATTCTTTTCCTAATGGAATCTGTAGTTCCTGGTCCCAAGCTCATCTTTACTACTTGCCACTATGGCCAGGTGAAGAAGGGATTAGGTTATCTCCACCCGAATGCTCTGCTCTTTGCTCCAAATTTCAAGTTGCTATTTAGTAATGGTGTAGGAAGCCATATCTCAAAAGTGAAAGGCTGAATATACCTTTCGGCTGAATGTATGCCTTTCAAGGCGAAGCTGATTAGCATCTTTACTTGGGTAGAGAGGTGTATCCCGTTAGCTAATGGGGCTGAAATAATAATGACTTGCTTAATAGTCTCTGGCAGGAACCTGGTGCAGCACTGCTTAGAAATGAGAGCTTGATGATAGGACAAACTGGTTGATTTACCAAGTGAATTACCACTGGAAGCGCACCCAGACCTCAAACTGTGATTTTTAACTTAACACCAAAGTTTACTTCCCGCCCACACAACCCTGGCTTGCTTACATTTTCATTACCTTCCACTGACAGATCTCTAAAATGAGAAAATGATGAACAGGGGAAACCTGGTTATGGAAAAACATTAATTGAATTAAAGACATGAAAAAGGACGCTCACTTTCAAGAGGAAAAAGAAAAAAACCTTCCACACCTCTGTTCCTAATACAGCAGTTTTGGGTTGCAGGGACTAAGGGGTTATTAAAGGTGGCTTTACATTCTGCTGCTTGTGGATATAGAGATTGCTTTGCTGGTTGGGTAACTAGACCAGGGACTATCACTGGGTTTCCCATCTGCAGAATAGTGGTAGCGCTTCTATCTGTGCATCCAGCTTGGCATTGGCATGGCCACTGCGGCTTTTCACAGATGGCAAAATAGTCTCGAAACTAAAATGTGGCCTCTGGAAAAACAGTAAATCCAGAGCACGGTCCCTGCCATCCACTTGAGTCTCTTGGGACAACTCTGGAGTCTACTGGGTGTATGAGGTACCCATGCCCAGGTGCTGTCAGTGGAGCTGCAGGGCGGCCTGTGTGAGGAGAGGCCGGGGCTGCCCCGTGCCGGACACAGCCGGTTCCAGCCGGTCCCAGCCGGCTCCAACGGCCCCACCGCAGGACACAGCTGAGCCCCTCAGCCAAGATGGCGGAAAACAGGTTCCAGAAAGGGCCGAAGGCGGCACAGGCAGAGGAGGAGGAGGGAGCCGAAGAGGGAGCAGCAGCAGGAGGAGGAGGAGGAGGAGGAGGAGGAGAAGGAGGAGGAGGGCGGGAGGCGGTGCAGGCCCGCAGCAGGGATCCCCTGCAGCCCTGGAGAGACCCCGCTGGAGCAGAGACCCCCCCTGCAGCCCGGGGAGGGCCCCACAGGGGCCGCAGCAGGGGGATATTTCCTGCAGGAGCTGCGGCCGTGGAGAGCCCGGGCGGGAGCAGGTTGTCCCTGAAGGACTGCAGCCCGGGGAAGGGCCCGCGCTGGAGCAGGGAGACGTGGGAGGAGGGAGGAGCGGCCGAGAGGGGCTGGGGGGGACCCACCGCAACCCCCGGCCCCAGCCCCTGCGCCACCCCTCAGGGGGACACGAGTCGGGAGGGAAGGGGTGAAGATGGGCCTGGGAAAGACCCTTGGGTGGAGAGAAGGTGTTGTTTTAATCTTTTTGTCTTTGTTTCTCACTATCAGAATCTATTTTAATTGGAAAAAAAAAATCATTTTCCTTGCTTCAAGTCTATTTTGCCCTGACAGTAATTGGTAAGTGATCTTCTTTTCCTCATCTCAATGCACAAAGTGGAAATGGAAATATAAGGAGAAAAGCTCCCCCCAAACTTTCATTTTGCGGCAAATTAACACAAATTAACTCCACACTTCCTTCTCCACTAAGTGATCAGTAATCAAGTAACTACTTTTCAACATTTTTTCCCCCACCCTCCCATGCTAAGTCTGCACCTACATCTTAAAATGTGCAGCCTGGATAAAACAAACACTAGCCAAACAAGTCAGCCGAGTCTCCTGAAGTCAGGATTGCAGAGAGAATGTAGCTTATACAACCCGAGTGAATTTCACCTAGGACATTTTGACTTTTGCTTTTGAGATGTTTTTAGTGGCCCCCGTCTGAGCTATCTCTCACTGTCCATTTGACTCTCCTCTAACATACAGTGTAGTACTATTAGAATAAATCCCTGTTTAGGTTTCTGTCAGGAGTTGGATAGGTGTAGCTGCAGGAGGCCTAAGAAAAAAGATTGCCTCAGAAATTTACTGATGTCCTGCTGATAGATTTCCATTGACTCCAAAACCAAACAAAAAGTCTTGGTCACACCAAGACCTCATGTGCTCTTTGTTCATCTCAACTTTATTGGACTTTTTGGATCTTTCTTGCTCTGAAAACTTGGCTGATGCTTGCACTCTGCTTTCTGTTCCTTACTGGACCAGAAACACTCAAAAGGCCTTTCAGAGCTTCTGTTCCTATTTCCAGCAGGAATTAGCAAGAAAAGAAGTATGAGGAAGAAAAATGCACTATATGTTGTGTACCTCTAACAGCTCGTAATTTGGGTTTGCTTCTGGGCTTAGGTGGAGGTTCCACACATCCTTTGTTTTAACTGAACCAATTTCAGTTTCTACTGCTACAATAAATTTCTGGAGACAGAAGAAGTGTCAGCAGCCTTCCCAGGGTAGAAGCCCGTGTATTCAAGGAACAAAGTTAAAAGTACTTTCTGCTAACGATTTTCCAGCACTGCTCCTTTTATTGACTTTTCTGCTGCAATTGCCTGAAAGCATGTCACCCCCAGGGCCTCAGTGAATATTCAGAAGAAACGATTATGTTTAAAATGATATCTCTCACAAATTGAAAATTAAGGCAACCTGTTGGTACAAACGGCCTGAGAGCATTAGCACATTGATCCCAAATGCAAGCATGGTGCCAGCTCATTTTTTTCCAAGAGTTTAATGTGCCCAGGTTACACAAGATGGAGAAATCAGAGCCAGCATTTACGCTCTCCCAGCCCCACAGTGACAACTAGAAATCCCAGTTTAGAATAACAGTATTTTCTCTACTGCTGCTAATTGCTGAGCTGTTCTGGAAAGAACCCTACTGCTGCTTAAACTCCAAGTCAGTCAGTGCCAGTGGGATCACAAGCTCTAGTGTGGGATTCTGCTCCCTGTGATTCGCCCCAGAGAAGTGCATGGACAGAGTCTAGTGCAGAGTCTTTCATTCGTTATTAGTGGGCCCGACTCAGGCTCCTCCAGACTTGCATGAACTGCTAGATAGAGACTTTGACTGGGATTTTAAAAACTTCCAGTCTTCACAATTTGAAGAGACAGGGAAAATTTTACAGCAAGCACGAATGGCAGTCAGAGTGAGGACACTCTCTGGAGACCTTTTTGGTTCCATGTTTCTGGTTCTTATCTTTCCATTCCTCTACTCTGTTGATGACTGCATTGTCATTTCCTGTAATTCTCCACCAAATCCATATGGCAATCACTGACAACCTAAGGGCAATTGCAAAGGGAATCTAATAATAAGTAATAATAAAAAAATCTTAGTCTGCTGTTACAGGTCCTCACTTCTAAAAGCTTTCCTGAATCTCTTCTCTGTTGTTTTGCCTTCCATCTAAGACTGCTGCAGGCTGAAAGGAGAAAGAACTGCAAACACCCAGGCAGTGTCTCCAGGGACGTTTCTGCACATTGTCGGGATCAGCCAAGACATTTGGCTGTTTCATAGTGTTCCCATCTGTTTCAAGTCATGACTGGGATCCAGTTATCTCTGGGTTGTCCTCTTCACACTTCCAGTCAGTCACCATGTCTGGCTCTAGAGGTCTATGAATCAATCAAGAATTTGCCCTTTTTTCCTCATCCCAGGAAGCATTATTCTGCTGTGCTGTGAGGCCTGTAAAACTCTGGGGGATAGAAGGTGCTATTTATGAAATATGCACTTTTCCTAAATTAGATAATTGTGCCACTAGCCTGCAACTTTTGCTTATGACTCTGATTTGGAAAGGATCTCACTATTCTACTTGCTCTGTGTTTGTTGTGTCTGCCCACTGTCTCTTTATTTTACATTGAGGCTAAAAAATCTTTGGAGTGGAGACCATCTTCATGTCCTGCTTTTCCACAGCCTGGGAGAAAGGGATGGAGCTTGCTTTTGCAATACAGAAAAGAAATTACCTCCTGGGTTCCTGAGTTGCAAAACCATTGGAAGTAAAGGCAGAGAAGTGGAATATGCAATCAAAGAGGTTTTCTCTAGGAACCACCTACTGAACACATACATGGATATGAATCCTTAAAGCACTATCTCTTCCTTTATGAACTTTATTTATGTAAGAATGTATCCCCCTCATTATTTAGTTGCTAGATTTTTTTCCTTTATACTCAATGTTTGAGAATGTTTTTATGGGTCAATTAGATCTCAGGTCTACTGATTGTGTCATTCCTAGTTCAAACACATTACTGGGTCAGTTTTTTTCTGATGTCAGTCTGAAGACAAAGCTACTGAATTGACTTCAGGGAGTGATACTATATGTACCGTATGTAAATGGGAGCAAAGCTTGCTTCCCCTCCACAATACCCATCTTCATGTGGCCAGAGTTCTCTGGCAAAAATCCCTCTTTTGCTCTAATCTTGCTTTTTCAATGGGATTCTTCTGAAATTACATTTGCCCTCTAACTGTTATTTTATGTGTTATTTATGTGTGCACAGGGCTGCTTTTTCATTACTCACTTTATTAGATAACATTAGATAGCAAGCATTAGATAACATTGAGTCACACCTATTTTACTAGTAAAAGGCAACATTTTGGGACCATCCTGCTCTAATAGTTTGGATAAGTATGAGAGCTCCCCTGATGCTCCCACAGTGAAACAATTCTCTATTGTGGAAAACATTTGACTATCATCATATTTCAGACTGAATAGATTTAAAACCATAGAAAAGCAGAAGAATGCACGGATTCAGAATGGGGAGTGGAGCATGATATTCCCTAGACTGCTCTTCCAGCTAATACTGGCCAGGCATTTCTAAACCAAAGCCACCATTATTCTTCAGTGTACAGAAATCTAAGGGTGAAGCCCAGATTTTTCAAATATTTGTATCATGTCACAGAGCCCACTGTGTTCCTTGAAACCTTGATACCGTAGTTTATTGCCTTTATAGTTTAGACACACTTTAACATGACAGAAGTACAGTCAGTCACCAAATGAATGTGTTCTTCCCTGTCCTTGCCTCCTTCATGCTGACACAAGCGCTGTTGAAGCCATTCAGTAAATCAGGACTGGGACAGATCCCAGTTGAAAACTCATCTTTTGGGGGAGTTTGCTATGTTAAATTCCCTGTTCCAGGTCACTGTGCCGCTGTTTGAGAAACAGTGCCAACACAAGAGGGTGGTGGGAAGGTGTAACCAGCACAAAGAGCCAGGACAGCACGCATTTATATTGGACAGCAGCCTGAGTTAAAATGCTGTACCCAACTCCTGGATGAATTTCTCAAGATTCAGCCTCCACTAAATTTTTTTTTTTCCTTCTTCTTCTCAAAGAACCTTGGATAAACTACACGTCAAACTTCTTCCCTGTCACATGGAAGCTAAGTTTCCCAGAATTCAGATTAGCCTTCTAGCACTTTTCTAATAAGTGAAGATTCTTTTTGAAGCATGGCACACAGAGCATGAAATTCCATGTAAAGCTGGACACTGGATCCTGGAGACACCATTTCAGCAATGACCTTGCTAATGCTGGAGGTGGAAAAGTTTTTTAGTCTTTTCCCCTAATCAGAAGTCTCTTGCCCATGCATCCAACAACAATTTGCCACTGCAGCCACAGGACAAAGCTGGGACCTCTAAGTCCTTTTCAATCTCACCGTTTTACATTTTTAAAGCAATGTTTCATCATTTGTTCCTAGGCACATGATTTAATGCATTTAGTTGCATTAAAGTGACCTTCCCATAATTCCAGACAATTGCAGGTTGTTCATCCTAGCTGAGTTGTCACTGTATTTCCAAGGCAGGCATCTCAACCAAGTGGGCTCAAACACCCATTTGAGGAACCTTCTTACATCATGGCTTAACGAAGGGCAACAGCTTCTCACGTGAGCCAGGCCAAACTCAAGAACTCAGCTGTTCTTTCATGCCATCCCTCTTCTACTGTAAGGTGCAAATCTTAGTAGCATTTTCTCTGAAGATCACATTAATGCTGTCTGCAATACTGTCTGGCTGGGAACTTGTGAGATGCCACCGAAACACATTGGGATTGCAGTTTCATAATCACAATTAAGTAGGTGCAGTGAGTCAGAGATGCAGCTGAGTTTATGAGTTAAATTACTGTTTCTCCTTACTGCCCAGACATCACAAGGAGGACGTATCTCTTGCATTTTTTATTCCTGTCTTAGCATCTAATTTTAATTCTTTGCTTTGTGTTGAACTATTACAACAGCCCTTATTCAACTTGAATTATCTGGCCTGCATAGTTTTGAGCCCTCATTCCCCAGTTACTCTCACCATAGAAAATTGACAGAAAAAGCTGGTGTCAAGTCACAGGGTGACTGATTTGTATAAGTTCTGCTACCTGGCCATAGTTTCAATCCTGGTAAATGTCTGTTTTCTCTTCAGCAAGAAATACTCAAGAATGAATTCCAGAAGAATCTCTGGATGCTGGCTTTTCTCTTACTAAGAGAACAATCAAAGAACATATCATCAAAAAAGTTTCATATTTTCTGGTATTATTGGAATGCAGAAAAAAACTCAAATAGTTTTCAAGACCTTGTCTGCTCTGTCTTTGTCTTCATCATGTACATAGAGGAAAGAATAAAAGGCAAAAGTAGGTTTACCTCTTTTCTATAATGAAGGTGCTTTGTTCTTCTATTCTCTCCTCTTCTCTCATCAACTCCAGCATATTTAAAGGCTGATTTCTGCTATTTCTAGCCACCTTCTGTTTTTCCAAAGGCATCCATGTATTTTTGCCAACTCTTGTAATTTTATTGTAAGTCTTGCCATTGTTTAAGTCCCAGCTTCTAAGATCATTCAATAAGCAGCAAAGACCACCTTTACTAAAAAACAAATCAAGCAAGCAAACAAGTGAACTACCAGAAGACAGTGAACATCCTAATTTTTGCAGTAAAAGCCATTTATAAGGCAAATCTCATTACATGTTAACCTTATTAACAATATTTGCACTGTGCTAGCTTCTCTGGCACCTTGTTATAACAGCTGTTTAAAAAGACACAGAATAGTTTTTGCTCCCTAAAAAGATTTCTGCGACTAATTTGAGACTGTGCATGCTTGGTTTATTTTGCATTATACATAAAAATAATACTCAGTTTTCAAAAGATGATGATGATCTTAAGAGGTGACCAAAGGTAAACAGGTAAAAAGTGCAAGACAGAGCTGCTTGAGACAAGAAAATGAAAATACAAGTATTAGCTGTTCCTCCCTTTATCAAGAAATTGGGAAAGAACAAACAGAAGTAGGTCTGAAGAAATCAAGGAGAAGCAGTCATCTATTAGATACTGCCTTCTGAAGGATTCAGTGAATATCTTGACACTAGCTGTAAGACAATGAAGAAGAATCAGTGCAAAGTGAAAAGTTACTTTTATTGTACATTTTTGCACTACACGGCTTGATTAGCAGCCCTGCAAGTGGACAACTGAAAAGATAGAACATACAACATAAGAAAATAGAGGTTGAAGGACATTACAGATCATCTGGCCCTTGTTGTGTCTGAATGAAGGATTAACTCTTCCAAAATCATCCTTGGCAGGTGTTTGTCTAATGTATTATTTAAAATTTCAGTGACAGAGATTCCCATCTCTGTAAACAGCATTCTTCAGTGTTTATTGTCCTTAAAAGTATTTCTCTTTTTCTGACTTAAATGTCTCTTGCTAAATCTTAAACTAATTACTTTTTCTTCTGCCAACAATAGATATGAAGAACATTTCAGTCTTGTCTTTCTGAAACAAACTTGCCACAGCTGACAGTGGGAGGGCTGTATTCTCAGGACAAAATGACATTATTTCTTTTCATCTTGCCCCAGACACAGTATTTTCTAGGTTCCTGTTTTTCTCTTGCTTGGTTCCTCCACCCAGTCCACATGCAGATTTTTCCTGCATGGTCCATGTGTGTCTTGAAAAGTTGTACTCCATGATGGACTCAGGACTGTTGCTGGGGCCTTTCTGGCATTCAGCAGAATAGGTCGATATTTGCCGTATGACCTACTTGTTTGAGCATCTCAGAAATGACAGAGGTTTTCAACAATACTAACTTATTTTCACTTTGTGGTTTACTAATGTCTCCAGACACTCTTCTGAAGAATTCTAGCTAAGCAGTCAGTCTAAAACATTTTACTGAGTAGCTGTTGTGTCTAAATCTGCTATGCATTACATGGTGCATGATATTCAGTCTTCATCTACCTGGATGATGTCTCCCAAGGCCATCCTTCGAGTAGACTGCCTCCTCACAAAAGAGGCTTCATCCATTTCCCCTTGCTTTGCTCCTCGTTCCTTCTGCTTTTTGGACACATTTTCAATAAGCTTGCTTGCATCACTGAGGGTTTTTTGTGTTCGTTGACCTGCAGATTTCTGCTTTCCTTCTCCCACACTTGGATCCATGACCTTTAAGGGTTTGGCTTTCCCATGGTCTTCCTGCTGCTCTTTCATGTGCCTTACTCTGAATCGGCACCGAGAAACATTCTGGCTAGGATCAGGGATGCTGTCAGGGCTGTTAGACTCTTCGTGCATGTCAGATACCCGGAGAGTGGGGATTAATGGCTTACAGAGTGTCTTGGGAGCATCTTCGACACCTGGTTGTTTAGTCAACTTTGAGGTTGTCTCTGGAGGCAAAATAATTTGAATTTCTCCCAGGGGTTTGCTGCATTTAGGGGGTAGAAGATCATCTTTATTCTCCAGAGCAGCCATCTCACTCAGCTTTATCTTTTGAAGGTTTTCCAGCTCCCCCTGAGCCAGATTCTTTACCCTTTTCACATGGGGTTCATTGCTGATGGAGTTGATAACTGTCAGCTTCTGAGCAGCCATTTGGGTTTCTCTCTGGATACTCATAATCTTTTTGAGCTGGGCTTCTTTTACTTCCACAGGGATCTCCAGAGGGGCCAACTTCACCGGCCTCTTCAGGGTGACATTCTCTGTGCTACACAACTCGTTTGCACGATGCAGGCTGGGAGACAAAGCACCCTCTTTTTTCACCTTTTCTGGCCACAATTTTTTCTCTCCCTGGGATAGCCTCTTCTCTGAAATTTTTGGAGAAGGAGGTTGGAAACTAAGGTTTCTATGTTCACTTCTTGGGTTCCCTCCTGCCAAGACGAGAATGGGATTTTTCTTAGGCTGCAGGTTCACAATGGTGACTTCACTGACAGTGCAGTTGTACTTGGGCTTTTCTTCAGCCATTGGGGCAGCCTTAAAGAAAGCAAACGGATGTGAGGATCACTATCATACATTGTATTAATCACCATTGTTAGGTTTTTATATGATGTTTGGGGGTTTGACAAGAGTGCAAGCTTGGTGTCCCTTGTCTCCTTATCTGGAGAATAAATAAGCCTGACAACTGAGGAATCAGGGCTTGTCTTCTCCCTGACTGTCACCAGTGCATCTCAAACAACATTACCATTCTTTCTCCCACTCTGTCCCAAATATTGAGTGTCCTTTCTGAGCAGTGAGCAGCACCAGCCTCTACACTGCAATCGCTAATTTAAAGGAAGCTTAGGACCTCCACAACACATGGAAAATAACACAGAATTTATGTTCTTCCTTGGGGAAGCTCCTAACTGAGGCTTAGGTGTGGGTCCTTCCCTTTTCCTCTGACATGCTGAGCGATGGGCATTTCTCATGACAGGGATCATCCACCTCACTCCTGTGCGTATACTGACATGTGCTTTATAGGGCAGGGGATGGATATTGTGATGAATACTGTGGATATTGCGCAGTTTCAAAAGCAATAATTATGAGGTGCTAAGTAAAAGAACTGCTGAATGGCAGATGTGACAAACCTGAAGTTCATTTCTTGCCCTTGTTCAGAGAAATTTTATGTCATGGTTGGGAAAAGTGTCTCATTTTCATCAATAATATAAGCATCTCATTGTAAACAGGGCTTTGCTGTTCAACTTTCTAGGACTGCATAGGCAATGACGGGCTCATGGGTGCCATCAGGAGATGGGCTTTGTCCCTGCTTCTGCCCAAATGAGGAAGTCCTCTTCCCTAAGATCCCTTTTCCATTCCCACTCTCTTTTTCTTGTACACACTGTACATTTTATGGGACAGTCAAGAGCAATATTCTTGACTGTATCTTGAACTTCTAGATCCTATTATCATGAAGATATTTTATTAAATGGTAGTATTAAATTGTTTTTCCTCTGGCAAACAGACAACATGAGCTATTTTACTTCACAGCTCCTCTCATCTCATATAATCAAATCTGCATTCATAATTCCTGTTCACTGATACTGGCGGGAATTTTTTTTAAGTATCTGAGCTTAGTATCATTGTAAAGTATCATTGAAAATGATACTCCCCTTGCCCTTTCTGTGTTTTGCTGTGTTCCAGGAAAACACTTAAGGCTGCCCACAGCTCTGTAAATGTGGAGTGAAATAAAATAACCATAAATAAACCCTTGTCCTAAAATGCAGGTACATAAAGCAATGAGAGAATGAAAGCTCCAATGCAAAGTGAGGTATGGGAATGGAGAGGAAGAAAAGATAAACAATATAGTACCTACAAATTATCATTTTTTAAAAGATCTTGGTTGAAAAGCCTTTTAGCTGTTTTTGAAAAGTGAGTACCCGACTAATACCAAGCCACCTATCCAAGCCTATAGAACAACCTGCCTTGACAATGCCTCTTTCTACCTATGGCCATCCTTTGGATTCACGCTAGTTTCAGACAAGAGTGATTAAGTGATTGGATCATTCTCTGCTGCATTGATCTGAGGAAAATTCAACCAAGTTAAGAAGGCTTGGAGAAATTTACACACCACCTAAATCCGATTGGAGTCCTAATGTTAATACACTTAAAGCCCATCCAAGGCTAATGTGCAAGATAAGCTGCATCCTCTGCTACCCTGCACACATTACTCAGTACCATCTCAGAATGTCCATCTGCTATGTATATACTCCTACTTAAAATTTAATTAAGTAATTGGCCCAGTCTTGTGTAGGTAATTGCTCTGTGCCCAAAATTCCCTCTGCAGTCAATGAGAGACCCATACAAAGAATGACTGCTTCAGGTTCTCAGGATCAATGTATTATGACAGTGGTATTCTCAAAGGGACCACCAGTCTTTATTTAGAAACCACAACCTTCATGTAATTTAAATACTTTCCTTCTTAGTCACAGCTTGCTGATCCTTCTGATAGAAACTGCACAGTAATGGAAGGGCAGAGACAGAAGGGTCACGGTACATTATTACTATTTTACTAGATTTATTGCATGCACTGTAGCCCAGTGGCAAATTAGCATGGAGTGGCCTCAGATCTAGGAAACTTGGTGTCCCCCATAAACAGGAATCCGATGACTCTCTACTTAAGCTATCTTAGTGCCCAGACTCGATGGTCCTCCGAGAGGTGCTTCTGCTATTTTTACTTCATTTTGATAACAGGAGTCTGCTCACTGCAGGGCAATAAACACTTAGTTTATAGGCCAAAAATAAGACTTGCAATAGAGTCTTAGAGAAATCTGATGCCATTTTGAAACCTTGTTCACCAGCTTGACGACTAGGTCAAGAGAAGGGATTGATCTGAGGTTCCTTTCCAGTCTTGGTCCTGAGCCTCTCTTGTTCTACAATGGATGAAACCAGACAGATTTAAACCAGCCTTGGGAGCCCTGAGGTTTTCTGTGGGTATGTACCTGGCAGAAATGGGGAACCAAAATGGGCCAAGCACGTAGGATGTGCTTAGATATCCTGACAACCCGCTGGACTTTAACCAGAAAGTCAATCTGTCAGCAGGACAAAGCAGCAGGTTGTTGTGCTATCACAAAGCTCTGCAGGGCTTGAGATCCAAACCACTATTTTACGCAAGTCACTTCCTTGTATGTCTCCAAAGTGCTCCCCCTTTTCAGTCCTATCATGAGCATAACCACCAGGAGACAATACTGGGATTATAGTCTACATGATGTTGAAGGGAATCCTTTAAAAATCTCTGCTTCCTTTAAAAATCCCTGTTTTCTTAGTCACACGTGAAGTTTCCTCTCCTTGCTCAATGAAACCAAATCTATAGTACATTACATAAGAAAGAAACAAAACAAAACAAAAAAACCCCAACTCTAAATCCCAAGCTCTTCCTACATAAGGAAAAGCTTTAATCTCATTGCTACAGGATAATCTGTAGTGATAAGCAGATGTTACACAACTCAGATGCTTTTCCTTCCCATCATCACGTGTATCAACCAATTGCTGCAGTTCAAAGGGGAGGACAGAAATACCTAAGAAAGGAAGTTCACAGATCAAATCCTCCAGCTTATCTGGTTGAAAGCTTGTCCCCAGAGTGGAGTTTTTTGAGTTCAATTCCAAAATAAACACCAAGCCTTCAGTGTGCCTTAATTCTCCATGTGATGCCTGAAGCTCTGCTACTGAAAAGCGCTCTGGAACATGGAGATCCATTACACATGCTGTCACTCAACGGGGGAGAGAAGCAATTCAGTTTAAGCATCTAGGAATGAATGGCTTTGCTTCCACTGCACATTCTGCATATACAGTAAATAGCTCAGGTCATTGTGAATGGACAGTGCAACAAACAGAGCCAGCCCCCGAATAACTCCCAGAAAAGCCTTAATATCTAGCCTTGCAGTACTGTCTGCTTTTGTCAGCTGGCATAAAGATCACACCTGCAATGTCAGAGACTTACAGCAATTCGCCATACCAGAAAAATTTAACAAAACAATATTGTCTGTGAGCCAGTGGGTCCTAGGAGGTCAGATGGTCCGTTGGTTTGGTGAAGCTAAAACATAAAAGTGTCTGTAATCAGCAGTACTGAAGACAGTGCTAACATCACACTTAGCTGTCTTTGATCTCAAAACAACCAGGTACCAAGGTGGAGTGAGTGGGGGACTTCACACAAGTCCCTGTCGAGTCTCCTCAGTGCAGGACCCAGAGATCATGTGTCCTTCTGCCACAACTCTCATTCCATTGCACTACTTGTATCTTAAAACAACGATAGCGAGAAGAGTTTCAAAATAGAACAAAGGAAAGACAGTTGAGTGGTCTGAACACCAGCCCAGTATCAGGGAACCCACTCCAAATCCCTTTTCTACCACAAGCTGCTCATGTGAGGGCAGGGAAGATGTTTTGTCCCTCTGTGACTGTGTTTTCCACCTGTAAACTTGTACTGATTCCCTCTCCTAACCCATAGGAGCTTTTGGGATGTAAGTGTACTAGAGAGTATAAGTTACTTAGGAACAGGTGAAATGGAGTTATGTTAGTTCCCCAAATAGGTTCAATTCCAGATAACTTAATTTTCAGAAAACAAGTGCTCTACACAGGCTGGTACCTGTTGAATAATCAAAGCATGAAAATATAATCCCCTGAAAATTATGTCAAGTAATGCTAAACTTGTATGCAACATTTTTCTCAATGGTGCTCTGCCAATTTCTTTGTATTTTGTAGGATTTTACATATTCTTAGTACAAGTTTTGCTTCACAGAGGACTTGATTTACATTATGAGGTTTATTTTGTAGGTGAGAGAAGCTTTTGGACATGACTTAGTATTTGCAATCATTAACCTAAAGGAATGTTTTGTGAAAACATATTTAAAATTTGTTCATAAAGTTTGGGGGATCTTAAGAGGAATTACACCATTTCATACAATTTGGCACACTTTCATTCCTAATGTTATCATTGCTTTAATAGCTCCTCCCTGAATACACGAGGAGACCAGTCTGAGTTCTAGGAAACCTACAGCAGACCTGCCCTCGCAGGCACACCCAATTTGCAAATCACAGAGTCTCCAGACTTCCCGCATGACTGCCAAGCCTTACTGAACAACCTAAGTCTTGGGAAGCTTCTTGTAGGGATTTGTGATATTACAGGAAAAAGGGGGAGGTGCAGAACTCGAGTCCTGGACTTCTTATTGGCACTCTGTGATGACAAGTAAGTCATGTAAGCTAACTTTTCCAACTTCCATGTCTAAATAGGGACATAGTTCCTTATTTAGACCAAGACAAAGATTTGTAAAAAATGAGCAACTAATATTAGACTTCTAAATTCAGATTTAAGATATAAATAAATGACCTGTTTTTCAACAGTAGCACTGGCTTTGCACTTTAAATTCAGCCAAATTATTTAAGGATCTAAATCATAATTCAAGATTCTAGCTTCAGCTTCAAAAATCTTTCCCTCAACTGTGAGAATAAGGAGATTGATTTCCCAAAGTCCTGAGCACCTGCAAATCCCAGCCATTTCAACAAGACTATATGAGAAGTAAAGGTCTGCATCTGCTGTTGGACCCATGCTGACTGGGGGGGGGGGGGGCCCTTACAACAGGAGCCTAAATCTTCTCACTGCTGTGAGTGGAGTGAAGCAGAAATGAAAAATGCAATATCTCCTGCTAACTTCCAGCTCCTGCTTAGGTTACATGCCCACAAAGATAGCAGCATGAGCAGAACTTGCAGAGACAAAGAGATTGAGCTCTTCCCTTGCCAGTTTTTCTTAATTTAGAGCTTGGCACTGTAAAATCCAGAGAGATGGAGCTATCTGCTACAGTGGAAGCTCATGTCTAGGAATTAATTTGGTAGCCTGCACTATCCCACTGATAACAGAGGCCAGCACCTTGGAGGCAGGGAGAGCAACTCTGCAATCATTCAATCTGCCTGTTCTCTGGATGCCACTCATCCATTGCACTCAGAAATACCCGGGGAGACAAGCACCTTTTCTCAGCTCTCCCCTGCAATATTTCATTCAGAACAGAAAAAACGAGCATCCCTGTCTTCTGAAAAGGAGGTGTCAGCAGTGCCATTATCTTTTCTGAAAACATATATAGGCTAGGAAATTCACTTCTTCGAAAAGAGACCCTCAAGCCCTCATATCCCATCTCTCCACAGCACTGTGGGGTCATTAGTCCTGCCAGAATTGTTCCTTTTTGTTTTGTTAGACCAATTAGGCCCAAAGTGAAAAACTGGCATGACTACACAGGCTGGCAGTAAGGGCACATTTGGAGGTGCCCTTTGACAAGGACAATTTAATATAAAGAGGCTTCAGTACTAAAATCTTCCTGAATGCCCAGCTACAAGGCTAAAAGCTCCTTTCTCGCTTTCTTACCTCTTGCTACAACACGTTTTCGTTGCCACAGCTCCAACAGAAGGGGTTGAGATTGTTTCTAGCCCAGGCTTGCCTCATGTTTTATTTAGTGGGTTGCTTCCAGCATAGTCTCATCAGACTGGAGGATTCCCTATAGTAGGAAAGGCTTTGGGGAGGCATTTGTGAGCTATCTGAAGGCTGTGCACAATGGACAAGAGTCAGCTCTGCACTCGTCAGCTGTTAGAGTCCGGTCAGAGCTGGATGTCTAGGGCAGCCTCAATAGGAATGGAGAATGACCAGTTCACGCTCTCTGAAAATAGGTTCTTCAGACAGTACCTCAGGTGGTGGGGTGACGTGTCTTCCAGGAGATCCCGTTCCCACTTCAGTGACTTTGAGGCTAAAGGTAAAGGAGGGAAACTCAGACTAGGGAGCCAGCAGTGTACTGGAGCCTGCAAAGGAGACTCTATCTCTTTAATGGCTTGCATGAGCCCTGGATATTTGTTCTACCCTTTGTGATAATTTTCTTACCCACATTCTATATCTATTACTTCATACTGTCACTCCACGAATACATTTTTCAAATATTCCTATTAAGCTGTAGGCAGCATATAGTGTTATACCAGTATTGATGTTAAAGCAGAATTACCTGCTAGTCCTGTTAATCCGCTGATGCTTTGACAGCAGGGGTATTACAAATAGGGCTTCTTTGTAAAAAATGATTAAACATGACCTGAAAGTCCACAGCTTTCCAATTCCCTTAAAACTTACCATTTCCTTGTTGAATGCTGTACCGTTTAAGGCCAGAAGAGTCAATGACAGCCCATCCTCTGATCCACTAATGACATGGATGTTGAAAGATTTTGATGTCACTTCTTTTATCCTCAAGCCTATTATCTGACTCTTCTCCCTTTCGCTCTTCAAACAGAAGCTGCTTTATAGAGCAGTGCAGTGGGCAGGCAGGGGATGTAGGAACTGTTACTACTTTTTCTACGGACTTGCTCCACAGCTGTAGACATGTCACTGAACATCTCTATGCCTTGCAATCAAGGGATGCCCTTTAGATATTTTGCAAGAATTGAGAGTCTGCTAAATCTGCTGTGCTGCTCGGGAAAATCACTGTATCTTCATCCAACCTAAATTTACCTCTAGCTTCAGCAGGACACTGGTTTATTCCATTCTGCCCAATGGTCCTAAAGTTGCGCAGTGTTATTCAGCTCCTGTGCTCAGCTCTGGGAAGGGCTACATTTCAATGACGTGGATCCCTGCACCATTTGGAGACCGCTGTAGGACCTTCCAGATGGTAGGCAGAATACATTAATCTATGTCATGAAAATTTAATTCCTATGAAGGTAATAAATTGTTTATGTATAAAATAGGCAGGACTAATACATTAGCATTCAGGACTGAATCGCACCAGGATACAGGCACACACAGCTCACAATGAACTCAGCTTTTTGGCTGTTATAACAAGAATCAATTAACAGAATTATTAAGTGCAGATACTCTGTATTTGGATAGAATATGCCAACACACTAGCTACTGCACTGTTAAAACAACCCACCCCTCTCCATAGTAAATTTAACTCAATCGTAAGAAACCAGCCATGATTTAAGAGAGAAAAAACCATAATAATAGAGAGAGCATGTAACAGCATGGGCTTGCTGCTACATTTGCATTGACGTCAGAGCAAACAAGATTAAATGAAGGCAAGCACAGCTACAGAAATGTGACCTTAAACGCAGCACCAGTGTTGCAGATATTGCCAAAATCTTAGCTGTAACTCCGCCTGGTTTGCTGACGTAGCCCTAGAGATAATGTCTTCAATAAGCAGCCGAAGATCCCTGTGGCAGCTGGCACAGTGAGAGCTTTGCTCATTTTTGAGCAAAGGGCATATTGCTACAGAGAAGAATCAGGATGGGGCAGAAAGGATCCAGCTGGCATGGTCGTCCACAAGGAACCACTGAGGCTGGCAGAATTTGCAGCAGCCTTTTAGCTGCTATAAGCTCCGCTGGGCCTGCTTTGGCCTCTGCCTAGTCCAGGATTAGGGAAAAGGCAAAAAAAGACTTGATCTCATTTTCCCAGTCACTCACTCTCCTTCCCTTTGCCCGGTGTAACCTTGAAACTTTCGAGATCCAGTCTTGGAAAGCCCAAGCAACATAGAGAACCAGGCTGCTGGGAACAATGGTTAATGGCACCTTCAAAAAGCTAGGAACAATTGCAGCTAAAAATCTGTTACCATAGGAGCAAAGCCCATTCAAGTCTACCCATTCAAATAAAGCATGATTACATGGTGACATTGCCAAAACCTGTACCACTGTTCACTGAACAATAAATGGAAAAATCATCCCAAGCTAAGAAAAAAATTCTCTGGCAAAAGAATTTCCCTTCAAAAAAACTAAGCAGATAGATCCCAGTCTTCCCAGATGCTGTGACTTAGAGTAAATGAATGTGTTTCCTTTGACTTAAAGGATGGAATTACCTGCTGTGCATCATTTAAGCCTCTCAAAACCAGGCTGAATTGGGGTATAAATGATTTAATGACTTCACTGGGTCTCACTGCTCTCACCATTATTTCACTTTACATTTACTATAAAAGAGATTCCACTTTGGATCTACAGGGTAAAGCACCTTTCTAAAGATTCAAATGGAATCAACCAGAATAGCAATTTCAGATTAATTCCCCTATTTAGAGAAGATAATCCAAACACAAAGATACCTTTTCCTTCATGTCTTTCTATAGAGGAGTTGTTCTGGAATGGTTAAAGCATACTGGGAGAGCTTTGGTAGACAAGTTACACTGTAATACCTTCGCCAATCAATTTGTCCCAGCTGAAGAAAACTGAAGATAGTTTATCTGTGAACTACTGAGGATTAAATTCTTATCACATTTCTTCCTTGCGGCATCTCTGTCTAGCTACAGCCAGCTGGGCAATTTTGTGTTTCCTGCAGCTTAGACTCCATAATATAACCAAGTAGGTTCCTTGGTTGGGGGGGGGGGAGGCAAAGATGTAATAATAAAACTTAGCCAAATAACTTCATTAGACTCAAGGCTGCAACCAGATGCTCCTGTTAACACTCAGTACCAGGCCAAGCAGTGTGCTATGAGGAGCTAAAAACCCTTTCAAAATTTTGTCCCTGCTCCCATACAGAGTTCATGGACCTTGCTGACTTTCTGGTCTTGTTTCAGGCTCAACATTCAGCCAATATTTTCTGGAAGGACAGGTGCTTTTGAGAGCTTCTTGGATCGAGTTTCAGGATCTTGTATTACTTTCTGATCCCAGCATGAAGAAAGGTGGTTTTTTTGGTTTTGGTTTAGTTTTTTTTATCCATGCAGCTTTATGGATGCAAATACCTCTGAAGAGATATTTGGCTTTGATGGTGGTGGGTTTGAAAAAAAGCAACACATCTCTAATCAAACTGCACCAAGCAATTTTCCCCATCCTTAGGAACCCAGCAAGCTAAGCTGTATTATGCTACCTACCTTACTGCTAAAAGGTCATTGAAGACTTGATGGATCCTTCACTGCATTTCTTCTGTCCTCTCTTTGACATGTAGGACACAAATACTGTTGTTGCATTAATTGCAACAGGTCCTGTTTTGAAATCTTAGAATAACTATCTCATGCAGACCTTGCTGTTCCTGGCCACATGGATCACTGATAGTGTCCTGGAGACTTTAGTGTACCGTTGAATGTCCGTACAGCAGCAGTTTTCACTTCTTCTGAACCATGAGGTATGAGATCTTGGCACTTGTGACTTGTGCTTTTGAGCATTTTCTAGTCCATCAGTCACAAGTTGCTTTTTTGATTCAGCATTTAGCAGTTGACTTTACTTAATCTGGAAATGTAAAGAGACCCTTTGCTTCACTCTGACTTTGTGCTCAACTCTTGGACAAGAGACAACCAACTTTAAAACAGACAAAAGCTCATTGCAACTACAGCACTGGCTCCACCCTTTGTCTCCTCACTTACAAGAAACCATGTACAGTTATTGGAATAAGGAGCACCTATTCCACCAAGCCTGGGAGCATCTGAATCTTTATGTATTAGTGTCATTCCATTGATTCTGCCAATGAATAGTACACCCTTACTTGCAGATGCCCCCATTAGTCCAAATGTGCATGTGGGAGGGGGATCCATTCATTTCATTGTGCACTTTCTGAATTCAGTCCTGCCAGCTCCCTAGGAATTCTGATGACCTTACTCAGGTCCCTCTATTTTATTTATTTTTCTCTTACTTATTAATATTGCTTTGCACTCAGGAGTTAAGAAGGAAAAGAAAACAGCTTTTCTCCTGATAGTTAAATACATTTCACTGCAAAGAACAAACAAAGCTTAGAAGAAGAGCAGTTTTCCAGCACAATGCCAGGACTAAGGCAGCCTCGTGCTTCTCCTGGTAAGCTGCTCTCCCTTGAATTCATAAGGACCTCTTCCCCTGCTACAAGAGCTGCTGGGCATGGAGGCAATTCCAGCTTTTCTGTAGAGCATAGTCTAAAGCTAGAGCTAAGATGGCACAGCCTTCTCCACTATGGTCCATACCACCAGTCAAATTCATTACATTATCCATGTGTTTTGAAGACCCTCCTAAGCAAATTATTGTTGTTCTGCGCTCGGGACTATAGCACTGCACTCAGAAATTCAGCTCTCAGTGGGAATTCTTCTGTTCACTTTGGTGGGTGTTAGAACTAACCCAACAAGGAAATCTTCAGTATCATCGGAATTTGGATGTGTATGCTGCGACACAGAGGTACACCCTGGGGAATCCCTCCAGATCCTAAAAGGCATTGATCCTGCACCTTTTAGAATCAGTGATGACACTGCCTTTGATTTCAACAGAGGCAGAATCAAGATGGGGGCTTTTCCAAATTCACCAGGACAATTTTACAAATTGCGTGTAGTCTTCACCCAATTTTATGTGTGGCTAAAGAACAATGAAGCCTCCCACCCATATCCCTCTTGGGCATTATGTATGTCCCTTAGCCGAGGATCCAGTGTAAACACCTATATATGTGGGTCACTACATACATGCAAGCAGTCCCATCAAGCTTCCTTAGAAGTGGAGAAGGGTGAATATGAAACGTATCCTCTTTCTAAATTCCATGCAAGGCCTCAGATTCAGGTGTGAGTAGAGTCTTGCCTCCTCCTGCTCTTCTGGAAAACCACTGAGTTTTCCTCGTTAAATAAAATTGTGCGCTCATTAGGTTTAATAGGATAAGCCTCTTAGCTCTGTTAAAAGTATCTCTATACCAACAGTTTTATGTTCAGCATAAAGAAGTCACCAATAACAGCACTATCTCCCAAAGACCCCAGGCTACCCAGATGCTTGCTCTGAGCACCTTAGCTTGCTCTTAGCTCTTGGACCTTCTGTCCATCTCCTTAGAACTGTGGCTCCCCTTGCTCTGTCTCACCATAATTTCTGCTCCTGGTCCCTGAAATTAACTTGTGCAAGAGGTAATTTCTCCCCACAAGACTTGGAATGATTTTTGGTTTTGTTTTCTCTGATGAGAGGTACAGTGGGCTACCTTAGCCATCAGGTTGGTGTGTCTTGACACACACACACACACACATCTTCTGTGTGCCCATATTACTTATTCCAGTTCAGCAGCCTACTGTCTTATCTTGTCAGAGTGCTTTGAAAGGCAAATCCTATCAGAGCATAATAGGAAGGGAAGTTAAAGCTATTAGTACATGGCACTTTCTTAACAGGTCAGGGGACAGAAGGGGAGCACTCTAATCATGTTCAGATACAGTTTCTTTTCTTTCTCATAGTCTTGAATAACAGCTAAATATCAGCTTCTCCAGATGGCTTTAGATGCTATTAACATATCCAATAAGTAACCCAGAAAGGTAGCTAGAAGGGAAAATACATGTGAAGAGGCATTGCAGGGCATTGGCTGTGGAGGAGCAGTGGCTACTCATTCCCCATCTCTAGGAACATCTTTAGGGGAAGGGGTCCACACTCAATGGATCCATGTGCTGGCTGTCCTTCCTGACAATTTTGCTTCAGGTGGAAAAAAGTAGAGGCATGGAGAAACCTAGAGTGAGTCAGGAAGGCACATGATACCTATAAAAAGGAGGCCTCACTGAAAAAAGATTTTTTTCCTAACATTATCCTCTGATCAAGTAGGAGAAAGGAGAGTCCTACTTCTACTCTCTGTCCCTTCCGTGGCCCTGCACTTTATCCCTGGTTAGGTTCCTCACCTGAGAATCTGTATGTCATAGTAAGAGGGAGAATGTTTTCCATGGCTACTGCTATTGATTACCTTGATAATCTATCTCCTTAAAGGATCTACTTCAGGTCTGAATTATTACTCATTGTCCATCCTGCCCAACCCACCATACTGTCTCCACATCTCATTTGGCAGCTGGATGGTATGTGCTGTTGCTGCTTTGATTACATAGTTGGTACCATGTGTGTCTTATTACCCTCAGTAAAGGCCCTGGTCAGGGTTGGTTTTAACCATCTCCTTCGCAGGAAGGGTTGGAGCAAGGGTGAAGGATTTAAAGGGAGTCAGAGAAGGTCATTAGAATCATTCAAGATGATCTTTAGCCATTTCAGAGCAATGAACAACACCTTGTGTACTGGAGATGTGTATAAACTGTATACTAAACACACAGGGATTTTAGTTCCTCTTGCCATATCAGACCAAAGTTGGACTTAAGCCACACATACCTACTTGTTTTAAATAATGACAAATCAAGCCCTCTTGGTGCCCTGCAGGACATTTGGTCCAGTCCCTCATGGCAGATAACAAAAAAAGCAGGGAATTAGCAGAGAACTTGGCTCTTAATCTCAAAGTGCTCAGACTCAGGAGCAAAAGCAAACTTAAACTCGCTTGGTGTGGTTCTCATACTGAAAGGGGACTAAATAAATATATCCATATCCATGGATATATGGCTAACATCAAATCATCATCTCATAAAAATAAGGTGCTAATTGGAAAATGGGTGGGTGGATGGGGGCAGGGGGAGTGGTTCTTGTCTAATGGTCTCTTACTTCTGTCAGATTGTGAGGAAACATTCCCAAAACATTGTCATCATTGCTATGCTGTGATAGCAGCAACACAGTTGGTCTTACACAGTACGACTGCGGCACAGCCAGTCTGCTCCGGACTCATCTAAGAAGTCATATGGTGCCGCACACCTACAAAGCCACTGAGCACCACACATCACCGATCTGCAGGTTTTGTTTCACAGCATGGTCCTGAAGAGTTTCTTTATGCTCGTGAGCTAGGGAAGGTTTGCGTAGTTCAGGTAGAGAACATGCCCTATGCCCCATGCAACACACAGATTAAATCTCAGCATTTTACCTCAGGCGTCTCAGAGTTTTCTGTGTGCTCTTCCAGTTTTATAGTACCGATGTGCTGGGAAAGCAGCATGACTAGCACCACTGAAACCAGAATAGAAATGCCATCTCTTTCCCCATTTCTCCAACAGGCATCTGAAGTGCTTTCTTCATTTAGAAAACTACCCAGTAGGACCCCAAGCTTACAAATTCCCTGTGTCTAATATGCTTCTTGTGGGATTTTCCTCCTTAGCTGCCTTTTTATATTGTAGAAATTAGACCAGCATTCTCATCTGCTTCCCATTAATTTCTTGGTTCAATTCTTGGATCTTGGAGATCTCCTTAAGGAAATTAGGCAAATCAGGCTTAAAATTCTCCTGAAACCTTTCCCCAGTAATGAAAAGCTGATGGTGGTTGTTATTAGTAGCTTGGCTTTAGAGTTACTTACGTGACTGGATAAGCTAGTCTATTTTAGTAGTAGCAATTTTCTAATCTATCAGAAGACACCGGGGATTTCAATAGAGAAGACAAATACATCATGAAAAGCTATAAACATGCTTTACTTATAGAAAAATCCTAAGAAAAGTAGTAAGAAAGGACACAGAAAAGTTGTATTTCTATCATTTTTAAAAAATACGTAGAGTTTAGTAGAGATCTCCTGGGTTTTGCACCCATCCTAGAGGGCTGAATAGGAAGACTAGACATTGTTGGGGATGCAGTGAAGTTGGGGGGAAATACTTCCCTTTCATTCACAGCTACAGGCCTCATCCTTTAAAGCTTATACACCAAGTGGTGCTTCAGAGAAAGATGCCAAAGACTGAACAACCGTATTGCATAATGGGAGATGGTCCCTGCAGGTGCAGAAATTTGTAGAGCCTAGACATTCAGTTTCCAGCTGTGTGAAATTGTCACCCTGCTAGTAATAACTAGAAGAATTGAGGTTGCAAGCTTATCTGGCATCTTTTGCCAGCATTAGTTTCAATTTTTACACGCTCCAAAGATCACTGGTTCCTGTTCACAACCCCCGTTAAATATCCTCAAATATATCTCTTCTAGCAAATTGTTCTGTTTTAGCCATTCTTTTAAATAGATGCTTCCATGAGGAGGGATTTTCAGCCAGCTTTTGCTGTACAGTTCATTGTTTCTAATCTCTCCATTGCCATTACTATGGCAATCAAGTGCCTGTACAATGCCCCAACTAGAAAATGTCTTTTTTATTTGATTAGTTCCCAAGTTCAGTCTTATTACTTATATAATAACCTCATTCCATCCATGGTCTGTGTTGATCCCTCTTATCAGCACTGGCTCCTGCTCTGTTCTCAGCTTTCTCAGAGTAACGTTTTTAGGTAAAAAAAAAGGTAAAAATTTCCAGCCATCTCTCTAAGCAAGTCTCCTGTACAATCAATAAGAAGACCATTGCTTCCACACTTACCAGCCGGCCCGGCAATTCTTGCTTTGCTCGTTGTTTTATCATTCCCGAGAAGCGTCTCCTCCTCTTGATGAGATCTATTCACTCTGTGGTATTCAAGCTGCTATGGCAGTGTATGCAGAGACCAGGTGCCTTGCTAGCTCAGGAGGACTGAAAGGCTTAGAAATCTTACAGAGAGATAAGAGGTGGGAGATTAGGGTCAGCATTGCTGCAGTCACTTAGGGACTGAACAGATTCTGCAATTAAGGTGTTGATTCCTAAAATAATGCCCCCACATTTGTGTTTCAGCATCTAAGTAGAAATTGTCTGATTTTCAGCAGAATCAGTGATGCGGTTTCTGGGTATATTGGGCTTCTGAAAGCCCAATCATTTATGTTATATCCAAATTCCAGTGCATGATGGGGTGCATAAGTCCAAGGAAGGTTGGTAGCCTACAGTGAGGTATGTGGAGCAAGAGGTATTTCAAGCCATGTCAAGCCTTTGGTGTTACCCACACAGACACAGTGACTATGTACATTCATTGCAGAGTAGAAAAACCTTCATAACGTCATGCTGAAAGTGTAGCAAGTTTTAGTCTAGTCTTATCAGAAATTTTAACGGTCCTAATCCTGGTCCATTGACAGCAGTCCCAACTATGTGCCAAAAGGGAACAAGGCAAAGTATCTGAGCAGTGAAAGCCAAGAGATAGACTAGCCTACCAGATCCAGGAGATGACAACAACGCAGGTATAGGCTAAATTAGTTGAGTTAACAGAGATATAGCAAGGAGAGTGGACTCTGTGACCAACCATCAAACAACAGCAGGGTGGGGTACCCTGGAGGTGAGGAGTGAAAGGCAGGGAGAGGAGAACAGATTTATAGCATGTCTCCACTGTGACACCAAAACTGCTGTGTCCAGGTAAGAATAGCAACCTTCTAGTACTTGGCTTACTCCAATTACATCCTAAGATCTACTTGTCCCTGCCAACAGCCCTTATGGAAGCACCAGTTGAAGGCATGACACGTGAATGCCTGTTGTTACCTGATAGCATCACTGTAGCAAGATGAGCATCTGAGTTTAGGCTTGTTCCTTCCAACACCTTCTTAAACCAGCAACAGTTTGCTGTATTGTTTGGCTGTGTTTATTTGGTGCTACTTAACTACCCTGCAGTGTCACTTATGCCCAGGTCTTCTGCATTGTCCTCTTCCTGTGTCTTGCCACCTCCAGGTTTTGCTTTCCCCTAATATAGTCCTATGGTGAGGTCAGGAGAATTACATGGATCTTCTGACAGTACACAGATGCTTTGGTCTGTGGTTCCTCACACCCATGAGTCTTTCTAAAAGAAAAGCCTGATTTCCAGACTTCTTCATTTTTTCCACTGATTCTTGTTTGGAGAAGATGCAGATGTTTCCCATTTGGCCAATGCCTCCCTATATCCACTGACAGATGCTTGGCAATGTCAGTGCTTATTTCCAGCAGCTCATCAGATGTACTGATGAATGCTAGGTTTGCAGCAGTGGTGTATCTGATGTTTTTCTAAGCCATTCTATTGGGCCAAGCAAACCTATTCACAATTTCTGTCAACCAGTGGCTGTGCTATAACCATAGAGTGGTTCCTAAGCTTATTTATTTTTCATTTTTTTGTCTTGAACAGCTAGGGGAGTTGGGATTTTATCAGGACCAACAGGAATAGATCAATTCAGTTCCAGGCATCCAGCAAGGAAACATGAGAACTTTAGAAACATTCTGGAATTTAATCAGGCTAAATCTAGACAAATAAATTAAATATGCTTGGGTACATTCTTTCATACTGAAGCCAGCATGCATGGTGCACTCCATGTCTGTGGTAACAAAGTGTACTAGTCTGCAAAAGAGGGTGACTGCATTCAAACTGCCTCCTTTGCATGGTCCCTGGCAGGTCCTAAGTGCTAACCCGTGCGCAGGAATCATTTGGGAGGATGCTGGTTGTCATGGACCAAAAGCATGCCAAGGAGCCTTCCAGCACTTCAGCAGCACAGAGAGCCCTGTGCCAGTGCCCCAAAACATTCCCTGATATTATTGGATTGACTAGAGTGAGATGTATCCTCAGAGGGGCTGGGGATAGAAATTATTCTGTCAGCAGAGACGAAGGTTACAGCAGTGCTGAGTTTGGAAAGATAAAGATTAGAGCTCTGCACTATTCAAAGTGCAATCTGCCCAGCCTGGATTGCTGATCATGACGGGATTGTATAAGGAAAGAATTCAGTTATACAACCAAGGATGATGGCTGGTGTCACCGGGGAGACTGGTGCCCTCTCTCTTCAGGTTTGAAGAATCCATGATCTTAATCTGCAGAGACTTTGTGGGTTTTGTAGGGGACTGTTTTACGAGGAGATAAGTGAATATCTCATGTTTTCCCTCTATGCTATTTATTCTGAAAGGTCAGTCATCTGCCCTGTACATAAAGAGAGGATATATCATCATTCCTGCTATGGTATCCACATTTCCCATCTATCACCGGGTAGCAAGATTGCTCTGCCATAGGGATGGAAGCCAGGGGAGCTGCTAGTACCTCTGAGTAGCAGCAGATGAGCATTGACTTTCAGCAATAACCATGATAAACCACATCCATCCAAACAATGTGGGACAGTGCAGACAGGACCCTTAACATTCCTCAAATTATGCCTCTGCCCAGGAATTTGCTTAACTGCATGTTCCTTCCATCTGCATATCAATATGGGAAAATCCAGACTAATGATACTGTTGTTCTTGGACATTGTATAGGATAAAACGGGAATGAAAAATTCACAGAAGTACCAGTTCCTAAGGCTAACTTCAGTCAGTTCACACACCCCAGCACGAAGAGCAAGAACAGTTCCAGGACCTGAATGTGCAGCTGCTGGCTCATGCAGGATCAGTGCATGCAACCCCAGACTTTCCTGGGGCCAAACTGGCCACCAGGACTTCCCGAAAGTTCCTGGGCCCGTTGTGCTGGGCACAGTCTAAATAGCATTGAACAACAGCCCCTCAAATATTTACAGCCCATGTAGGTAGTTCAGAGACTGGGGGAGGATGTGGAGACAGCAGAGGGGAAGTAATCTATTCCAATCACAACAGGAGGTTAATTGCAGCCATTTGGGCAGCCCAGCTGATGCTGCCTTCCAGCTCCCTGGCTGTTACAGACTGTGTGTTTCTAACCCTTTGGGCTCTGCTTCTTTCTTGCCATCAAAATATTTCGCTTTGATTCTTTTAGCCTGATTGACCTGGCTGGCTCATGTTAGCCTCGGGAAACACAATCCTGGGCCAGCCCTACCTCTAATAAGGAGCTGATGCTCCTGAAGTCTCCCAGGGCTTTGCCCTCCTGGAAGGACCAGAATGACTCCCCGCACTATAAGGTAGGTCTTAACTTTCCTAAGCAGGATAGATCCTTCCAGACAGTAATGGTTGATGGCTGGAGAGATTCAGCAGTCCCAGTGTCACTTTTAAAAAGCAATAAAACCAGGAAATATTACTTTTCCAGAAAAATAAATAAATAAATACATACTGCATTTGGCTGTTAACATGATGATTTGAGTTAAGCACAGCACTATGGGAACTGGTTGTTTAAAAGAGAGAGTTAGCTCTCTGCTACAGGACTTTCTATTTACTGTGCCAGGATCCTTTCCACAGATAACACAGTCCATAGGACGAGTCCTTCAACCCCTGTGAAAATGGGCTATTGATTTATTTTTTTCCCTTAAAATTCTGTCCTTTTTTATCCCTGATGTGTTTTGCTGTTTGTCTGAAGTCCACTGAGTTGCACCGAAGTGAACAGACAAGAGATATGTGCTTACAGTTTGGCAGGAAATTGCCAGGGCTGGGAGTTTTCAATACGAAAAAGAAGGATGGAAATGCCTAAGTAGTTATTTTAATCAATTGTTCTCTCTAATGAGAGCAGCTCATGGGGTGAAGTAAGTAAGTCAACATTATGCATTAATGTTTAAAATCCTCCTAAATCAGAGCTTGGAGTGGACTTTCTGGATTGGGAGTCAAAGAAGAATCGATACATGTCAATATATCACCAAGGCCTTTTGGGAACCCAGCTTGTGTATATTAACATGAATATTTTTTAAAATGTAGACTTAAAAAGATCTGAAAAGTATCACAAAGACAGCAGCCAACATCTCTGAGGCAGTGCGTAGGGCTACTGAAGGATCTGACTGACTCCTTTCAGTTGTTCCAAAAACATCAGCAGACCGCTTCCCTCTGTACGATAAATACACTCTCTCTCTGGTTCGCTGTTGTATGCACACACACAGAGCAACAATAGTCCAGCCATGTTTAAGGCTCTCATGCCAGTGCTCTCTCCTGTCTTTTCACCTGCCTTTGAAAACAAAATATTCAGAAATTGCTTCAGGCACAAGTGGGTATGGCTTTCAAAAGATTATGTGGGGAAAAAAAAGGGCATTTGCAAGAGAAGTTAAAAAGAAAAAAAGAGGATTTAAGTTTTGCAAAAGAAAAAATATATACACAATCTTGTTCTAAAGTATATGTGAGGAATAAAGGAATAGCAAAAGGCAAATTACACTGAAGACTGAAATACAATGGAGATGGGGGGTAATCAGCTTATGGGCTGCTTTCATACAATAAAGAAAATCATGCATAATTTTCAGAGGCACCTTCAGATCTCACTGCCTTCGAACAACATCCCTTATGTAAGCAAAGGCTCATCAGAGCAGACCTGTTCTGTTTTCTGCCTTCCATTTGCACCACTGTAGATATCAGGGACAAATCCTATCAGAGCCCTCTATTCTAATGAAAGTGACAAATAATTTCAGCTCCATCTATTGCATACTACATGCTAAATTACAAATTAGTTGCTGTCTGTAGAAAAGAAGGCTAGGTGACCTCTTACACCTATATACAACAAATGTGTTAACAATTATGATATATACAGCAATTTTCTTTCCAAGTCCAGGACAGTTGTTTATGTGGGGTTTGTCTTCACTAATTGCTTGCACAAGGAAGAGGGGCTAATTCTGTTCCCTTTTCAAAATTTTTGCTCCTATCTAAATGTTGCTGCAGCCAGAATTTGGGAAGCTTGAAAGCAGACCTGAAAAAGAAAAGTGGAGCCAAGTGCATTCTCCTTTCCTAATGTTCACACTTTTATGGGAGATAATAAACTAGACAAGAAGGTAGCCAGAAGTATCAACAGTATGTTTTCACAGGTAAATTTTTGCTGGCTAAGACTGCATGCAATGTATCCCCATTCCCCAGAACAAACAGATCACATTTAATCTCCCATATAGTCTCTCTCCAGACCGCTGCTTAGCTCACAAGTCTCATGTGTGAAGTGCAGTGAATTGGAAAAGCAGGAACCAGAATGCTAATTGATTCTTCCTACAGATCTATGATGGTCTTCTAAGCTGTCACACTCAAAATCTTGCTATGGGCAAGAATGGAGCATACATCACATAGATATGGAGCTACATGAAGTTGTTGTTAGTCCAGTTAAAGTTTTCATAAGTTGTAAGATTATACATGCATAGTCCAAATTAATACAGAGAAGTCTCAATAATACTGTTAAAATTGTTATTCAAGGACACACACCCCCCCGAAAAAAAACCCAAACCAACCCTCCAACTTTTTGATATCTATCCTTTTTTTCAGCACTATGCTCATTCTTCCAGTGTCTGTCCAGCTCCTATGGCTGACCATTTCAACCTTACTCAGGAAGACTGGGTGGTGGGTTGTGATGTGTTGTCAGTAGCCTGAGATGTCTGCCACCAGTAATACGATATTTGTGGTGGGGCTTTCTTCATCATCTCTTCTGGGAGGCACGTGGTGTTGGTGCTGGTGCTTTGCTCTTCCTCAGCTTTAGGTCTGCTGGGATTTATTTCTATACATATTCTTAACACATTCTTTCTTCTGATTATGCTCATTATTCAGTTTTTTGTTCTTGTTATCTGCAAAACTAGTTTTACCTGAACAACATAGGGCTGCACTTCTGCAGTGATGACTGATTGATCTTTAAGGTTTGTGTTTACAGTCTGGAACCTCTGGTACCATCCCATGTCTGTACTCTTCCACATTACATTTTATTTTGAACTCATGGACTGTTCAATCTACACTGTAACTCTTTGTTGTCACTATATACTAAAGGTGATATAAAACAGACATAGGCCATAGTTACCTGACTGCTAGACAATTGCTATCCTTAAAAAAAAAAAAAGGTAAAATCAGCTCAGCCTAGGCAAGCCAAGACAAGTCATCCGTCTGGACTGACTAAGCCGACTGTCAGGTCAATGCAAAGCCTGTGGCCTTTAACTTGTAATAGCAGAAATCACAGTTACTGGGCTTCAAAGCCTCCCTGCTATATGTATGTCAAGACTTGAATCCAAAACCCCTCTCAGGTGGCTCTAGAAAGAGACACTTCTTGGGACATTGCCGTAGGTGGGCCCCAACCATCTGATAAGCCCTGATGACTCCCACCTCACGTATGAATTCAGCTGTTGCACCAAACCATCCCTGGGTTCACATTACAGGTGGCTGCTCCTTGGCTGCTCTCTTGCTACTTGTCCCTAATGCTTTAATGAAAAGCTCTCAGTCATTGGCTCAGCATGAGGATTTTAAAATCTCCCCACTTTCCAAGCATCTATCTGTAGTCTTTAATCACTGTTAAAGACCATCTCTAGCATCCTGCACTAATCATGAGGTTGGGAGTGCTCGAACTTTGCCAGAATTTTATTCTACACTGCCATGCTTTCTATCAGCTTTAGCGTTGATTTCAGCTTCCTCTCTAACAGCCCTTCTTCACACTGCAATACAATTCTGTGGTTTGTCCTGCATTTCTGTGTATCAGTAAATGATATCTTTCAGTATATTTCAAATCCAATAAAAGAACACTTAACATCATAACCTCCTTTCTTAACTAACTCCTCCTTCTCTCACTACAGTACTCCAGTCTTTGTGTGAGTGCAGGCTACGGCAAAGCAGACACTGTGATTTTTCAGCAGCTGATTTCAATTGTATTCACATATTTGGAAGCATTACCGAGAAGAACAGCTCCCAAAGTCTTTGACCAAGAAACCTCACACTGAACTGAGAGGTTAATTAAACATCACATACTTTGGCTCACTAAGTGCATATGAATTGAAGCTATTAAAAAAATGAACTTTGGTTTCCCAAACTTACTAGGGTCCTGGTATTTGTCTCCAGTTCATATCAAAGCAAAGTCAAGATTTAAAAAAAAAATCCTAAGAGAGGTTCTCCATGCCACAGATAAAACCACACAACAAACAAATGAAACCAAGCTGGTGATTTGGAAGCTTCCCTGGAATATACCCAGAATCCCAGAATTTCTGACATTGGACAGAGCCTCTAGAGAACATCTCTTCCAACCTCCCTGCTCCAAGCAGAGTCAGCTAGAGCAGGTTGCTCAGGGCTGCGTCCACGTCCCTGCACTGTCTGACGCACAGCTCAGAGCTCCAGGTCACTGCTCAGGCTGACGTGCAGTTTGGCCACAGAAATTCTTCCATACAACATTTCTCTGAATGCTTTCCAGAGATGGCAGTGCTAATATTTAGTTTTGTAATACGTTCCTCCGTGGATATGTGCAGAATGTGGAAGGAGAGTCAGCAGTCTTAAAAATCCCTGTATGCCTTCATTCATCTTTCGGTATGGGGCACGACCGTACCGTGTCCCTCTGCATAAGGACTGGCTGAGACCCTGCAAAGCCAAGAGCTTCCTGACACAATGTCACTTTGGTTTTCCTCTGTTGTGCTGTGACTTCGTTCAGTCTAATATTGCAGTTTGGTAACATAGCTCCGGATAGCTTCCTCCTTGCCCTGGAAGAATGCTGTCATTTGCACTTTTAATGCCTGGAGGACTCTGATGTCTGTTACAGTTTATATGATATACTCAGGAGATGGGCTGATGTCCCTAGACTGTCATACTACTGCAGTGCTACTTATAACTGGTATAGTGATGTCTCATTTTAGATATGACAGTTTCTTCTTCAGTGGGCTCACTGGACCGCATCACATTCTGTGTTTTGATAAAGCAAAAGGCTGTAAAAATAGCCTTTCTTCTGTTTGCTATGTTACTGTGTTGTCTTTTGAAACTATTAGCTGATGCCAATTATTCTTAATGCTAATATTAAGACATCATACTCAAGCTAAGTAATTAGAAGAAGAGCATCTATATTCCTATTAGCTAAAGCTGCTAATAAGCACAACCATATGCTTACTTGTTCAAACTTTATCCTGTTCTCTGCAATTTAGCAGTTTAAGCTGCCCACTGTGCTGTTTGGTGGCCAGCCAGGGCACGCTGGAGTGAAGCTGAACCTTCATCCAGTGCATCTGAGTACTACATCAATCTTCTCACTGAGAGTACTCACAAACACCCACCCTCTTTCAAATTTCACACACACACAGAGGGACTCTGGGACTGGACGAGCTGACACAAAAAAACATACCCCTCCAAATTCATTACTGCTGTGTTTGCAAACAACAGTTAAATCACATAGAGACGTCAGTTGTGAGGGTGCTTGAAGATTTATAACATGCCCCATGTTTTGACCTCCAGATGCTTTGCTCTTTCTTAATACTATCTTAAGCATCTCTTTTGTGATGGTAATTACCTGCTGGAGCCATTTCCCTAATCTTATGTGGAGGGTTGGACTAGCTGGACATCTAGAAGATAGATCTACGTCTACATCTGTCTGATCTTTGGTCAGATCTCAAACTGTAGCTGCTCATCAAGAGGTACAAACAAGCTTCTCCATGTTCTGCAAGCGAAAAGTGCATTTATTCTTATTAATTGTACTGCGGTCCTGACAACCAGACATCCACCTTCTTCATCAATATCCTTTTATTCCACTAGAAGGGCTGGATTGACCTTCAGGTAAATAGGGTACAGCTTCTCTGTCTGCATCTCAAAAGACCTGAGAAATGCATATTGCAGCTATTCTCTTCCTAACTGTCTCAAGCAGGGCGGCTTTATGCTTTATGCTTCTAGTGCTTTACCTTGATGTGATTGTTTTCTCACCTGTTTTCTCCTTTGCCTGACTGTAGGTTAAATTGTTTTTAAGTCTTTTCTCATGTGATTTACATTCTTGGCTAGTCTGCTTCTTTTTCTGTCTCCTCTGTTTCCTTCAGCCTGAGCCCCTTCATTAATTTCTCATTACTTGTTTTTTTCATTGTTTAGACAAAAAGTACAAGGTCTGACCCCTGACCAACTCGGTGCTGTTATCAGAACATTTGCAGGATGTTTCTGCATAGGTTTCCAGGTGATCTGAGTAGACAAACGATTGAACCGGCTGTGGTTGAATAGAAAGAGCTCTTGGCATCTCCATCATTTTTTCCCTCCTGCCTCTGCCCTCTTCTCTGCTAATTCCAGCCAAAGCTCTGCTGTCTCAGGAGATGTATAAAACTCCCTTTCCAAACTTCTGCACTTTCTGTACAAAGAAATACACTCTATCTGTCTTTGAAATTGAAATTACAGATGAAAATCACTGTCCATTCCCCTTGGACTAATACAGGATTGATTGTTCCACACAGAATATTACCCAATCTGACCATAAAGGACACAAATGATAGTGGTTTTACCACTTTTCCTGGGAGACTGTGCCACATCCTGATCAAAGTCTTTGTCAGGAGTTTGTGCTGATAATCAGATTCATTTTTTCAGTTTTAAATTCAGCCTGTTACTCTGAGTTACTTTCCATTGTATCACCCTAAATCAATTAATCATTATTATTGTTGCAGTTTACATTAATGAAGCAAGCAGTGGTAATGTTTGCTGGTTTATATGTGTGTAATAAAAGTCTCCCTTGCACTGAAGAGTTTATAATCTCTTTGTAACTTAAGAGGCTGATGCAAACACTGAGAACTTACAGGACAAGGTGGTGGTGTAAAAATTCATACAATGAACCAGTCTCAAAAATAGGCAATCTGTCTTTCTGAAACCTGCTGTGTATTAATTGATTATGAAAATATTTAAAAGTTTATTCAGGGCCATAACTGCTGTCCTTTTGTGTTTATACATAGAAGGCCTCTGCCCCAGGAAGCTCACAGTCTAAGTAACAGGATTATCAAAGATATAGATAGACATCCCTGCCTCAAGCACTACTTTCCTAGATGATACCCTTGCATCTTTCTGAAACAAATGAATCGGTCTTCAAATACCTTAATGAGGAATTCAATCCAGAGTCTAATAGGGTGATCCACATTGAAGCAAAACGCAACTGTGGATTTTGAGTTATAACAATGCAACATTAGAGAAACAGAGGAACGCAAGATCAGTGTTTCTGTCTTGCTTGCATAAAAAAAGTCCATTATGTGCAAACTCACCCTACTGATATGTTATTTCATCAGTCTAAGCTCTTAGTTGAGCTGTCTTTGGATTTCTATGGCATGGTAAGCAGACAAAGGGCTCGACCCCTTCGTCCTCTCTCCTCCCCAACCAGCAATGACATCGCTTTTCTGGTACCCTTCTGCAGCCCAAAAGCTTCCTTAGAGCCTGCAAGCTCACATTTTGTCTGCTTGCATAGGTCCATCAACCACCCAGACCCTGCAAAATTTCCTCTTAGCTGCTTCAGGCTGCATACATCTGCGATGACAAAAGCAACCCCTTCAGCACAAAACATTATTTACTTATTCCTGTAAGGTACAAAGCTTTCAGAACAAAGTCTAACAACCACACTCAGGCTAAATGCATGGGTATTAAGTTCATCTTCATAAATTTGCATCCTTTCATCCTTTAGAGTTAGAAACATCTCACTCTGTCACCACATCTTTGTCTCCCTGCCTTTCTGTGAGACAGGCAGACTGTCAGCCTTTCACTAACTCACATTAGCCTCACTTACCCAAACTCCTCCCTTCCTTTCAAGCACTGTTAAAATTTTAGGCCCCCTTTGATTTTTGTGTCATTTTTAGCTTCAGAAGAGTACCACTTACTAGCTGAATGGAGCCATCTAGATTGTGGATAATTTCTCCCTGTAATTCATGGCCAGCTGTTGCTACGTAACTCTTAAGCTATGTACCTGAACTGCTTTATCTGTGTGATGGCTTTATCTTTCTTGCTTGGTACAGTGCCTTTTTGCTTCAACCTGACTGAAGAAAAGGAAAAAAAAAAAATTAACTACGACCAGATTATCAACTTAATTGAAATTAATAGTGCATAGAAAGAAGAGCAGCTCAGCACAAGTTAAATAATATTTGGATATGTTAGGTGCCTGCAAGTCAGTGGGGACTGATGAAATATGCTGTAGGGTACATCAGGAACTACCAAAAGCGATAGTTGCATGATAAGAGAGTATCTTTAAGATCTCATGGAGGAAAAGTACCAGAAGAGAAAAAAAAGGCAAACAGTACTATGGTAAAAAGAAAGGTGAATTCCAGATGAGCAAGCCTAACTTTGATGCTTGGAAAGAAAACAGACCGAATAATGAAACAGTTGATACATAAGCACCGAAAGGAAAAGAAAGTGATAAGAAACATCCAACACTGATTTGTCAAAAATGGATTGCTTCCATCCAGCCAAAGACAGGACAACTTACCTAGTTGGTAAGGGGAAGCACAAATCATTGACAGTTCCCACAAGTATGCTCCACCATCATTGTGAAAGCTGTAAGTTCTCCAACTTCTCACACTGTAGAAATGTGGTTCCATGACTTTCAGCAACCTCCTCTAAATAGACTGTGAATTTTTAATTTAGTTTAAATTTTAATGATTTTTTTTCTTTTAAAATTTGTAGCCTAATTTGCCAGTTTATTGCAGTTCTGAGTTAATGTAATAGTGATTAAAGTACCAGTGCTGCTTCCTTAAGATCTACCTGTTTACCCAGTCAGTGGTGCCAAGGGAATGAATACAGCCTCAGCATCACAAACAACCCTCTGGAACAGATGCATTTCTTGGAAGGAGAACGTTTCCTTGCGCACAAGAAAAAAGCTTGTACATATTCCTGCACAGAAGAACAACCAGAGGCAACTCAAACCATGCTTAGCATCCATGTGTGGACAACAGAGCTGCGCTCTAGGTAGTCTGTGGAGAACCAATCAATATAGTTGACAGAGCAAAGAAAGAGCAGCAAATAGGGGAACCACTCATTGCCCATGGAGTTGCATACATTTGTACCACGTAGGTGATGCCCTTATAATCTGTAAACTACAGATTGCAGTTGCCAGGCAGGGTAATCAAGGGCATCTCACACGGAGGCAGACTTCAGGGGGAGCGTGTGCTGTGTCTCCACCAGCTAAATGCAACCTTAGAGACCTAACTCACAGACTGGCAGAAAGACCTCCACAGGCCCACACGGCTCCTTAGTCAACACAGTCAGTGGCCCCCGACAAGTGATTCAGCTCACCCTATAGCAGACACCAGGGCTCACCTCAGTTGTCCGGAGTTAGGTGACTAATACGGCTGAGATTTTTTTAAGCTGGCTTCCAGGCTGGGCTGGGAAACATGATACAGATTTCATTTTTCTAATGAAAACCCATGCCTTCTGGGACTGCTGACCAGAGGCGAGGTGGGGTTCCCTGGGCAGCTCCAACAGTACCAGATGGCTTTCCTTAGGCGCTTGAACCTCGCCGTACCTCTGGAGTGGCTAAATTAAGACACCCTGCTGACAGGCAGACACCTGTTTGTGGGCACAGAGAGGCAGGGCTTCATCTGAGCCAAATTCCATCTTTGTTCACAGTTTCACTCTTGAAGTGAAATAAGGCACTTGCCCTTATAATGCAAGCCTGGAGAGTCCCTGCAGAGAATTGGTGTAAAGAAGCCAGAGCATCATATGCAGAAACAGATTTTACAGTGACTGTATTCTGCAGACAAACCCTGTGACACTGCTGCAAACAAGGTACATGGCACTCAGGGACTTCTTATACACCATCATTTACTTAAGGCCCCAGAGGGAATTATGCTCTGAACCTGGCCAGGAGGAGACTCCAGCAAGAAGTGCTGTGTCTGTTGCTCAGCACTGCTCTGGAGTAAAGAGGTTGACAAATTGGAGGGAGCCCAGAGCAGAGCAACAGGAGTGATACAGGTGCTGAAAAACATGGCTGATGAAGAAAGAATGAAATGATTTGGCCTGTGGATATATGGATGTGCATTAATCACCTTCAAGTGTCTAAAAGGTTGATATAAAGAGAATTCTGATCCATTCGGATCCATTGATCCATTGTGTTCATGGAGGGCAAAAAAATAAAACCCAAGCATCTTGGTTTTCAGCACAGAGACATATGTTAGCTAATAGGAAAGGGAAAACTGACAACAAACCTTCTAACAGGAAGGATAATGGAGCTCTTACACAGATTGCCTCAGAAGGCAGTGGATTACAAGCTAAGAAGCTTCTAAGATGTTACACAAACTTCTGCTAGTGGTGGCCAAGATTTATTTAATCCTCCTGCAGTGTGGAAGGGTGACCTCTTCTCATCCCTTCTAGTCCTACACTTTGTTGCCTTTATAAATGTAATTAATGCCTAGCATCCAATCATTTAATTTTGTTGAGTTAGACAGATGGGAACACAGAACTGAACAAGGAAATAGAGATGCTCTTGTGCTTCATCCAAAATAAGAAAATCATGTTTCCAGTTTAACGATCTTTCATACAGACTCTATTATCCTTACTACTATTTAATGAACTCCTGATAGCACTGATGGGACCACCATCTCTACAGAGTCTCTATAAATCCTCCCAGTGAAGCTGCCTTTTGGCCTGACTCCTCTACAGCACAGACAGGAGGATCAGCATAGTAAGGCATCAGGGAAATACATGGGCAGGAGAAGGAAGAAGAGGAAATAACAGAAAGTGGAACTGGGTAAAAAAAGAGAGGGAATTGGTGGAAGGTGAAGCAATGTGGGGATGCAGAGTAAATGATGCAATGCAGAAGGTGATAACAAGAAGAAACACCCTGTGGTGAGAGAAAGCAGGGAGAAAGCAAAGCAAGCTGTATAACAAGCAGGTCAGTGATGTTGCATTAGAACAATTCAGTGTATTTTGCTTGACAGAGAGGGAAATGAGAAGTTAAGCACTTTTTTCATTCAGTAAGACCAAGGAAAAACAGGCATAATGTACCCAGCCATCCACTGCTTTTTCGAGCATGACAAAATCTGAAGATGAAATGTTATTACTATCTCAAATAAGAGAAACAAGAGTGAAAGAGAGCGTGGCAGGATTAACCATTAGATGAAGAAAGGAAGACAGAGGGGTGCCAAGGAAGCAGTACAGCCCCCATGTGTGCCAGGCGTGAGGTGCATGAGCTTGCTCAAAAGCCCACGTGGGTCTTACTGGAGCACAGGACCAAGCTGACTGCCCGTGATGTATGGTTCAGCACAGGTCTGACGCTGAGCTGACACGCTCGTAGCAACAGAGCACATTTTTTCCTCATGTAACTGATGAGAAGACAGACTTATGTCTGTCAGGCTGAAATGATTCATCTCAACTGAGTGGCTTGTATTTGAGCGAGTACTGCCTTTCACCAGGGCTAGCATGATTGCAGGGCGTACCATTCCCACACGCTTTCCAGAAACACATCCATTTTCCCAAGATAACACGATGCCTGAAAACACAGCCTATATCGCTGCCTGGTGCAGAGCAGCAGCAGCAGCCAAAAGGCAGATTGAAAAGGTGACTGGCAGAGAATGGTCTTCTTGGACAGACAGCAGCACACGAAGTATCGGGCTGTTACCATCAGTATATTCAGATGTCATCTACAGCACAGCATGGTTTACAAGTCCCTCACACAAGTTAAGTTAAAAAAAAAAAAAAAGGAATTGGAAAAGGGAAACATACTATGACAAAAAAAACCTCCAACTTGATATTCAGAGATGGTGGAGCAAGCAGGGGGATGGAGGGTCACAGTCACCCTCCTCCGTAAAACAGTCTTGAGAGCAGAAGAATCAGTACGTGCAAAATTCAGTATCTTTATTAAGAACTATGCACAAACACAATTTTTTCATTCTCAAACATTATCCTGTCATGTGTGTATACCGATCTCCCACTCATCGCAGTATTTCTGTAGCAGGCATATGGATAGTACCAGATCATTCTCAATGACTCACTATTTACGTGCAAAATGTCATGAACATCTGAGAGTGTTTTACACCTGGAATGCTATATTTGGCAGCACCAAGTGACTCAGTTTTGCTAGCAATGTTAGCAACAGTGAGAAAAATAAATGGCAATTTTAATTACATTTTGTAGATATTTTATAGCAAGAATTTTTATTTTGGCAAATAAAGACATCTGGAGTCTAAATATTTTACCTTCTCTGCTCCCACTGCTTTAAGATGGCAGGGAAGGGACACTATACATTGCTGCTCCCATAAGTGTTTGCTGTGTTATTTGCAGAGCCACCAGGAGCGTAACTCAAATCAGACACCGTGGAGCAGGACAACAGACAGCACTGTACAGTAGTCACAGGAGCAGGAGGCAAGTGATAGTGCAGAGGTGTATTTTAAGGTGAGATTAAGCTGTGCACCAGACAGAGGACTCATCAAACGCCTGTGTTCATTTCTGCCTTCCACAGTCTTCACAGCCTGGATGCCAGGCCACAGGACCACTGCTCCTCCTGCACGCACCAGCCATGCCCACGCCGCACACAGGCAGGAACCTTGCAGGTAGATAACATCTAGGGTCAAGCTCCTACACAATAGGAACGCTTGTGTTTTTCCTGCTCTGACAGGTGAGAAGGTCCCAAACCTGTCCAATGACAAGGCACAACAACAAGAAAAAGCCTTTTTTTTTTTTTTTTAAACCTCGCTCTTTCTAACAGAAGTGCTTACACTTTGCTCTCCTTCATTGCTAAATATACTGAGTACTATAAAAAAGTCATCACATGTGCTGGAGACTATCCATAAGGGACATTACTTTAAATGCTTTCTCTATTGTTGCAGCAAAGAAGTCATTAGATCCCACTGCAGAGCAGTGAGAGATACCACCTCCTCTCCTGAATTTATGATCTGTGAGCTAATGCTCTTTCTAATTGAAACGGTTAGTGACTAATGAAAAAATAAAGGATACAGCCAAGCTTGGCTATACATTGCAAGTTCCTCAGTATGCATTTTCCCGTGACACTCAAGGATATTTCCCATAAGAAGCTAGGAATCATGGTGTGAGATATGAAGGCATGAAGCAGATATCCTTACCCCGGAATACTCACTGTCACAAAGTATCCCTGGACACTCCAGAAACTCTAAGTCATACTTTAAAGTCTGAACGCAGAATAAGTATTTCCTCATCCTCCTAAAGCTCCTCCTTCAGCTTCAGTGAAGCTGTGCTTTAAGATCTGTGATATCAGATCTCACATGGGAAAAGATCTTCTCTTTGGAGGTGTGGATGTATATGTGCATTTGCTTTTTAACTGTGGATGTGGGAACAAGTAGGTCTACTTATACAGAGTACTCCTTTGGAGCTACCTATGAAATAGGAGACAGCTGATTTTAACAATATTCAACAAACACTGTGTTAAAAGACAAGATAAATAAATAAATAAATAAATAGACTATTTCACTGCATTTAATTAACTGGAATTGGGTGAAGAGACAGACATGAATGGTAAAGCAACTGATTTGCTCCCATTTGGCTGAGTCAAAGCGTCAGCAGTATCCTATGTGTCATTTACCTGACTTTGTGTTGCTAGGAAGCCTTTTGCTAAACCCAGTTTTTAGCTGAAAGATTTCTAGAGCACATCCAGTCATGTAATAGACAGAACTTGGGTTGAGCTGGGTTAAGTAAAGTCTTTAAATCCCTGATTTAACTTGCTCTTAAACAAATCCAGTTCAACCAAACCAGGAATATGTGAACTAGGAGTCAAACATCTGAAAAATAAGTAGTATAGAACTGGGATTACCTGCCTGTACACTCAAATTCCCCATGCCCAGCTTTAGGGCGGTTACCCAAATAAATGCCCAGGCCTGGAGGCTACTCATTGCCACACAGCCGAATCCAAAGGTGTTTGGTAAGTTCCATCTGAAGGTTCTGCATTTTTCCCCCAAACACTACCAGAGGCTAATGCAAAGGCTCCTTCTCCAGGCTAAGTGTGGGGTAGAAGTCTGTATCTGTTAGACTTTTTAGTTGAAAGATCATCAACAATCTCCTTTACAAATACAATTCCTCTTTGTTTGAATCTCATATGTAGGATGCTAAAGAGAAACGAACCATCTAACATTTGCATTGCTAAACTAAACATGGCACAGACTTAACACTACCCATTGCTGCTTACCTGTTACCATGCTGTTCGTCACAATTTTGGCAGCAGTTTCCCAGTCAAAGCCTATGCTGACTTTGGAGCTAGTATGAGCAAGGGATTCTTCCCAACAAGCAGCCTGGACATGGCCACCCTACTCACCCACATAAGCAATGCTCAGCCACTCACCAGAAGGCCAGAAAATAGCCCTTGGCTCATTTTATTTGCTGACAGAGACAGAGCTAAGGAGGATGACTGGTCAGACCACATAATTAGGACAGTATCCTTTTTATTCCTCAGTCTGGTAAATAGAAAACTAAAACTGTGTCTCCTCTCCCATAGGATGCTGTCAGGAGGCTGCTGGCATTCCTCATTCCAAGCTATTTGATGCCTCAGCCACCTCCTGCTATCAGGGTAGGCTTTATTAGCTTTGCAGTGCCATACTCAGTACCGAAAATGAGGGCTCAGGGAGTGGAAGGAGGGAGGATATTCTTCTGTTGTGACCGGGCTGGACAGGAAATTCTGGTAAAGCAAAATCTAAGCAATCTTCTGAAAGGTATAGTTGCAGGTAGAGGTAGGTTTAGTGCCAGAATAGTGTCAAGCTGTGTAATTTCTCATGCCTTTACAACATAGTCTCCAGAACTGCTTATGGACATCTTGCATGGACCCTGGCTTGAGCCACTCTGGTGCCACGCAGCCACAAAAACCTGCCAGAGGGTTCAAGTTGTTCTGGGCTGTATTTATCCCAGCCTCTCCCCAAAGGATGGGTTTGCAGCCTTGGAGGTATCCTGAGTCCAGTTACAGTAACTCCAGTCACAAGAACTACAATGAAGTCAAAGAAATCAGAGCACTGAAAACTGCCACAAGTGCAGAAATATTCCTGTTTATCCATGAACTGCTGCTCTGCACGTTGACTCTCCACCACCTTCTAGAGGCATTTCCACTGTGCACAGAGAAGTAGAGGGAAATGGGAGATGAACCTTATTAACCTCTGGAAACTCCACACTCCAGACCTTACAGCTGCTCCAAGGATCTGCTGCTGCTTTATAACATATTCAATAACCAAGGTATGCAAGAGATTTTATCAAAAAGGAGGATTTGTAGATACCTATATATATATATATATAGATGAACTTTTCACTGCATGTGCCATTAGCCCCATGTGCCCCAGATGCATCAAAATCCAACACTGGACAAGCAACGTCTGGGTCTCATTGAGCCCCTTAGCAGCATCAATCTGCATGGCAGGAGCTTGCCCTTAGAGCAGATAGTCTGTCAAAACACCAAATCAGCCAAAAATCAGGGAAACACAATCAGCTTTGCTAAGGTCCTCCCTGCTCTTCCACTACATTTGTACTGGACACAGTATTGATTCAAGCCCATTATTTTCAAGCATCATTAAGAGTACAATGAAGAGTGATAAATTATTACTTTAATGCGAATATAATGACATAAAGACACTTTTAAAGTCATTAGATTCTCAGCCTTGCGAGTGTGGAGTGTATTTTTTCCATAAAGTTCACGCGACGCTGACAGTAGTGAGGTCTGAGACGTGCCAAGGCGGATTGACTGCTGCCCAAAGAAACGCCTGCAGAGGAAAAGCTCGTCTCTCAAACAGGGGGTAGCTCTCTTCAAGGTTTCTGCTTGGTCACTGCACAAAAGGAGCATGGGATTGCCCAGAGGTGAGAGCAGCAGGCAAAGTCTTGGTTATAGGGTTGGTTGAAGTGTTACTGCCCATGACTAAGAAATCCTAAAAGTGTCCCCTGTTATTTGCACAGTTTCCTTCCCCTCTCCTGGCACAAGTAACTTGGGCTTTAAACCCCATTCTCTGCCTAACAGAGCTGGTTATTACATCCTACTGAGCACAGGTTTGTTATAGGAAACCATGCTCTCGTGTGCCTCAGTTTACCGAAATCAACTCTTCAGCAGTTGGGACCCTCTAAAATCTATACATACAGCACTCCCCTTCTCAGTCACATCGAGTCTAGCGTATTCCTGCACATGAACTGTGCCCTGTGCCCAGAAATCCCAGGAACAACCCAGGGTTCTCCCGAATGCCGCAGGGGGAGGTGCGAGCACAGGGGACACCTTCCCGACAAAATCAGGCAGCTGTTCACTCCAATACCTTCCAGGTCCTGGATGCTGCACTGGGAGAGAAGTAGCACCCAGGTAGCCAGAAGCCAGGCTGCTTTGGTATCAGCATACGTTGATATGATAAAGAACCTCATGGCAACGAGGCTCTGAGTTCAGGTTGCTGGTGTCACCAAGTGCTCCTGCTTTTCCGTACACTTAAATAGGAGGAGACCGTCAGTCAAGTCAGGGATGGCAAAACATAAAACTCATTGCTGTAAATTACACCAGAGCAGAACAGCTTGTGCAAAACTAGGAGATGTTCAGGTAGAAGGTGCTGTTATAGAAATGCAAGGTATTATTAAAAAGGTCTAATTATTTAGGTGTGGGGATTCAGGACACCAAATTGAGTTCCTCCTTTCTCTGCCCAAATTATTGTAAACAGCCCTCTGCATTTGACCAGGAGTGTCTTCTGAGTTTTAAATCTTCTAAAAAATTAACTGCTTCTCTTATTACAGAGTGATTTATGCAAGGGTTAGCTTCTCTCATTGGTCTCTCATGATGATTAAAGGCTAAAGTAATGACCAATAACGCTGGGATTAAGGCTTAAATATCACTGCCTGGGAACCAAAGACAGCAAAAGGTGGCTGAATGGATCTACATTAATATTGAAATGTCATTCTAATGAAGATGAAGCAGTAGCAGCCAGGCAGTGATGAGGACATGATATGGGGAGGGATCGGCATGGCGATCAGAGGGGAGCATGTGCTAATTAGCTTAAAATGAGGTTGAAGAAGGCTTGAGCTGCAATCTCTATTTCTGTAAGTATGGCAACTGGTTGGCTAAGGAGAAACAGCTGAGGTTGCATTGGAACTAGAATTTTTTTTTCCAGAGTCACTCAACACTAGCTAATACAGTTCACCTTTGATGAGATGTTTAATCAGCAACAAAACCATTTGAGAACGTACATAGAGGGGTTTTCCCACAATTTAGGCAAAGTATAGCTATCTTGCAGTCTTGCAGCCTTACAGATTGCAAGAGCTATTACTAAGCACCTGATTAGGAGCAGTAGGACAAGTCTTGAAGTTCATACTTGGTCAAAGATTCACGAGATACCACTGCACTGTCCTTGTTTATGCCTGACCCCTGGATGGAGACTTCTGAGTTTGTTAGAGTCCAGAGCGTCCCTAAGCCTAAGCACAGCAAATCCTACATCTACACATTCATAATGAATTTAATTCACAAGAAGCAACTTCTCCAGTGGACGATTCAACCTGTCTTACAAGTCTAGGAGGGTATTTACCCAGGGGTCCTTCTTTCCTCAACAGAAAGAGAAGGGATTCAGAGCTTAGGATGAGACAAATTACCCTCTGAAGGTTCCTGTACCTTGCCGCTGACTTCTCGCCTGGAAATTCACTTAGCTGAGGTTTTAGATGGCCCTTGAGCTTATGGAAAAACGTGGCAACTGCTGCTTTCATATAAATTCCTCCTATAGAGGCTAAAGGGAACCGCATTACTAAATTTAAAACCTGTAAACATATAATTCTTGGTAGTCACCTTTCAAGCTTTCAAAAGCAAAACGGGATGGAGTTGGTCAAGTTATGGCGGTTTGTGGAAAAATGACAGGGGAGAGGTGTTTGCCGTGTAGCACAGGCTAATGCAGAAGAACTAACCTGCTACCATCACGTGTCCACACTGCTCAGAGCCTGTCCAGAGCCCTGCCAAATCCTTAGGGGTCAGCTTTGTCAGACTCCAGGTGCTGAAGTCTCTCCCTGAACCATCTAGCTCAGTATTACAGCAGCCCCTGCAGACTGCAATGCCACTTGCTATCTTGCTGTAAACCCTTTGGGGCAGAGGCTGGCTGATTTTTGCAAAGCCTAGCACAGAGGGGTCCTGGTCTGTGACTGCAGTTTTCACTTGCTGTAGTGGTCCAGATGACTCCCAGTGATGGTTTAAGCAACATGATGCAGTAGAGTGGTTAGTTTTAGTACATAAGTTGTCGTGAAGTACATAGGTAAGTACAAGGTCCATAGTACATAGGTTGTCCTCTTAAAGAACATTTTCACCAGTGGATAACGCAATGTTTGCAACAGAGGTCACTCTCACCTTCCCACACAGAGAGGACCTTCTCAGTCTTGCTGCTTGGCCCTGTGCTGGACATGCTGTTTCTTCATATGAAGAAGGTTGCTAATAGGTTGAGATACAGTTTTCCACTGGCAAAAGCATCTTTTCCTGGACACATGACCTTTGGGGAGTTCTTATTTGTTTAACATAAACAGCAACAGCACAGTCCCGTCATTTGGTACTTTCAAAGATCAAAGTATTGCTTCCTCAGAGAGATCTTTATTAGCCAGAGATAAAATATCATCTTTAGCAATAAGGGATGACAAATTCATTGCATTAATATTTGCAAAGTGCCTGGAAGATTTAAATGGCTCTATATGTTCAAGTAATTATGATCTAGAAGAAGAGACAAATGCCACCACAGGCCAGGGCATTATGCAGTCCCACTCGTTCTTCACTGACAGATGTGATCTTCATTTGGGTGGTGAATACCCAACTAGATGTGCACACACTCTTCAGTTTGCTGGTGGTGCTAATCACTGGCGATTTTCCTTTTGTACTAAATGGCATGGTTCCAATGCCAAGGATGGGGAGATGTTAAGGAGAAACAGGGTTTGGTTTTTTGTTCTTTTTTTTTTTTTAAATGTATTTAATACAGAAAGCCAATGCGAGCCTTATGTAGCAGACAAGTGCAAGACAGTTGGATTTTGTACAGAATGTGGTGTGATGGCTGGTACAGGTACTTAGGGGCTGGAAGAAGAAGTGGGAAAGCCTGAACTGAAAAAGCCACAGAGGAAGCAAACACAGCTCTACAAAGGCTGGGCAAAGAGCTGCAGAGGGAGTGGGAAGGATTTGAGGTGGATGGGCAAAGCTGAACCCAAAGGTGGGACAAACATGTTTGACAGTGGAGGGGGCAGCAGCCAGAGTGAGTACAGATCCTTAGGGAGGAGTGAGAGCTATAAGTACACACAGACCAAGGCAAACGAGCCCTGCTCTTTGTTCAGATGCTAGCTTACTGCAAAGCCCTCGGCGGGAGGAAGACGTACGATCAGCCTTCCATTTCACCACTGCAGACATCGTTTTTCCCATCTGCAACATGACAGAAATTAATATTCCCCTATGGCTGGGGAACTGAATTGTTGATTGCTGGGTGATGCTGAAGGAATGCAAAGTGGGTTGCTATGAACAAAGTGCATGCGTTTATTTTGTGGCTGACATAGTTTCCCAGGGCAAGGCAAAGAAGAGGGGGCTGGGTGAGATGTAGGATGCAGAGCACAGCAGACCCATTTTCACACCAGACCAAGGTTACTGCCATGTCGTGCTGACTGCTGACCCCCAGGAGAGTGTGCCAGATGCCCAGGGACATGAGGGTGTAAGGACCCTCCTTGCCCTTCCCCAGGAGCGCCCAGCTCCAGTAACCCTGTACTTCCCAGGGATGCTCCACCTGCCCTGGCTGCTGAAGGACACACAGATCTTGAAAACAGACATGATGAAGAGTTCATAAGTCAGGGTGGGGAGTCAGAAGACTTGTCTTCCTTGCTAGGAAATCTTTTCACTGACTCCATAAAATATAGTTTGATAAGCCATAGGGAATGACCCTCTCCCAGGGCTCTGCACTCAAAGGTGGCCTCAAAGGATTTGGTGCATCAGATACTTAACTTGGCCCATAGCAGACCCCTGTGGTGTCCAATGGGAATGACAATTTAGGTAATTATAATATTGTGTTTTACACTGTGGGAGCATCAAAGAGACTGAGACAGATCGTGGACACACTGTGCCCGTGGGAAAGGCTCCTCAATGGACCACAGACTTCCAGTATCTTCTGTGTATGAGGGCCCAGCGTCTCCTCTCCTGGACTGCAGTACTTCTAGAGTTTTCTGAGTGCAGTATTTCTTGAGTGTTCCTCCCTGTCCTCCTCCCATCTGTGCACAGGGTGCCCCACCACCAGACCAGGGGAGAAACCTCTGACCAGCGCCCAGCCTCTTGGGCTGCCCAAGTGCTTTCCAGCAGAGCAGAGAAGCTGCACTTATTTAGATTTATATGGCATTAAGGACAGCTCTAGGCACCTTTGCCATCTATTAAAAACCCAGATCAGACGGACCGGAGCAGCCTCTGCAGTGGGGAATTGGCTCGATCAGCAGCCCAGGACCGTGGGGACGTGGGGAGGGAGGGGGAGGAACCAGGTGAAAACTCATCTTACCGAAAAGTAAAAATCTGAATCGATAACCTTCCCTCCCCACTCCCAATCAATACTTCCCTCCCCGAAGACTTCACCTGACATTATTCAGCTTCTTTTTCAAGCTTTTCAGTGGATTCCCGGCTTCTGCCTGACTCTTAACAGGAATCTCGGTGGTTTTCAAACTCAAGGGTCTTCACTTTGTGGCAGAGAGTTGGCTCTGGAAGACGAGTTAATGCCCAACAGTACCTGCCGAAAGAGCATGTCAGCAGCCGTTACGCTCTTCTTCAGCAAGCAATCGAGCCATGCTTTTGTTCCTGCCAGAAGGCTGCAATCCCTGCTATGTGGAGATTTATAGCAGGGCTTAGATAAATGGAGATGAGTGCTTTTATTATCTATCTGAAACCATGCAAATGCAGAGTGGGGCTTATGAGGTGAGGGAGAAAGGTCTCATTCAGCAACACAGAAGAGCCAGTTCGGGAAGTAAATAAAATGTTGGCTCTTTCCCTGGTAGATACGGTGAGGGAGGGGGAGGACTATTTCCACCGGTGAATGTGGTTTCCAGAACTGACGGTAAAAGACCCCAGGGAAATGTAATTACAGAAGTGTATTTAATGAGCAGAAGTCTCATCAGGAAAAAGAAAGTCTTTAAATAAAAAGCAATGGGAAATGGCAGGACACAGTTTAACCCTTGGAGTCCCTCTGACTGTGGTTAGAATTTTCTGTTGGAGTTAGGAGAACACCAAACCAGTCAGACTCTGAGGAATCAGACAAGTCATGTAGAAATAGATATTTCTGCAAAGTCCCTGCATTACAGGTCAAGAGATGGTGGGTATGATCTATGCTTTCTGAAAGGTAAGGTGCAGTGTGTCCATGCAGGAAGACCTGGGAACTGAAAAGACTCACAATCTCTGGCTGTTCGTCCAACGCTAAATGAGTCCCCCCAGGAGCCATCGGAAGAAGAATGCTGTCAAGATGCCCAATGCTTCCTTTGAAGTCCAAGAGCACGTTCTTTTGTTCCTATAGACTGAGAACCCAAGAACAGGATTACTTTTTGCAACCAGGCTATGGAGAGGAAAAAAATTGAAAATTTATTCCTAGAAGCAAGACTACTGCAGGTTACCCAGTGACTTCAGTAAGACCGGTCACATGAGTAATCAGTACTCACATGAGTACTTACAGGGTGTAAGCCCCTGGCTGGATAAAAAGCAAGTTAAATATAGCATTCATTAGGGTGAAGAAACTGAGGTTAGTTTTATCTAAATTAATTTTGTATCCAGTTAAAGGGCAAGAATACATCTCTTCTGGCAGTTTCCCAAAAGTGTCATCAGCAGGGTAGTAGTTTAAGAGATTCATATGATAATATCTTAAGACATAAATAAAATGTTTAAGGATTTTTATAGAAATTAAGGCATGGCCAGGGACATGAATGAAGACTCTTGACTCTTGTTGACTTCAGTGAGTCGCTAATGCTCAGCACCCAGACCTTGTTGTGTGACGGGATCACACCCTCCAAAGGCAAAAGCCAATAAGTAAATTGCCAGCTGAGTAGACACACTAATGATTAACTCATATTAATGTAGTTAATAGTGAAGCTATTAGCAAAAATGCTCAGAATCTCTTACTCTGGCACTTCTAAAGGGAATCCTTGGAGCCAGGCACCAAATTGCTTTGCAAATTAGTAGGATTTGGCTCATAGAAAATAAAGCTAAACTCATATATAATCCATCCCTCCTCCTTAAAGCAGGATTAGGTACACTTAAGCCATTCCCACACAGTATTTGTCTACCCTGTTCTTAAAAACTTGGTGATGGAACACCCCCATCTTCCGTAGTTCTTTCTTATCCTTACTGTTACAAAACTTCTTCCAGACCTAAATCTCCTTTGTTGTGATTTAAGCCCTCTACTTCTTTCTCTATACATCCTGTGTATTGAGAGTAGTATATTCCATTACTCGCTGCAGCAAGAGTAATTTCTATTTTCAGACTCCTTTCCTTCAAGTTGAGAAATGCCAAGTCCTTGCATCATATGTTTTTTTTGCTACTGTCCCAAAAGGAAAAAAATGTCACTTAGAGGAGTCTGGTCATTTCTATACACACATTTTTTTCAAGGTCAGTGGTAAATGAAGAGCAGTAGGAATGGATTGGTTTACGTCTTCATGACTTGATTCCGGTCTCCACTCTAAGATGACTCCATTGGCCTCCACAGGATTTGACCACAGAGTACTGCCCTGCGGGTTCTCACTCATTTGCTGTCCTGCTGTCCTTCCATCCTCACACACCAGTGCAACCATACCAGTGCATTATGGACTCAGATCTGGGGAACTTCCAGCACTGCAGAGCTGCTGCTCCCCACGGTCACTGCCATTGCATCTGTCCTAGCTCAATTCTTAAAGCAAATTTCAGCAATAAGGTTGGGCAGATTTGGGCTTGGCTCCGCGCTTGCCTACTGGGCTCTATCTGATCTCCAGTATTTGATCACTTAGCAACACAAAGCAAACAGGTATTACCGGTGCATGATCAAACCTGGTTTAACCATTTGCAATGAATTGCTAACAAAAGCAATCTGCTGACAGAATGAGACTCTGTTCATCACTAATTGCATTTCTCACAAGCATTGTTGAATGTTCAGCTATAAAGAAACTTGCATTATTCCAGCTTTTCCTTTATTCTATTTGACCTATTTTCTCTTTTTTTTCTCCTCCCTTTACATGTTTTTACCAGAAGATTTTAATCTATGGAGGTGAGACTGAAAATCTTCAGCTGCAAAAAAAGATTTAAATAAAAACCAGAATCATTTAAATTTATGAAAAGGTAACAATGTTTTGAAATACTGCAAAGCTTCAGACCTAGTAGTCTGTATTTTACAAGCTAACCACATCTTTGTAAGCAAATTTACAACTGTACTTGCCTCCCTGATTTGCTGCTAAGGTGAGGTTTATAAAAAACCCACCCAAGGTAGAGTGGAAATTCTAGCAAGAAAAGATACCAGACCCTTTATATTGCCCTGTGTGGGCCTACCAAAGCACTGATATTTTTAATTAACCTTCACCTAGGCTGACCTCATTCACTACCATTAGCTCAGAAAAAGCACGTGATGTCATCAGCGGCTCTTCAGGAGCAAGAGAACAACCAACCTTTACTAACACATGTAATTCTTACAGACTCAGAGGACCCAGAACCAATAGGCTGCTTCAGTGTTGACACTTACAGGCCAACCACAACCTCCCTTGTGCTGCACCATGCATACGCTAACAGACTGCCCCGTGCTGCTCTGGTGTGCCAAAAGGTGTTTGCTCTCGCAGCTGTGACCTGGGACAGGATGGGTTGACTGGAGCCCCTGAGCTGATCGACAAAGCCCGTTCCCAGCACCTGGGGACATGTGCTCCCACATGTTGTTGGATTTCTTCTTGGTACAGCAATACCTAAAGATCCCAAATGAGAGCAAAGGTCTATTGGGCCAGACACTATATGGGCCGGTGGGAAAAGTTGGAGTCTACCCCAAACAGGCAAAAGGAACAATAATGTCTATGTTTCATTACAGAGAACTGACGTACAGCCCAGAGCAGCGGAGGGATCCTGGAACTATTGCTACCATAAACCTACCCTTTCAAGTGTGTTTTCGTTCCCTCTCTGATCTACTAAGTGACTGAGTATGTTTCCCCTACCTCTCTGGTCTGCAGCCCACACTAGCTACTAAGGGACTTGCTCCTACAGAGAAGAGAGAAGAGCAGTGGTTCTACACCATGTCACAGACTTTTCATTGATGAGACTCAGACAATTACAAGTGAGGGACAGAGCCCGAGCACCGTCAGACTGTTGATGACTCCGCTTCGGTTGTTGGGTCTATGCTCACCAACCTGGCAGTGTGGAGCAGAGACTTCTAACTAACTCCAGGAAGCATCATCCAGCACAATACATCACCTTGGGGCTAGCACTGGTTCAGCCAAACTCCATAGTAAGACTCATGTCTATGCAAAGGAGGTAGTGACACCAAGGAATTAATTTTCTCACGTGAATTATTGGTATAAAGAGACTCCCACACTGCAAGGACCTGAGTTGAGAACCAGGAGCACAATGACACCTCCTCTCTTGCTCCTCAAGGGTGCACGGCTGCATGCCCAACACTCACACTGCTGTTTCTGGAATGAAAGCACAACGCTGGATTGTCATTTGCCAGCAGCTGTCTTATATGGATATGATTGGCTTGATCACTTGTACAGTCAGCCTAAGAATAGCTTCCTCTCTAACATCTGATTTCTCTTAAAGGATAAAAATAAAACAATCAGAGCCTGGGTATAAAAGAGCAAACTGCTGAACACTGCACTGCATGCATCTATGTTTAATGAAGGAAAATTTCACTTTACAAGGGGCACGAGTTATTTGTGTCAACCATATTTGGCCTCAAGATCAGTATCTAAGCTGCTACTTCTTGGTCTGACAGCTAAATAACTTTTCATATTACAGAGCGCTTCAGCGCTCTGATCATCCTAGGCAGTTCAACTATTATTATGACTCCAGTGGTCCTGTAGCCTGGGACTACTTCAACTCTTCCAGCCAATGCCCAGGAAGGATGCAGACACCATCACAGCCAGGATCATGCCCAGCCGGCTTTTTGGAGGCAGGCACGCAGCTCTGGGCATAGGTTGTGCCATGTGCTTGACCTCCGTGGCAAAAACCAGACCTTGGCTGGTGTTAGGCGTAGCTTGAGAGTCCTGGGGCCATATCAGGCAACGTAAGGAAGGTGCTTTGCTTAGACATACAAAGGTCATGATGTTTCTGTTCAAGACCAGTGTGGACAGCCCAGTTTAGGCTTCCCAGTCTGAGTCCCTGCACTGCCAGTGGAGACAAGCAGTCACAATACTTAGCCCAGATGACTTGAATATAGGCTATAAATAGCGCTTGGTCCCTTTCTTTCTCCCCTCCCTGTTTGCACTCTGCATTCAATAAGTATTTCTCTCATATTGAATCCTCATAGGACATCTGCGGTACGTGGTACCACTTATAAAACAGGGGTTTTTTTTCCCTTTTCAGAAACAAACAAACAAAAAATCCTAAAAAACCAAACAAATGGGAAATCAAATGTGATCAGCATTTTGCCCAGGATAATCAAACTGAACATTTCACTAACCAAGGAGGCAATGCTGAAATCAAGATAACTTTTTATTGGCCTTTTTTTTGCCACACACAACAGACCTGTCTCTGCTGTGCCAGACCACCTGTCACCTTAATAACATATTTTCCTGATTCAAAAATAGCATAGAGTGTACTGAAGCCAGATACAAATTAGCATGTATGCTGAACAACACGATTAAAGCCAAACCTTCAACCAGTTGCTGGGGGCAGCAGTGCAAAAATCTGAGCGTTCAGGGCAGGGAATATCAGTGCCAGGCTTCTGACAAAACCTGGTCCTGCAACGTAGTCTATGACAGAAATGATGTCAGAAGTGGGTGAGAGCCCTAAAGACAACCAGCAATGCAAGTCAGTGATGCAAGGCAGCCCAGCGTCGGCTCAAGCCATAATGCTATGAGACAGGTTTGTGAATGTATTCGTCCTCAGATTATAAAAGTGGGGAACATGATACTTCGGGATGTGATGCTCAAGACTTGTCGGCAGGAACAGGTCCTAACACCTCCAATACCTTGCAATCAAGCCATGTTTTGCCTCATCAAACCACAAGAAAAGCACTTCTAATCTTCCCATCTCCTCAGGTTAAATCTTCTACACATTTGCCACAATCTGAGGCAAATCTGAGGGCGGGAGAAGGGAATTGTCCTCATCTCCCCTTCATGCCCAAGACACTAAGCCACCAATAAGTGATTTGAGAGAAGTCACACAAAGGGGTTTTGTCAACACTGGGACCTGGGTGCAATCCTCCTGAGTCCCAGTCTGATGCCCTCAAAAAGGGTCTGGTTGTCCCCCTTGAAACACGTTATTTGGCAGCTGAGCTTGATTTTGGCTGGTAATTCCTCCCCCGGTCTTTCTCTTTCTCTCTTCTTAATTACATTTGATTTTTCTTCAGAAGAGAATTCTTGTCTATGGTCATATTTTTATGGGAATTTTAATGAGTCACTTGGCATGACATTAATCACTGAAGATTTAAAGTGTCTTCAAATTGTATTTTCCTTCCTCTTGAATGCCAGCCACACATTTTTGTTTACAGTGAAATGCTAGGAAAAAAAATCCTTCGGCCTATTTTCCTCAGTGCTAATTGGGGGTTTATTACTGCTTCATTTGCTTACAATTGAATCAAACAAAAACCTCCATCCCTTTTTCATGGTGCTGCTAATTGAATTGAGTGGGTTATAATGATATTACTGTATATACATAAATGAACATTTTTAAAATAAATAAATGAACATTAAAAATATGCCTCTAAGGACAGAGTCTTAGTTGACTGCATACTTTTCTGAAGCAGATTTTATAGCTATTCTCAAATAAATGTGCACAGCTCATTTCTGCACTCAGATTAAAACAGAAATCAGCCAAAGACAGTACTTCTGGAAAGGTCTGAGGATGGCATTTTCCAGAGAATCAAGGAGGGTGGAGTGCCTGTTTGCAAGGGAATTCTGTTGGGATTGTGGCACATAATTTCCATGAATCCCAGTGAACACTGCAGACCTGGGTGCCTGCTGGATACAGCACTGCAGTTGACATTACTGGCTGCTCTGAACAGCTACAGAAGGGACCAGAGGCTTTAGCCGACCAGTTCAAGACTTCTCATCAGTTATAAATCCAGGATTTGTTTTGTGAAAATTGCTATTTAAAACAGCCAAGGTTGCCAAAACCCATTTGTTGTATCTGATGATCATTTGTGAAAAGTGTTTTGTGCAGTTCTTATCAATGTAGCTCCTAAAAAGCATCTACTTCTTAGTCTACATCAAGATTAACCATTGATGCTGATCTCCCAAGTTCCTCTCTAGAATGTGGGGTTTTTTCATATTTCTTTTGATCTGTAAAGTTTTTCTTTCAGCTAATGTGTTTTTAAAGAAAACAATCTTTCCAAATTCATGGTGATTATTTTTGTCCCATTTAACCCCTACCTAACTCTAGTGTTGATCAGATTATGTTACATAGATAATTTAGAGCAAGCATCTGATAAAGACATCACCCCCTTCTAGTGAGAAATTGTGCCCATGTTCAGCTTTCCATTTTGTGTAGCACTTCTTGGAGTAAACTTATTTTAACTGTAAGTGCACTGCAGCTACTTCATGGACAGTCAGTGCCAAAATCTGCCCTCATATCATCTCCTTTTAGCTGCCAAGAACTCCAGGAATGGCAAGAGGAATACTTGATTTGTACAAATATACACATTTAATAGAAGAGGAACATGACACCTGAAGAAAAGTCAAGGGAGAAAAAAATCATTAATGGGTTGGAGAAAATGAATTGGAAATATTTATTTTCTGTTTCTCATCATACAAGGATTAAAAACACCAACTGAAATGTTCAGGCAGTAGATTTAAAGCAAACAGGCGAAGCTACTTTTTCAGAAAGCTCATAACCAAACTGCCAAGTTATTGCCACAGGACATAACTGTACCTAAAAATGGAAAACTGCCTGTGTGGGGTTTACACACATTTACAGAAGATACGTGAATCTCCGAAGTACAATGGTCTTGATGAAGTCTTTGACTCAGTCGGGTTATTGACTGCTAGACACCAGGAGGGAAAGACTCCCTTGGCACTTGCTGTGTTTGAAATATCCTTTCTCTAAACTTCCCTGTGGCCACAAACCAGGCAGCCCTTTGCTGTGGTGTTTCTTATGTGCACTCTCATGTAGTCTTTATCCTTAAACGCAATAGATGAAGGGGACTCTCCTGAAGTTTATTTAAATGCAAAGGTTCTAGGTCAGTAGCTATTTAATCCTGGCCTCATGAGACATTAAGTGTTAGGTTGGTTTTGGGGGTTGGTTTTTTTTTTTCTTTGAACAATGTAGCATATTTGTCAAAATGCACCTTGAATATAAATGGAAAAAAAATCACGTTAAATAAATTACAAGAGGATTAGCTTCACTGAGTTTGTTTGTAATTTACTATGGAATTGCTAGTAGAGCAAATCTATTGGTGACACTTTATATTTCATTGGAACAGCAATCTAAATAAGATGCAATACAGTACATTGAATTTTTATGTACTTACCTGTAGTTGCATAATAAAGCATAAGTTATGACATAAGTGTGCTTATGTACAGTAGTTAATAGTCACTCATGTCAATTTTAATAACATGCTGCATAGAAAGATGCTGCCTGAGTGTTTTTAAAAATAAAGTATGTTTAACCCAATGGTCATATATTAATCGCCTAGAAGCTTGACACTAACTTATTACTAGCCCCTTTTGCCTTGGGTACATACACAAATTGTTGTTTAGTTATTGTAGAGCTGCTCATCATAAGTGCAGTGCTGCAGGCATTAAGATTTTTTTGTACCTGAGCTGAAACATTTATTTAAAAGCAATTATGCACATCTATATTTCAGAGCAGTTCTGAGAAGAAATGTAGTTATGCCAGAGGATAAAGGCTGGCACGTCCCTTGGTCCTGGTTTCATCCTAGCGGACTGTAGGCACCTAAATATCTCTGCTTAGGGAGCAACTGTGCTGAGATCTCTCTGTTGTCGGTGGTAAGGGCTGGAGGCAGCAGCTGGTTCACACATCAGCCAGACTGAATTGCCCATGGAAAATGCTTTCTTGTTCCTATTGACTGAGGAGTAAAGACAGGGAAACTGGGGAGGAGTAGATATGGGGTCACTACACCCTCAAGGTTTTGCTTCTAACTATATGCCCTGTTTTCCCAACTCTACCTTTGGAAGAGACTGGTAGAAGATCAGACCTTACGTGGAGCAGCAGGCTTGTCTGGCCTTGAACCTCCCTCCAGGGTTTGGTAGTTGCAGTCAGTAGCATTAAAGGCTCCTGCTTTAGAGAACAGCTAACTGGTCTAGCAACTGCTAACGAGCTAACCTAATGAGAACTAGGTTCTGTGCATGAGCTTCCACTGGACCATGTAGACAGCTTTAGTTAAGAGCTTGGATAATTAAGGAAAGCCAGGACAGTATTCCGCCTTTTTCCAATGTCTAGATCATTTCTGCAAGGCAAAGGAGTAGGATCATCTGCATCAGCAGACAAGACTGAAAAACTGTGGGCAACAACTTTGTTCAGCACAAACATGACTCGTTCAAAGGGCTAGCTTTCAAAGTAGATTCATGCTATTAAAATCCCCTGTACTCCTGCAAAAAAGAAACAAATTTTGTATAAGTGACAAAGACCTTCTGAGAAGGTCGTAAGAATAGCCCTTGTGGTAAAGGGCATAGCGAGGTGTATCGACTGGGAGCAAGTCAATGAAGTTCAAACTAGAAATACAATGCAAGGTCCAATGGTTCCATTAAGTATTTCAAGCAGTTAACTAGCGTGCTGTCCGGTAGTAAATTAATGCTATGCCTTTTTGACATTATGCATTGGGTTCAGCCATGTGTTATGAAGATGAGATGAGGGAACCGCTGAGTAAGGGTCTATGTGATCATATCAGCCCCTCTTCTGCCCTTGGGTGCAATTCGTTCAGTTTAATGGCAAACCTCCTCATGACTTCAGCAGGGCTAAGATTTCATACTGCAAATTATTTCTCTGGCCAGGCATGAGCCTAGACCAAAGCATAATCTTGTCTCCAGAGCCAATCAAGACTGAACACAGCTATGAGTGCTCAAGGGCAAAAATTTAACATGTGATTGAACAAGCGACACTTACAGTCAGGACAGATCCATCCTGAATGCTGAGATCTCTATTGCTCTGTGCTTCTGTTCACCAAAGCATTGTGTTTATTCCTAAGCCTGACAAATTAGTTGTACAAGTGATATATAACATGGCACATATGTAGCAAAGCCTTTACATTGCTCTTGTCTACTCTCATGGTAATAGTTTCACCTAGCAGACAAAACATGCACAAAAAGCTTTTTTGCACTTTTCTTGAAATGATGTGAGATTGGAGTTGCACAGAGCTGGTGGCACAGGTGCTGCTGGCAGGAGGTCTCAGGCGCCAGCTGAGCAACACTTGTGGTATCGTTTTGAAGAAAAGATGCGCTCTCATTCATTTTCACCTCCCTTTACTGAGGCTAAATGGCTTTATTTTCAAAGGTGCTGAGCCTCCCTGGATCCCACTGACTTCAGCTGGAACAACAACTGTGTCTCACTTGTGGGGTCAGGGGATCACTTCACCAAGCTACAAAACTAACTTCAGGCACCTGACTGCACAGATTTTTTCCTTAGTCTCTCTCCAACTGAAAATATCTGACCATGACTCCTTAGTGAGCTCCTTTCTTTCCCATAACTGATGCAAAATTAACCTGGGCATTAATCACCCCAACCACACCATTAGAGACCATCACAAGCCCTCCCTGAATATTTATTCCCTCGAGTATGCAGCTCCAAGCAGTAAGTTGATCTTTTGCTAAAACCTCTGGCCTGGCCAGGGGACCCAGGCACAGCTCCTGACCTGATTATAGACATTTGGTGTGACCTAGATTAAATCACAGTGAACAGACATGACTTGTCAGCTAACTTGATTTTTACTTGGAAATGACTGTATAAAAACGCACTATCCATTCAGACTTCAGGATCTGCTTGGAGCCATTGCAGGTGGCTGGCACTATGGGGTGCCAGTGCCTCTGGGCACCTCCTTTTTTTATTCACTTGTAACTCATAAAAGAAATCCATAGCCTTGTGACTTCCCAGGTACCAGACACTTGCACGCAGACGTAGCTGCCTTCATTTCTTTAATCATACAGTAGCCAGAGAATAGTTCCTCCCATGGTGCACTGTAAACAGTATATGAGGTTCGACGTGATCTCATCAAGTCCCTCTGCTAAGTATCACTTCCAGAAAAACAATCCTCCCCAAGACCAAATTGAAGATGCTATTAGCGTAATCAAAACTGTAACCACCAGCTCACTGCGGCTTAGGGCCTTGTCACATTAAGCAACACAAAGCTGATAGATTAGGTGCTGTGTTTAAATACAAGAAGCTATATATGAATACAAGAAAATCATTAGTAGCCAAGGCAACTAATTGTGATGGAACTTTTTGTTCATAACAAATACAAAAATAAGCTGAAGAAGAGAAAAGACAAAAAAAAAAAAAAAAGAAAAAAAACAACCACAAAGTACACTGTCTCATAAAAGATAATCTTTTAATAGTGCTTGGAGTGTCACATTTCAAACTACACACAGAAACACAAGCAAATCTAAGGACATATGGACAGCTACACTGTTCATGACAAGGGACCAGCCAGCAGTGGTAGGAGAGACACGCAGACCACAAAGGCTGTGCGTCCAGCTCATTCCCTGCACACCACCGTCCTGGCTCATCTGCATAGAAAATAATGTCTCCCCTTCCCTTCCCTTCCCTTCCCTTTCCTTTCCTTTCCTTTCCTTTCCTTTCCTTTCCTTTCCTTTCCTTTCCTTTCCTTTCCTTTTTCCTTTCCTTTTTCCTTTCCTTTTTCCTTTCCTTTTTCCTTTTTCCTTTCCTCTATTCTATTCTATTCTACTCTATTCTTCCAAATATTTTTCCCTTGCAGGCATGCAGATTTGCACCCAAGCACCCCTTCCAGAGAATTCTGCAGATCTTTCACCCTGTCTATGAAGAATCAGCTCCCCTTGATTTCACTCTGTCTCTTCAACGGTCCTCACCTGATGGACCCTGTTATTGTATGGGAAGAGATGGTGAGGACTATTTATAACTCTGTTATGTACTGTTTATGACTAATTCTCTGCACTTTCATATGTTTAAACCATTCATTGAGAATATGCAGGTGTGAATAAGATTAACACACGGCTGATATAAAGGAAGGTATGGTGCATATTGCGCAGAGACACAAAACCATCAGCAACTGCTTACTGCCCTTAGCAAGGTACAGGCAGGATATGTCAGCTCTGAATCAGATCAAGCTGCCAAATAGCTGCATGATGGGAAAGATGGTTTGCACCTCTGAAAGAGTCCTGCTTCTGTGCCATTAACAGCCAAATGGGACAACACATGGTTAGGAGAGTGGGATGAAGGGCTTGTGGTACCAGGGAGGAAATGCATTCAGAAACGGACCTCCTGCCAAACTTGTGGGACGTTGCTGTCACTCTGTGGAGTCCCATTGGGCTGCTAAGTCTCTTGGGTTCGAATGGAAATACCTCCCAAAGATCCTGCACTGAGGATCCAGGAACCCATTCCATGTGGTATCAGGCAAGTGCCTATGTCTGTTCTTTTAGTGCCAGTCCCACGTGTACCTAAGGACAACATTGCACCAATATTAAATAGGAAAAAACCCCCACAAATTCTCTTCTTCAGTTCCCTCAGAGGTCACCTGCCTCAGCCTTTTTTCTTTCCCCCCAATAGACTGAAAACTCTGCTGCTGCCCGAGATGGGGATCTGATATGAAACAATTAATTCTGAACAATGTGAATGCTTGAAGTAATCTTATTTTTTTCACCTGTCTTAAAATGTCTTCTCCCAGGCCCAGACACAACCCTAGCTGAGAGTACAAGGCTTCCTCAAAAGCAAAAATAGCACAGGGAAATGCCACGCCTGTTTGCAATCATCAAAAAGGGTTCAATTTTCCTGTGGGAGAAGGTTCAGTAACCTCAGGTTACTGAACTCATGTGTCCTACCATTTATAGCTTAAAAGAAAGAGAAGATTTCTCTATCAGTGATCATTGACCTGAGACTTATTTGATTCTTTCAGACCCCAACCCCAGCTTTCATTGACCTCCTCCTGCCTTCCCATATAATATTTCCTTTTATGCCTCCACTCCTTCTGGTCTGAATGTGTGTTTCTTCAAATTTGGTGAGGTCAGCTGTACACAGTATTTTCAGTCAGCATTTCACCACTGTTTTAAGTGATAGGGTTAGCATTTGGCTATGGTGAATTAACCCCCCCCTCTCATTAGTATGTCTTATCATGCGTTTGCCTTCCCATGACCACATCAGACTGCTGGCCAGTAGCCCAGCCTCACTAGCCCAAGCCTTTTTCCCCTCAACAGGCACTCTTACTGTCCAAATCTTTCCTTTTGTGCTCCTACCTCTCACTTTTTTTCCTTAAGATCTATTCCGTATCTATAAATGCAGCTCCAAAGGTGAATCTGAAGGAAACAATCCACACTTGAAGCAAGTGCATTTCTATATTTAGCAACAAACGCTTCTGTTGTGCTGCCGCAGAGTCTTTTTAAAGAGCTGCACCTTCAAAGAGGTCTTCACAGAGCCACTGAGCTAGAAAGTATTGAAGGGGGATTGTCTACAGTTCAGCGTTGTTAAGCTTATAACTCTGAAGCTTATAGCTGGAGGCAGAGCAGAGGACATTTGCATGGTTAGCTCTGTTTCTTTTCTTCCTAGAAATTGAAAAGAAGGAACACAGGGTGAAAAATTAATGCCAGAGCTAAAAAAAACCCCAACAGTGTCTGCCTGTAATAGCATTCTCTCTCTCTTTCGCATATATCCTTGTTCAAACAAGCACCGAGACACATTGCATGTCCATTGCAATGACTGATAGCTTAGCACCCCGAGTCTTTTTTTCCCAGAAGAGACGTGAATATCCATATCCACACTTCTTACAGCAATACAACTGCGTTCAATTGCATTCTGCTTACCTAAAACTGCCCCTGACACTTCTACTGGTGAGACCAGACCTCATATCCACTCCTGTTTGATCTCACTGCTAGTGCTAAATGAGCCCAGCCAAACCCTCTCAGGAGAGGCTGTAGATGTTGGAAGAAGTCTTCTTAATCCATGCACCAGAGAGGACACTGCTTACTGCTGTACAACCAGGGTTCTAACTCCTGCCCTTCACAGTTTATTAATTTCAATATGGTTTATTGATTTTATGATCATCTGTGGGGTGGGCTCTGTGAAGATATCTCATCTGATGTGATGCCATGGAATTCTGGTTTCACTGTTTGCAGAATATTTACAGGACACTTCTAAACCAATATTAAAAATATGTGACTGCCTCAGCACACTCCACACTGCATAAGATGGAGGAAGAAAGTGAATGGAGGGAGAAAGTGAGAATTACAAATACTGTTAGTTCTAGAGAAAAGCATTGTGTGGAAATGTTCAATTTTCTGGTGATTTTAATGAAGATAAACATCTGTATGCTGCCAATTATTTGCATAACGATTATATGTGTGGGGCACAAAGAGCATAAACCACCTACCTAAACCCTCTGAAACTTAAATAATTTTTTATACTTATTAATTAACAGTTAAAGAGAACAAAAAATAGATATTTTCAAGCAAACATTCTCTAAGACTTCTTTTAAAGATAGACATTTGTTCTTCAATTATACCAGTTATATTTTCTTTTTTTAAATTTTATTCTGCCACTTCATATCTGCACCATTTTTATTCCTCTTCCCCTTGTCACCCCAAAGGTGGCTAGATTTGAGCAGAATAAAGATATTCGCACATCTCTCATATCCCAGTGAAGTGCCATCTCTGACTAAGTGGCCATTGATGTCAATGAGACCTCTGCCTGGGTAAGGATTTCATGGGCATCCCAGGATTTGGTTCACAGCTGGCAAGACACTCCAGGGGCTTTGCAGGAAAGAAGCACTGCAACTGCAAAGCCTGAGTTATTGGCTCAAACACCCCTTTCTCAAAGAAAAGAGTGTTTTCCTGGGTGTAGGAGCTTTGCGGACATTTCAGGACTCTGTCTCACTTTTAGTTTTTGCCATAGTTAAGGTAAGGAACTTACCACTGATGACTGTAGAGAGGTCAGCACTGCTGTGACAGCAGCATGGGGCTATCGGGAGAATTAAGTTGCCACGAGCAGATTTCCTCTAGCAGGAGAATGGCATATTTTGGGGGCAGATGCCAACATACGAGCCCAGTCATGCCAATACCCCAGCCCATTTCCAGTTGCTTGTCAGAGGTGATGGATCATTCCAGTGGCAATGGAGAATGGGGGCATGCCAGCTGGGTAAGTTGCATGGTACTTGCTTTAAATAATTCCTATTAGGACGCAGGTATTTTTCATTTTCCTGTCCTGTTTTGAGATATAAGTCAATGGGTAGAGTAGGCAGGAAGGAATTTTCCTGTTGTCATATGGATAATTTGTGGCTCTTTCCCCTTAAAAGCTAGACTTAACCCCTAAAACAGAGAGACTATTAAGATTGGTGGGCAAATGCTCTAAGCTGTCATGTCGTGTTGTTCAAAGATAGGAATTTGCTAGTACTTTCAAGCACAGAAACATCTGCAGAAGTGGGTGGAAGGGAAGTGCTTTGGGTGTACAGATAATTATTGGGATTGTTACATGATAGATGAGGTTATTTTCTCAGTTCTGTGCATGCAGTTCACAATGACTCTATCCCCGTGAAGCGATGTGACATCCAGTCGCTGCAAGTAAAAGGGAAGACCGTTGCCACCTGACTGTCAGCCAGAAGACTCAATGGCCTTTTCACTCCAGAGAGAAAAACAAGGGATTGTTTATTCAATATTAATTCCTTTTTCCATGGCCTGTAAAAGATAAGGATCAAGACCTACAATTCCTGGTTGTAAGATGAAGGAAGTGCTGGATAGGATTTAGGAGCCTACACACCTTTGTGATTCCAGTGTGTCGCTCTTCACATCAGTCCATACGCATTTCAATTACAAGGAGGGTTTTTTTCTTTTTTCAAGACCTGTTTTGATTTGGATGCTGAATCTCATATATTTTTAAAAGTGACTTGACAAGAATATAGAATGTTTTAATTGATTTGGTGCTAAATGGAAAGACATATACAGTGTTGTCCAAATCCATAATAAGAGAGAGAAAAACTGGGAGAATTTTTTCTCCATCATGTATCGACATTTTGAGTTCATTGTCCTTGACTTTGTTAAAACACTTTTTATCTTCCGTTACCTTACTTTTATGCTTGGAATGAGGCCATATTTCTGAAATTCATGTAGATAAAGTTATTGAGTATACTCAGTGTGAGTGGAGAGCATAATAGCAAACTATAAAAGTAGAAGGTCTGTTTATATGAGTTATGTCACTGCACTCATTCTGGAGGATACTACCAGCTCTAGAGTATATTACACTGCTGAATGTACTTGGGCCCACTCAAGGTTATAGAGTGCTTGTTCTCCTCCATCTTGTGTTACTACCTGCTCTGTTGAGCTGGGTAGTGGGTGTTCTACTCTGAGAGAAAAGGAACATAGCTTTTCAGAGAACAGGGTTTAATGCAGATATATGCCAGTACACCAACATTTAAAACATACATATAGCTGAGTACAAATTCATTTGGCTTACACGCCAAATGAAGGAGGTGATTGGGAAAATCAAACACATTTACCAAAGGCAAATCATGCCAGACTAACCTGATCACTTGCTACAACAAAAGAACATTTTCTGTCAACATGGGGAAAACAGTGGATATTGTTTACCTGCACTTCAGCAAAGAGTTCGACACTGTTTCCCACAGCCTCCACCTAGACAAACTGGCAAGATACAGACTGGATGGGTGGTCTGAGAGATGGGTAGGAAATTGGCAAACAGGCCACAGTCAGAGGGTGGTGATCAATGGTTTTTTTCAGACTGGCAGCCTGTCACAAGTGGAATCCCCCAGGGATAAATACTGGGCCCTGCACTATTCAACATCTCTGTAAATGATCTGGACAATACGATTTGCTGATGACACCAAACTGGCTGGTGAGGAGGACACATCAGAAGGGAAAGCCATCTTACAGAGAGACCTGGACAGGCTGGAAACCCTGTCATATTGTAACCCTGTTGCAGAAGGCACTAAATTTGTCAGGCACGATTTGCCCTTAGTGAAGCCATGTTGGCTGTAATCACCTTCTTATTTTCCATGTGTCCTAGCATAGTTTCCAGGAAGATCCACTCCATGATCTTGACAGGCACAGAGGTGATACTGACTGGCCTGTAGTTCCTCGGGTCTTCCTTTTCATCCCTTTTTAAAAATGGGGGTTATGTTTCCCCTTTTCCAGTCAGTGGGAACTTGCCCGGACTGCCACGGCTACTCAGTTATTATGATGGACAGTGGCTTAGCCACTCCATCTGCCAGTTCCCTCAGGACCCGCGGATGCATCCCATCAGGTCCCATGGACTTGTGCACCTTCAGGTTCCTTAGATGGTCTCGAACCTGATCTTCTCCTACAGTAGGCAGTTCTTCATTCTTCCAGTCCCTCCCTTTGCCTTCTGCAACTTGGGTGGTGTGGCTGGAGCACTTGCTGGTGAAGACTGAGGCAAAAAAGTCATTGAGTACCTCAGCCTTGTCCCTATCCCAGGTAACCAGGTCTCCCGTTTCCTTCTGGAGAGGGCCCACATTTTCCCTAGTTTTCCTTTTATCACCAACGTACCTATAGAAGCTTTTCTTGTTGCCCTTGATGTCCCTGGCCAGATTTAATTCTATCAGGGCTTTGGCTTTCCTAACCTGATCCCTGGCTGCTCAGACAATTTCTCTGTATTCCTCCCAGGCTACCTGTCCTTGCTTCAACCTTCTGTAGGCTTCCTTTTTGTTTGAGTTTGTCCAGGAGCTCCTTGTTCAACCACACAAACTTCCTGGAATTTTTTCCTGAGTTCCTCTTTGTTGGGATGCATCGCTCCTGAGCTTGGAGGAGGTGATCCTTGAATATTAACCAGCTTTCTTGGGCCCCTCTTCCCTCCAGGGTTTTATTCCATGCTGGTCTACCAAGCAGATCCCTGAAGAGGCTGAAGTCTGCTCTCCTGAAGTCCAGGGTAGCCAGCTTGCTGTGTGCCCTCCTTGCTGCCCTAAGGATCTTGAACTTCACCATTTCATGGTCACTGCAGCCAAGGCTGCTGTTGACCATCACATTCCCCACCAGCCTCTCTTTGTTGCTGAGAACAAAGCCCAGCATAGCACCTCTCCTCATTGGCTCCTTTATCACTTGGAGAAGGAAGTTGTCATCAACACGTTCCAGGAACCTCCTGAATTGCTTATGCCTGCTGTGTTGTCCCTCCGACAGATATCGGGGTGGTTGAAGTTCCCATGAGGATCAGGGCTTGTGAACGTGAGGCTGCTCCTATCTGTCTATAGAGGGCCTCATCTGCTTGGTCTTCCTGATCAGGTGGCCTGTAGCAGACCCCCCCTACAATGTCACCTGTCCCTGCCCTCCCTTTAATCCTGACCCATAAGCTCTTGTTCGGCTCCTCATCCATCCCCAGGTGGAGCTCCATGCACTCCAGCTGGTCACTGACATAGAGGGTGACACTCCTCCTTGTCTCCCCTGCCTGTCTTTCCTAAAGATCCTGTACCCTTCCATTCCAACTCTCCAGTCATAGGAGGCATCCTACCACATCTCTGTGATGCCAGTAAGATCATAGCCCTGCAAGCGTACGCATGCCTCTAACTCCTCTTCTTTATTCCCCATGCTACATGCATTTGCATAGAGGCATATGAGTTGGGCCCCAAAGAAGCTGACTTACTGGCCGGAGTGCCTGGAATTCCTTTGTGCTGCTCTTCAGACGCTCTCCTGATGACCTGTGATCTCTCTCCAGGCTCTGGGCATCTATTGCTGGCACTGGCATTAAACTGGTAGGAGTGGGATGGAATGAGGTTCCCCTCCTCTGGCAATTTTAGTTTAAAGCCCTCTTCACCAGCTTGGCAAGCCGATGACTGAAGATGCTCTTCCCCTTCCCTGACAGATGGATTCCATCAGCCCTGAGTAGACCAGGTTACTCAAAGCAAGTCCTTTGGTCTAAGTAGCTGAACCCCTGGCTGTGGCACCAGTCCCATAACCATTTGTTGATTCACCAGATTTGGCTGGCCTTTTCAAACCCCTCCCCTTTGACCAGGAGGATTGATGAAAAAACTACCTGCGGTCCAGAGTCCCTTACCTCGGGTCCTGGGATTTTGCTGCCTCAGAAACCCCCCCTTGCCCATCATCATCCCCGTCTCCGCTACGGAACATACCTGCACCAGCGCTGCTTGCCTCAATGAGCAACTGCTAGTGACGGTTACACTGCATTTAAATCTGCCGCTGTTACTCCTGGCCTCGCCCATGCTTTTGTAATACAATCTTTTGTATCGTAATGTCACTTGATCACCTTTCTTGTACTCTGAACAACTCTGGATCCTTCCCCAGTTTGTGCAAATCCTCCCTTGCCCTTACGCAGTAGAGGAAAGAGTTGATTCATGTCTATCAGAGGACGTTCATCCATTCAGCACAATGGGGCTGCCTCAGCGTAACCAACTGTGAGATGAGTACTGCTATATAGATTATCTTTATCTTACTGAAGGCATATTGCTGGGCGGTGGCTACTGATGTCTAACCTGGGACTTGAAAACATTATCCACATATTTCGCAAGGATATTACTGCAATTCTTCATGGGACTATTTGTCGATGTTGTCCACAGCTGTACCAGTTTACAGCCTCTGGGAAGAATTTTCAGCATACCTTGTAAATCATAAGCATTTTCCAGTTATTCCTGGAGAGAAATCTTTCAGATTTGAAAAACTTTCAGAGGTTTCCTCCTGTAAAAGGACACAAGGCATCATTGTTTAATGCACCAGGATGGATCAAGGATCCTGGTGCAGCTTTGGTTTTGCCAGGGTATAAATGTCATTGCATCTTGGTTACCTCTACCCCTTTGAACAGACAACAAAACCAAAAGAAACAGCTCATCTATGATTGATTGTGCCTCTGATCTGCTTTTACACAAAGTAACAGAAAGAAAGCATTCAGCACATTCAGTGCTCTTATCTTGCCTCTTATGGTCCAGAAGAACAAGGTTTTTATGTTTCCTCTCACTGGTATTGCTTAGGAATAACTCCCTGAAATTTAGCAGATCAGAGATGCATTTGAAGGTTAGAGTCACTACACATTCAGTTAGGATGTCCTTGAAAGTACAGTTCTCAGCTTGTCCCCACCAGGATACCCATAAGTGCAAAATTGCCTCCTTCACTTCGGAAATGGAGTGCTTGGAATTAACAAAAGGCCAGATATAAGGAATTCAGCTAGGAATACTCATATGATTTAAATTCCTGTCCTGTTTATATTCAAATATGAATAAATCATAAATTTCTTAGCAAAATAAATCCTAAATGGAAGCACAATCTGCCTCTCTAAATCTATGGGCATCCTTTTGGATCAGAGGAAAATCTGCCTGCAGAAAAGTTTGCCTGAAACCTGCATGGCTCAAAAGCTCTTACTTGCTATGCACCTCATGCACAGAACTGCCTTCTGCTGAGAAGTACAAGGAGCACAGACTATCTGGTTTTAAATCGTTTAATATCACTTGCATTGTTCAAAAAGATTTTATGACATGTCCTTTTGCTCTGGTAATGATTTGTTGTTCTACTGTGTTTCATTAAGCTATTATTTGTAAAGTGTTTTTTGAGGCATTGCATGAAAGCTGCTATATAAGCAATTTTATGGGCTGGAGTGACAATTCAGGTATCAATAAGCAAGGATTAATGATGCTAATTATTCAATAAAACTGTTCCTTTCTTTAAGCCCTTTGTTTAGAGGGAGGGGTGAATTAAAGTGAGCGAGTGGATGTTGTATATGAGAGGTGTAAGCATTTCTGCTGATGGAAGATATAAGAGGAGATCGAAGAACATGAAAAATATCTCCAAATATTACCTATTTGAATGTGGCTACTATATGTCATGTAAATTACTCAATAAAATAGGACTGTACAAGCTACAGAGCAAAACTAATAACACATCAAATAATCCATTTGCCAAATATGGAAAAAAAGGTAAAAAATGCATCCTTATCATCTTCAACACCAACTCTAACTTACGGCAGATTTGCTCAAGTGGATTGTAATATTCTAAAATTTTCAGTAGGAGGCACATGTCTACTGAACCCAGCTCTGTTCAGAGCAATCTGCTGGAAGAAGTGTTACCCCAGTAAAGAAAACATAGCTACTGGGTTAAAAATGTTCAAGAGGTTTCCTGTCTCTGGGACAGGGACAGTCTCTCCAGAACCAACAGGACATTTTAATGCATAATCCTAGACAATCCTCGTGTTTCCTGCTTCATGGGCTTGATCATCTTGGCTTGACTTCCGTAACATCTGCCAGTAAGTCCAGATTTTAGGCCTCTATCTGGGAGCTTCTGCCAATGCTGAGCACATGATCACTTACTGGCCTAAAACCAGTATGATACCTCCATGTTAATTAACATCTGTAATAACTGCAAGTGTCAAATGCTACTCAAATATAAGATGAAGTATGTTTTTTTTACTTCCACTCTGTTTTGAGGTAAAGGATGCTCTAACCCCAATGTGCTGTTGTTCATCCTTGATGGTGGAAGATTCAATTTCTATCAAATCATCTCTTTCTAGAGAATATGATTTTTTAATGTTTATTAATAGTGGATTTATTAGTTTGTTTCATTGGCTTGCTCTGTGTAAGTGCAGGTCCTCTTGTTTCATACAAAAGAGTGCCCATCTAGCCACAGGCACCTGACAGAGCAAATGACCACCATTTACCACCTAAGAAACAACTTAAAGGATCAAGACTAAAATAAGCAGCCCTCCAGCAGCACTGGAATCTCTTTTTACTCATCTACATGCTTTTTCCCCTATGTTTTCCCCTAAGAATCTAGGTACTCGCCAACCTCATGTCAGAGGAGCTCATGCACATTTCAATACAGAAAGAAGGTGCACACTGAAAACTTTTTCACTGTGAGGGCAGTCAAACACTGGAACAGGTTGCCTAGAGAGGTTGTGGAGTCTTCATCCCTGGAGATATTAAAAACCCAACCAGACACCGTCCTGGGCAACCTGCTGTATCTGACCCTGCTTCAGCAGGAGAGTTGGCCTAGAAGATCTCAAAAGGTCCCATCCAATCTCAACCATTCTATGATTCTGTGAAATATCACTTGAAGGAACGTAGCCTTCAGTGACCTGAAATCAGTGATGGGCTGTGGGCTGCCCAGGATTCTCACAGGTCAGGCATTTAGATTATCTAATGTTGTGGTTTAATCCTAATAGGCAGCTAAGCACCACGCAGATGCTCACTCACCCCCCTGCCCAGTGGGATGGGGGAGAGAATCAGAAGCGTAAAAGTGAGAAAATTCATGGGTTGAGATAAAGACAGTTTAATAGGTAAAGCAAAAGCCACACACCCAAGCAAAGCAAAACAAGGAATTCATTCGCTACTTCCCATTGGCAGGTAGGTGTTCAGCCATCTCCAGGAAAGCAGGGCTCCAGCACGTGTAATGGTTACTCAGTGTGGTAGGTTGACCCTAGCTGGGTGCCAGTTGCCCACCAAAGCCTCTCTATCACTCCCCCTTCTCAGCTGGACAGGGGAGAGAAAATATAACAAAAGGCTCGTGGGTCAAGATAAGGACAGTTTAATGGAGTGAAAGTAAAGGTCATGCGCGCAAAAGCAAAAGAAAACAAATGATGTTATTCTCTACTTCCCATCAGCAGGCGATGTCTGGCCACCTCCTGGGAAGCAGGGCTTCAGTACGCGTAGTGGTTGCTCTGGAAGACAAAAATGCTCCCCCCTTCCATCTCCCTTTACTTAGCTTTTTTAGCTGAGCTGACATCCTATGGTACAGAATATCTGTTTGGTTAGTTTAGGTCAGCTCTCCTGGCTATGTCCCCTCCCAAGACCTTGCCCAGCCCCAGGCTGCCACTAAGGGGGGTGAAAATGTTGGAGAGACAGCCTTGATGCTGTGCCAGCACTGCTCTTCAGTAGCCAAAACACTGGTGTGTTATCAACACCTTTCTAGCTTCCAATACAGAGCACAGCGCTACAAGTGCTGCTATGGGGAGAATTAACTCCATCTCAGCCAGACCCAGGTGAGCTGGGGGCTCATGGCTTAGCCAAGAGTACTCTTCACTGGGTAAAAAAACTAGCTGGACGGACGAGCCCAGAAGGTTGTGGTGAATGGAGTTAAATCCAGTTGGCGGCCAGTCACAAGTGGTGTTCCCCAGGGCTCAGTACTGGGACCAGTTCTGTTTAATATCTTTATCAATGGTGATTGAGTGCACCCTCATTAATTTTGCAGATGACACCAAGTTGGGTGAGAGTGTTGATCTGCTCGAGGGTAGGAAGGCTCTATGGAGGGATCTGGACAGGCTGGATCGATGGACCGAGGCCAGTTGTATGAGGTTCAACAAGGCCAAGTGCCGGGTCCTGCACTTGGGTCACAACAACCCCATGCAGCGCTACAGGCTTGGGGAAGAGTGGCTGGAAAGCTGCCCAGCAGAGAAAGACCTGGGGGTGCTGGTCGACAGCTGGCTGAATATGAGCCAGCAGTGTGCCCAGGTGGCCGAGAAGGCCAACAGCATCCTGGCCTGTATCAGAAATAGTGTGGCCAGCAGGAGCAAGGAGGTGATTGTTCCCCCATATTAGGCGCTGGTGAGGCTGCACCTCGAGTCCTGTGTTCAGTTTTGGGCCCCTCACTACAGGAAAGACATGGAGGTGCTGGAGCATGTCCAGAGAAGGGCAACGAAGCTGGTGAGGGGCCTGGAGCACAAGTCTTATGAGGAGCGGCTGAGGGAACTGGGACTGTTTAGCCTGGAGAAAAGGAGGCTGAGGGGAGACCTTATCGCTCTCTGCAACTACATGAAAGGAGGGTGTAGTGAGGTGGGGGTTGGTCTCTTCTCCCAAGTAACAAGTGATAGGATGAGAGAAAATGGCCTCAAGTTGTGGCAAGGGAGGTTTAGATTGGATGTTAGGAAAAATTTCCTTACTGAAGGGGTTGTCAAGCACTGGAACAGGCTGCCCAGGGAAGTGGTGGTATCACACTCCCTGGGGGTATTCAAAAAGCACTTAGACAAGGCACTTCAGGACATGGTTTAGTGGGCATGGTTAATGGTTGGACTTGATGATCTTAAAGGTCTTTTCCAACCTAAATGATTCTATGATTCTGTGATTCGATGTCCCAGACTGCCACTAGGATTAAGCAGGTGGAGAAGAACATGAAACAGTCTCTCTGTCAAAGAGACTGCAGCTTTACAAAGCAAAAAACTGCATAAGTAAAGTGCCTTCTTGTCGTGGTTTAACCACGTGGCTGAAACCAGGACACTTTTTATGGCTTTATTTGTTACTTGTGTTAACTAGATTTGGGGAGACAGATCGGGGAGGTAAGGACAAACTTTTTCCACATCAGCCTTATTTCACTCATAGTTTTTCTCTCTCCTGCTAGGTTCCCTAGGCAGTGTCTGATACACCTGGAGATTTTTCTTTACTGGTAACTGCAACTAGGAGCATCAGCCTGAAGGAAGTGCTTTCAGAAAAGATGCACGTTTCCATACGGCTTGACTTCCAGCTTTGCCTGCTGTTTACCCCCTGCTTCCTAAGCATGCTTAAGACTGTCTGCATTTCAGTGCTGACGTGAGAATGATTTATTCACATTGCTGTACCAACTAAATCCTAGACAAAACAGAGCAACTTGTAGAGCTGACAAATCCAGCAAGAACACAAAGTGAAACCCCTGCTTCCTTTCTGTAGGCTTCAGATAGGAAAAGAAGATGCTGCTTCACAAGGTAGCCAGTCTAAAGCATGACCTCTGTGTCTGTGAAGTTCCACATTTCTTGCTCCTACTAGGGCAGAAAAAAATAATAGTTGAGCTGAGGGATGTACATAGGGATGACACTAATGGTTAATTGCCAGCCCTGCTCTCCCCAGCAGCTGTGTGCTCTACTTGGATATCTCTGAAGCATTGCTGCTCTTTGGAAACCAAAGCAAGTCATATCTTGTGGCTGCAGGGCCATGGACCAAAGCATGACCTGATTACTAATATAACCAGATAATTATTCCCTGGTGGTTAGTGTGTATTCATTATAATATGCATCTAATGCAAATTATTCATTTTAATTGTGTTCCCTCCTCCCTACACAGACGTAACTCCCATTGACAGGGAGATCAGAACAGACCTTCTCCACTTTCACTTATTAGCAAGTGTTACAAGGATTATTCTAGTCGGGGAAGGTCTTGGGTGCTCTGCGATGATGTGTCTGACTCATCTCTTATTGTAGCAAGTAGGAAGGGTTATTTTCGCAGTGTTAATATGAAAAAGCATGTGGAAAATGTAATGCTTCAAAGAGGTGCCTTCTGTGGAAAGCTATTGCTAATTAGGCAGTATGTGGGTGTCATCTGGGTCTCTGTAAACTATAGGTCATGCCAATATTTGAATCCTCTGAAGATTTTAGTGTAATTAAGGGGAAATAATTAGCATTTCACCTTTAATGGGGAAATTGCGATTAACTGTGAACTAACCCTTTTTAAAGATTTTCAGGTTTTCTAGAATTGCTAAATTTCTTGCTACTTTCAAAGCTGTATGCTTAATGACAACCAGAGGGCATGTGGAAGTCTTATTGACTATCACAAAGGGTCTCCATCTCTCTGATCCAGACAATTACTGTCATCACCTCTTTATGCTGAAAAACTGTCTTTACTCACCTGAGATCTGGACCATATTGTGCTAAGTTCTGCATCTCAATACAGAAAGACACGGTGCCCTGTCTAACCTAAACAAAAACTGGGAAGGAAATCAGAAGCATTAACTATTTTGTGAAGAGTCACTTCACACAATAAAGTAGACTCAGGACTACAGGACTGAAGCTCTCAGGCTGACACCACTGCTTATTCTGGTGAGAAATGTCAAGAGTATCTTCCCCTCTTTCAGGTGGGTTTTAGAGACGTGAATGCCAGCATGTCACACCACTTCTTTCTGATGGAGATACCCAGTCCACACAGAGGTGATGAATATGGCAGGAGACAGGTATGTGACTAAACTCTAAACCAGGTAACTTAGGTAGTAATTACAGCATAGTCATAACACAGTCCCCCTGGGACTCTGGACACATCTTGTGCTAAGCTCCTTCATGCTATTTAATTAAAAGCTGTTTCAGGTATGTGCCTGAGAGCTGCAGCCACACTTTTGATTGACATGACGTCTACCCACAATATGAAGCATTTCTGCTCTTGCTGTTGATTGATTATGTGCAACATGAACCAGCCTCAGTGGAGATGTTCTTTGAGTCTGTTACTCCCTTGCAGCAGTATCTATCCCTGTGCTTGTGTTACGGCTATTGCTGTCTTGTGATCAGCTGTAGAATTCATGTCTGGAATCAAAATTCCCTAAATTTGGCAGGTTTCCTCTTCCTGTGGGAAGAGTACAGAGGCAGATATCATTTTCACAGAGGAACAAAGTCTTCCTTTTTTGCCCTCCACCCAAATGAACAGAAGTTTAACCTCCAAGAACATCTGTCAAGCCATGCAAGGGGGTCCATCCAGAGAAGAGGCCAGGACTCTCCTCTCACTGATAGATGCTAGAATATCAATTTTGTTAGAGCCACAGGACCAAATCTCCCCTCATCTTAAATGGGATTGCTATAACACAGTTGAGAGTATCTTAACATATCCCAGGGTAAGGATCTCCTCCCGGAGCTCCAAAGCATTGCTCTGTTGCTGGGAAGCATGCATTGTGGACCCATGTAGCAGTCCCCTTGCATCCTAAGGGGAAAGAGATTTTTGTCTTCTGATTTTATGTGTAAAGCTGACAGACACCCAAGAGGTATACTTATCCCAAAGTAGGATATGAGCTGTTAGTTTAGATCATTCTGCAAGAAAATGACACTGCCCTGTTCATGCTGTATCATGGTTTTCCTCTTCTCAGCTACAGGTAGAGCAAGTACATAATCCTCAAGTATCACATTTTCATTAGAAGCATGTGCAGCCTGGTTCCCAAAAGCCTTTGGTGGAACGGTGTTAAGTAGGACAGAGCACAGCCTCAGTATTTTTGATTCCCTAATGTCTTCACTGCTTTTCTGGCTGACTATGAGATGCCCTCTTAGGAGCGCTCCAAGACACATTGCTGTGCGGCATTTCGACTGCTGCCAGCCAGCAGAATAAGGCATGCCCTGAATCACAGTGGGGGACCTGCAGCCATCTCCTGTCCAACTCTCTCTGTAGGTACTGTGGACCATATGTTGTCCCTGGCAGGTTGCAACCAGCAACACTAAACATAGGAGCTGGCAGTGCTCCTCCCGTTCTCCCTGAAATACCAGAGATATCAGAGAAGTTGCCAGCCATTGACAGGCAGGAGGTTCGGCCGAGAGCCATCTGTCCGTGCTTACTTTCTGCCACTGCTGTTGTTGATGCCCAGCGAGTTCCCACAAAGCCTGCAGAACAAACTGCATTTGGCCTCCTGTAAAAAACTAGTGCTGAAAAGGAAACTTGACAAGAAACCTGTAACTTTTTCCTTTAAAAAAGAGGTATGCATGCAAGAGGAAATTACGGAGAAGAGGAAGAACAGCACGACCACCTACCTTGCTGGAACAGAACGGTGTGTCACCATATGTGCATGCTTCAGGGCCCCAGGGATACTGTACTTGGAAGAGAGGCAACATCTTCATCCAACAAATTAATAATAGCGGTGCAAATAAAGACTGTGGTTTAATTACTCACATTAAAAGCTCAGCAGAGAAGGCAAGTGGTGAAGGTGACATGACAGATTCTGCTAGCCTACCTAGTTTAGACATGATATTGCCTAAAGTACACGCATCATTAGACTTCACATCTATGTGAATATACACCCATGTGTATGCCACAGGCTGGGATAATGCTGTGAGAAGCTTGCAGTCTATTCTGGGGAGCAGCAGGCAGTTCCCATACACTAAATCCCCCTCAAAGATAGATACATACAGGCAAGGGGGTGCCGCAGCAGCGTGAAACCCCGCGTTCAATACCAGCTTGATGAAGCCACCACAAATAATCAGATTTGAAAGAGCAAAAGTTTCAAAGGGGTGAGCACCATTGAAGGAGAAGTGGAAGAGCAAAATTTACACGTGCTCCATGATGGCAGGACAAACCAAATCACCCTCAAATGTCAGAGAAGCAGCCAGTGACTGGAGACACTCACAGAGGTGGCTCCAGCCCAGGCCAGCTCCATGGAGCATCCTTCCAGAATCCATCTTCTTTCTCTCTGCTTCAAGCTTCTGTGGGTTTATGAGGAAGCCTCTGAGCCATATGGCAGCAAAAGTGGGATACTGGGACCAAGCTGGCTGTAATTGTTGCCCAGGGACGCTAGATGGAGAAACGCCTTTAGGGATAGAGAATAGGTGAGGGGCTGTGTCACCAGTCTTACAGGAAAAAACAGAGGGAGTAAGTGCCCTCAGCTCACTGTTATTGATGCTGTTGGCTTTAAGTTTTGCTTAAAAGCTTTCTGTATTCGAATCCCATTACAGCTCTATACAGGCCATTAGTTAATTAAGTTATGCCACCAGAGTCTGTCAAAGCTTGGATATGTTGTTACTTACTGCCAGCTCTCTCAGGCTCCCCCTCACCTCCCTCCCCTTCACCCCTCACCACTGGCAGATTTGGAAAATACAGTAAAAAACAAGACTCTGAGTGGATCAAAGAAGTTGGTTTATCCTTGATGAGGTGGAGCCAACACAGCTTCCCTGTGCTAAGCACATCAAATCACTATTTCCACACAACCGTGGAACCCACAGCTTTCAGATACCAAAAGCATCATCGAAGCCATTACTTTCTTTTTGTCCCTACAAGTATGCCTCTGCCTCCTCCATGACATACCTCCTAGGAGTAGGAGTTCACCTATAAGAAGAGAAACCCTCAATATGGAGCAGCCAAGCTATCTGTGCCTTGTAGAGGAAGGTGTTGCATGTCCTCCAAGACACACAGAAGAAGAAACAAATTGGCAAAGCCAAAAAAATTGCTGCCCCTGCCTCTGCTTACCCCAGCTCATGTGCCAACACCAATGGTTTATGCTGGGAAAAAGCCTCCTGTTGTGTCCATAGCCATTCTTGCCTGAGCTCTGGGGTGTCTCATGGTGTCTGAGCTAGCAGAGCTCACAATAACTCCAAAAATGAAAGAAATGGATCCATGCTGACAGTCTCTGCACCTAATGAACAGAACATTTTAGCATAGTGCCATACTAATATGGTTCCCAACACCTTTATTATATCTGTGTTCAACACGGTACTGTGTGGCTGCACCAGCCTGGCTCTGCACTTGACTTCTGTACATCACACTGCCCAGTCCCCTATCAGTTTTATGGCCCTAACCTGCTTAGTGCCGATGCCATAGACCATATTATCTTACTGATTCTCCCAGTGACAGCCTGTTAATTAAAATTAAAGTGTGAAAGAAAATTATCTTTATGAGTAGGTATCTATATGTAAAACATGAGGATGGTACTGGAGGTCTCTGAAGACTCTCTGGATGCATCCCTCAAGAGACGAGACTCAAAGTGTTCTGATGCACTTGTTGCTATGTGGGAAAGTGTGACAGGCTGGAGATTCAAGGCTTGGACAAAGAAATCAGGACTAATTATCACCATGAGCTGAACTTCAACAATTGTTTTTCTGGGAAGCCAGTTGTGGAAGGTTATGAATATCAAATTAGTCTTAGAACAAGACTGAGTTACTTTGAGCAAGTAACAGTTGTTACTACAGAGAAGAGTGGAGTCAAGTGACGAATCTTCTACCTGGCATAGCCAAAATGTGACTTTCAGTATCAAGGGCTTGAGGGTGATCACAACATCCTTCAAATTCTTAAATAAGCCTCTTCTGCCAAGAGCTCTACTTGAGGATGGACACATTCCAGTAATGCTAGAGCATGAAGTCTTATGCAAGATAAAGAGTAGAAACTCATCCAGCCCCTGCACAAGTTCAGTAAGCATACCTGGTATGATCTCTGCTGCTTTTGGAAGACAAGCCTTTTAACAAAAAAGATTAGGATACTGGGGAAAAAAAAAATACCACTGATTGAGAGCAAAGTACAGAGCAAAGCCATACAGATATTCACCTTGTTCTTGATAGCTGGAGTTTTTACAAGCCTGGAACACAACTGATAAAACTGGTAAACCTGAAGCTGCTGTACTTTTCTCTTAGCAAGGGGCTGTTCTATTCTTCAGTAGAAAGGAAATGATAAGTCATCATGACATGATCTAGGTTGCATTTTACTCAGTGCAAAAGCAGAACCCAAAGGCTACTCAGCAAAGGGAAGAAGCAAAACTGTTCTTGAGAAGTGACAATATATTGTATTCAGACTGCTTCTTATCAGAACATGTAAGAATTCAGGAATTTGCTTCTTACATTTTCTAAGAGTGTATTTTTAGCCTCACTGACTAAATTAGCTACCTTTCCTCCTTTCTTAATGTCTTTACTGCAAGCCATTGACAGCAAGGATGCAGAATAATCCAGCACTTTTCCATTACAGGATGCAACTCAGAGTCTTTGTAGTCAAACAGGTTCTGAGGTGTGGAGACTTTATCAGATAACTGACCTCACAAACTCATGAAACTAGTAGCTTGTGGCTGTAGTGCTGTTCCTTCTAAGGCTGAAAAAATACTGTGTGTGGGTGTGTTTGAGCAGGAGGAGAGAGTTGGGAATGTTGAGAGGCTAAGCCTCAATTTATTTTCTTTTCTCAGAGCCGAGAAGATTTTTATTACCAGATATTGGGACTATGTCAGGTAAACTGAATTACAGACATGCCAATGGAAAGGGTGTGAAGTTAACTGAAAACATAGCAGAGGGACTGAGATGAAAGTTGAAAATAGCAATAAGGACTCTAAATCCAGCTGCATTAAAACTCAGTGGATACTAGAGTTTGTATTATCTGAGTGCTATGTTCAAACTCTCCCTAGAGTTTTAAAATGAAGCTGCTCGGACCTAATTCATTGCTGCCTTTTCTTGTTGCCTTGCCTTGCAATTTCAACTTGCTAGCGCAGAGTGCCTCAAACTGCCTGATTTTGCTCCAACACAGAAAACGTAATTCCATCAGCATAAGAAGATGTAGCAAAGCAACCACATCATGGGCCTGAAAGGAGGGGAACTGGATGGTGATAACCCACCACTGGTTTAGGAGAGAGTTTGGGATGGCAGTCTCCACCACATCACAAGTAAGAACTAGCAAAACATGGCATCTTTGATCCAACCCTAAATTAATTTGCAGAAAATACTGGATGAAAACTGAACATAGAATCATAGAATAGATTGAGTTGGAAGTGACCTTTAAAGGTCATCTAGTCCAAACACCCCTGCAATGAGCAGGGACATCCTCAACTAGATCAGGCTGCTTGGAGCCCCATCCAGCCTGACCTTGAATGTTTCCAGGGATAGGGCATCTACCACCTCTCTGGGCAACCTGTTCCAGTGTTTCACCATCCTCATTGTAAAAAATTTCTTCCTTATATCTAGTCTAAGTCTACCCTCTTGTCACAGTTTAAGCCCAGGCAGCAACAAAGCACCACAAAGCTGCTGGCTTACTCCTCCCTCTCCAGCTCTGGTGGGATGAGGAGAAAATATAAAGAAAAGCTCGTGGGTCAAGACAAGGACAGGGAGGGATCACTCACCAGTTATGGTCATGGGCAAAAGACAGACTCAGCTTGGGGAAAAAACAAATTCAGTTTAAATTACTACCAGTCAAATAAAAAACAAGGGTAATGGGAAGTAAACCCAAACTTTAGAACACCTTCCCCCCACCCCTCTATCCTTCCTGGCTCAACTCCACTCCCAGTTCTCTCCACCTCTTCCCTGGCAGCAGCCCATAGGGATGGCGAATGGGAGTTGGGGTCAGTTCATCACACGTTGTCTCTGCCGCTCCTTCCTCTTCAGGGGGAAGAGGACTCCACGCTCGGCCCCTGCTCCACCGTGGGATCCCTCCCACAGGAGACAGTCCTTCATGAACTTCTCCAACATGAGTCCTTCCCATGGGCTGCAGGTGCTCACAAACTTCCCTGGCGTAGGTCCTTTCCATGGGCAGATCTTCAGTCCCAGCCTGCTCCAGCGCAGCCTTCCCCATGGAGCGGCAGCCATCTTGTGGGGCATCCATCCCCCTGCTCCGGCGTGGGCTCCTCTCTCCCTGGGCTGCAGGTGGGCATCTGCCCCCCCACTCCCCTCCGTGGGCTGGGGGGGGACAGCCTGCCATCTGGTCTCACCAGGGGCTGCGGGGGCATCCCCTCCTCCCCACCTTCCTCACTGACCTCAGGATCTGCAGAGGGGTTCCTCTCACATCCCAATCCCCTCACTCACTGCAGGTTCCCCTCTTAAATCTGTTCTCCCACAGGTGTTACCACCATCACTGATGGGCTCAGCCTGGGCCAGTGGTGGGTCTGATTTGGAGCTGGGGAAGCTTCTAGCAGCTTCTCACAGGAGCCACCCCTGCGGCCCCCTCCCCCACTACCAAAACCCTGTCACACAAACCCAAAACACCTCTTTAATTTAAAACCATTATCGCTTGTCTTGTCGCAGCAGGCCCTACTAAAAAGTTTGTCCCCATCTTTCTTATAAGCCTCCTTTAAGTATTGAAAGGATGCAATAACGTTTCCCAGAGCCTTCTCTCCTTCAGGTTGAACAACCCCAACTCTCCTTTCCTTGTAGCAGAGGTGTCCCAGTCCTCTGACCATTTCTGTGGCCCTCGTCTGGACCTGCTCTAACAGGTCCATGTCTTTCTTGTGCTGGGATTCCCAAAGCTGGATGCAGTATTCCAGGTACTCCAGGTCATGAGAGTGGAGTAGAGGGGGAGAATCACCTCCCTCAACCTGCTGGTCGCTCTTCTTTTGATGCAGCCCAGGATACTGTTGGCTTTCTGGGCTGCAAGCACACATGGCTGGCTCATGTCCAGCTTTTCATCCACCAGTACCCCCAAGCCCTTCTCTGCAGGGCTGCTCTCAACAGAGTCATCCCCCAGTCTGTATTGATACTGGGGATTGCACCAACCCAGGTGCAGGACCCTGCACTTGGCCTTGTTGAATCTCATGAGGTTCACATGGGTCCACTTCTTGATCTTGTCCACGTCACTCTGGAAGGCATCCCATCCCTCAGGCTCGTCAATTGCACCACTCAGCTTGGTGTCATCTTCAAATTTGCTGAGGGTGCACTCAATTCCACTGTGTATGTCACTGATGAAGATATTAAACAGTACTGGCCCCCATGTGGACCCCTGAGGGATGCCACTTGTCACTGATCTCCATCTGGACATTGAGCCATTGATCACTACCCTCTGGGTGTGACCAGCCAACCAACTGTCCACCCATCAAATCCATATCTTTCTGAATTAGAGAGAAGGATGGTGCGGGGGACTGTGTCAGAGGTCTTACAGAAGTCCAGATAGATGACATCCATAGGTCTTCCCTTGTCTGCTGATGCAGTCACTCTATCACAGAAGGCCACTAGGTTGATCAGGCAGGACTTGCCCTTGGTGAAGCCATGCTGGCTGTCTTGAATCACCTCCCTGTCCTCCACGTGCCTTAGCGTAGCTTCTAGGAGGATTTGTTCCGTGATCTTCCCAGGCACAGAGGTGAGGCTGAGAGGTCGGTAGTTTCCAGGGTCCTCCTTTCTATGCTTTTTAAAAATGGGTGCAATGTTTCCCTTTTTCCTGTCACCAGGGACTTCACCTGACTGCCATGACTTTTCAAATATCATGGAGAGTGTTTATATCAGCCAATTCCCTCAGGACTCTGGGATGCATTTTGTCAGGTCCCATAGACTTACATATATTCATGTTCCTCAGGTGGTCACAAACCTGGCACTGGAAAGCGGGGTGAGTGCTTATCTCAGGACAAGTCTCATCCCTTGATCAATAAGCAGCTTCCAAACTTCCAAATCATTAGTGGCCAGACCCACAAAGAGATATAGGCACCTGAATTTCCACTGGGCTGATGAAATCTAGTATCTAAACATGCTTGTGAATGCTGGCCCAGGTGCCTACTGCTATCTTTAAGTGTTGAATGTGTTCAGGATCCCATAGGACCCTGAACTTCCTCAAGAGTTGACCACGAAGCTGAGAGCAGCCACTGCTGCAGTCATAAAGAGTTAATTGAGCTAATGCTACTTTGTGTTTAAAGAATTAGGGAAAAGTAAAACAGTTTGGAAGTGACTCTTAAATAAAGATCTAGTACTTGCAGTGCTTTAGACAGATTCTTCTTATATGAAACTATTAAGCCTTACCATGGTCTTTCTAGTTAGAAAATAGGGTCAAAATGCAGAAGGTCATGTAATCTATCTCCCTGCCCCAAGACAGCATAAGCTCTGCCTCAAATACCATCAGACTCGCTTGCAAGAGGGGAAAACCTGAAAAGCAAAGACTAAAATTCTGAAACCTGGTGGCTTAAATTAAGCACTGCATTGAATGCATAGAGCCCTTATCTTAGAGCTGCCAGAGTTCAATTGTATGCAATGCCTAGCTATAGGCAACTGCCCTTCAACTTATGACTCTTAGCACCTTCTGTGTGGAAATAAAGTGTTTGGACAAAATAGCCCCTGGCATGGATTCCATCCTCAATTCTTGGTGGTAAGGAGCTGGAGGTCTAAGTGTGGGTTTTTCACCCTTGAGGGCATGGGTTACCAGCTGAAATGGCAATGGGAAAAGGTTAAGCACCAGGCAGGAGTGCTTCATCAAGACACTTGTCTGACAGCACTGCACTGAAAACATGTCCAGAAAGAGGCAAGTGGATGGAATTAAGCCCAAAGGACTGAATCTGTAGCAAGAGAAAGTAGAAGCACAAGCACCCAAGTCGCAGCACCACTGTCGTGGTATAACCCCAGCCGGCAACTAAGCACCACGCAGCCGCTCACTTACTCCCCCCCTACCCAGTGGGATGGGGAGAAAATAGGGAAAAAGAAGCAAAACACGTAGGTTGAGATAAGAACGGTTTAACAGAACAGAAAAGAAGAAACTAATAATGATAATGATAACACTGATAAAATGACAACAGCAATAATGAAAGGATTGGAATGTACAAATGATACACAGGGCAATTGCTCACCACCCGCCGACTGACACCCAGCTAGTCCCCAAGCGGCGATTCCCCACCCCCCTCCCCAGTTCCTATACTAGATGTGATGTCCCATGGTATGGAATACCCCGTTGGCCAGTTTGGGTCAGGTGCCCTGGCTGTGTCCTGTGCCAACTTCTTGTGCCCCTCCAGCTTTCTCGCCAGCTGGGCATGAGAAGCTGAAAAATCCTTGACATTAGTCTAAACACTACTGAGCAACAACTGAAAACATCAGTGTGTTATCAACATTCTTCGCATACTGAACTCAAAACATAGCACCGTACCAGCTACTGGGAAGACAGTTAACTCTATCCCAGCTGAAACCAGGACAGCCACAGACAGCAGCTTGCTCGCAGCAGTTTGGGACCTATTCAGGACCGCTGAGTATCCAACCTGAGTATTTCCTCTTCCTGTTAGTTTGTCCACCTTTACACCAATCTGAGTACAATCAATCACCTTTGTGGCACCAGCACAGTGATGAAGCTGCGATAAGACCCATCCACATGACCACACCAATGACCAAAGCAGGTCAGGCCCGCTTCTGGGGCATGGTTCACTGTGGTCCCCATATGGGAAAGGCACAGACCCTGCAGATCAGTCTGGGATCATTTCTTCTGCCCCTGCACGGAAAGGATAAGTGTATTTCTGGTCCTACAAGGTGGTGGCAGGTTCCATTCATGAGTGGATCATGTGATAGACTGGACTGAGATGGAGAAGACTTAACTTCTGTTCCTCAATCTGCCAGGAAATCAACTCAACCTCTGTGCCTCTATTTCTTTTTCCAGTTTTTGTCAACTTTTCAAGTTAATCTTTTTGTTAATCTTCTCATGCGGGAGCTGGTTTTCAGGACAGTGCCACTAGTGCAATCTGCTGCTCACCAGCTCCCAGTGTGTCCCCTCTCCTCCCTGCAGGGAACCACATGTCTCTCCCAGTACTTTCCCATTTTTGTCCTGATGCCACCCTTCAGCTGTGTCAGTACAGCGAAGGGGGAATGAGGAAGCTGGGCTGTGCCAAAACATCTCTTCCCCTTTCCTTTTCTGTTGTTGCATGGGTTTTGGCACCCTTTCACTGTGAAACCCCAGAAACGGCTGTAGGGACAGGATACTGGTGGCCCAAATGGCCAGGCCCAGGAGGGGCAGAAGGAAGAGGGATAGTTGGGAGGCTCTGCTGCATGGGGGCAACCATGCCCCCACCATGGGTGCAGTGCCAGGGCCAGGCTGAAGTCTAATCTGGGACTTCTGCTAATTATTACTACGGAGTGACGGGCTATGGCAGATATCAAGCCCACGAGCACCTTGATGCTCAGCATGCAAAACCTCTCCCCATGAGCTGGGTTTTCTCAGGCCACTGTGCAAAGCCTGACTGATCTCAGAGTGCTCTGACGTCGTCCCAGCCAACCTGACCCCAAATGCTCGCTAAACAAGCACCAAGCGCCCTATTTTGCATTGCCTGTAACATCCCAAAACAGTGTCTGACTTCTCAATTAGTCCGAGAGAGGACTGTAAACTTGAAATCCGAACTGATGGACTGTGAAATCCATATCACGTTGTCACCCACAGCACACTCTCCCTGCTCTGCACTGAGCTATAAATAGACTTTCGTTATTAGCAAGCAGACAAAGGCAGCCTGGAAGATGTTCCACGCTGACACTACTCCTGGCTTACTGATTTCTTGTTTTCACCTTGATATAGGAGTGAAGATGGGGACAAGCAGGGAGGGGCTGCTCAACAGCAACAGGGCTGAAATCACTTCTTTCCCTAACCAGGATTATTTCTGGGGTTTGTTTTGGGTTTTGATTGAGATTTTTTTTTTATATATTTTCCCCCCTGGAGCCAAGAGGCTCAGAATACATTACCCAGTGCAACAGAATGCATTACACCCACCTCTGTTAGGTCATCTGTTTAAGCTCCCGGAGTCTGACTACCAACTCCCAAACAGTGCTGTCATTAAACCCCTAATGTTTTCTCTCTCCCAGTTTTATTTCTCTTATTAAAAAAAAAAAGAAAAAAAGGAAGTTGATCTTTGCTTTAACTATTTAAATGCCTTATGGGAGCTATCAACTTGGAAAAAATTGAAAGGACTCAAATCTTCTGGAAAGAGGCAAACCCTGACATGTCAGTCTCCTTTACAAACTCCATCTTCGCAAAGAATGAGCTTGTACATGCTTTTCTGAAAAAAAAAAATCCACACTGAAAGTGTCTGCTTGCACCTGCTGACAAGATACAGAAGCTGTGACCCTGAAGCATAAACCTGAAAATTTGTGTCCATTAGCTACAAGACACAGACATCCTTGGTGCACCTTTTTTTCAATGGTCCTGTCATCCTTTAACAAAAAAGAAACTCACATTAGGAGCTGAGATGAGCAAAATGGTTAACTTGTCCTGCTCATTCATACTTTGAGTCTAAATGCCAGCTCTGCTCTTCCCATGCACTGGTCCCCTATGACATGCAGCAGCTATGTTTCTGCCTGGTTCCTTGGCATTTACATCAAGGTCAATTAAACAAGACATTGGCTGGCCATTACTTGTACAGTAGGAGTTTATTCCTCAACTAACAGAAGTGAAACAGCTTGGCAGAAAACCCAGGAGGGTTTAGTTTTGGATCAAATAGCAGACTGAAGTTTTGAGATAGCTGGTAGTGTTCATTTGCTCTGCAAGCTGCTCTTTTGTATCTCAGCTTTCTCTGAAAATGAAGCAAACCCCCAAATGCCCATAACTCATGCATGCTGTGTCCGTGAAGAAAATCTTACTTACAGAGCTGTGTCCGAGGGTGTTGTTCCATTAATGTTTCTTTCTCACAGCAGATAAGTTCACATCTTTCCAGCCCCCTTTTGAGTCCTGCTGGCCATCTCTTCCCCATGACAGTTTTCAACTCCACAGCTTCTGCTGAGCTACTAAAATGGTTTGTGAGGCTTTACTGGAAATTGGTTCCTTGGGCAAGGGAAGAAATGGAGTATGTTGAACCCAAATCACTGTAACCTACCTCTGTAGAATGATCCAGGTTTTAAAAGTTCTGGTTTCAGTGATTCAGTCTAATGCATGGCCCATAAATGGTAGCATAGGTAAAGCAAAGGGACAGTACATTGCAGCTTGGGAGCAGGGAGATGTATTTTGGACACTGAAGGGGTTGGAAAGAAAATGTTAGGTATTACTAGAGCCACAGCCGTGTGCAGGCCTGTAACAGCAGCTTTGAGAGAAGTAACCTGTCCAGTCATCTTCATGAAGTGTTACCTGAGTGGGTAGTAAAGATATAGTCAAGTTAACTCTTTGATTCTTCCCACCAGAGCGAGGCGGGGGTCACGTATCTGTGGGTGACATCTTCTGTAGGGTGCCTCAGTGGGTAGTGCAGAGAAATGCAGCTAAGAAGCTATACACTTATTCAAATGTTTCCCCACAAACTATAAGTTCAAGGACCATAACAAAACCCAGAAGTATGCCATGTAAACTGGCATTTCATTTTTGCTTATTTTGTGGTTGGAATGAGGGCTGTAGATGGAGTTCTTTCTGTGCTACTATTCCTGCTTTCCCACAGGTGATGAAAACAGATTTCCTAATTTATGAAGGTGTACAAAGCCAAGATCAGCCATAATCATTTTCATTTACCTAACCCTTTTTAGAAAACCTCAAGACTAATTAAAGTTCATATGATGCAGAGACACTTTGGAACTCCATAGTGCATACTCACTGACTAATGAAATTAATATCAGGACAATAAGGCATATTACCAGAATAACAAATGCTCCTGAGTCTTGATAACAGCTGAAAAAAAAGGGCAGATACTAGATGTTTTAAATCTATTAAGTGCTTCTGCTTTGTGTATTGACACAGGTAATGAGTTCTACGGAAGGAACGCTACACTTGAAAGCCTTTAACACTAAAAGCTTAATTTAGTGTACAATGAATAATACAGGGAGCCCATTCATGGGTCGATCAGAATGGGATGAGAGAGCACCAAAGGAGCAGACAGATCATGTTAATAGGAAGCTTGAGGCTTATTTAAAAATCTATACTGTAGTTAAAATTAGAAAGCAAATTGGAACTTGGCATTCTGTTGCTCAGGAAATTGGTAATGGGATACTAAAACCTTGCACTTCTCTCTGTCTGGTCCTAGTTAGAAGAGGGCAAAGGCGATGACAGTCACAATGTCGTATACCACAGGGAGCCATTAAAGAAAGTGATAACATAAAGAAATCAGCATTTTCCAGCTATTCACACAGTGTGGTGTGTGCTGTATTGCTTTATTATTCCAAGTGTAGAAAAATATGGGTCAAAATGTAGAAGCAGACATTGTTATTATCTTCTTCATGACTATTCCAAGGGTAGATGATAATTTTGAATTATGGTCTTTTTCTTTAGGTGTGAATTCACAAATACTATTCAGCCCTGTGTGGCCAGTGGTATCGTCTGGATCAGATACACCACTGAGTCTTCTGGATTAAACAGCTTTTGTCTGGGCATGATGATGTCCAGTGGCCCTACTGCTCAGAGAAAAACGTCTCAGGGGTTTTGTCTCTTTCCCAGAGGAAAAGTGTTCTTATCTCAAAGTTCATCCTTACAGTTAGGTAACATTCATCAGGACAGATCCTGAAAGCAGGGGTGAGAGAGGAAGAACGCCATTATCTTTTTAAGGGGTGATGCCTCTGAGTCAGGGCAGAGCCATCTGCCAGGGACAAATACCTCACTTCACTGTTACTTTTTTTATGGTCTTCTAATCAGGCTCTGTGGCCCTAGTCCAGTGCCATCTCACTATAGACAAGCATGTTACTACCTGAACCACAAGCTGGGAAGCATAAAGCAGGAAAAAGCCCCTGGAAAATCCAATGTTTAGAACAAAAGTATGGGGGGCAGCCATCCCTGTCCTGCTGCAAAGGCACCAGAGCAGCTGGGTTACTTCTCCCTCTAATAGAGACCTGACGTGACAGCCTAGAGAATGAGCCCACAGGGAGAGTTCAGAAGCAGCAGACCATCAGGTGGATTTACATGCTCAAGGAAAAGGTGCCTGGAGTTTCTAGAAAAAACCCTGGAGTTCATTTTAGAACTAAACCACAGTAAAAAAATTACCAATGATTCTTGAGATAATTGTTTCCCAGAGTCACAGAAACAATGAAGAGTGGTTAAATAACTTCTTGTTATTTTAAAACATATAAAAACTATTAAAAAAACATTTTAAAATGTGTGTTCTGAGCAATGCCTTTTGCAAACACAATGATTAAGATAAAAAAATTATAGGCTTAACTGGAGGAATAGTCACAATTTTTTTTTTTTTCCCCTATTAAAGCCTGACATCCCTGGCTGACAGTTTAATTATTAGGGTAATGTGATGGATAAAGGGACTTGCTCTGTAGTGCCTCCCACTTACTTGCAACTGCAGCTGCAAAAAATGTCACAGTTCCTCAAAGCGAAGATAATAATTTCCTTGTTGTCAGTGCCCTTAACACTTATTATATGAACTCTTAAAGGAAAACCACCTTTTCATCACTAAGGGTAGCTTATGGAAGTCAGAGCTATATGAGGCTCCAGAGCACTGAAAGACTTTAAACTACCAGTCTTGAGCTGCTCTTGAGCAGGCACACATAAAAACAAACTCTTTGACTTGGGATTATTTAAGGGCATCCAGAAAAGCACTTTAAGAATTTTGAATGTAGGTCTACAGTGCCTACAAAAAGGCTCTGTTCCCAATCAATTTTTTCGACTGTTTGATTTAAAAAAAATTAAAAATAAAAAAATCAATAGATGTGAGAGTCTAGAATAACCATATAATCAATAGAGACAACACCTGACTTGAGGCAGAAAATCTTGAGTAATAGGACAACGAAGTTTACTGCGGATATGATATTACACGCTGTCATAAAAATTGCAGAACATTGCAGAATGGTCTTCTGACACTGGGAGAGAAACTGGCGAATGAAGTTCTCTGCCAATAAATACAAAGAACTTATGATGGGGCAAGAAAAAACCTCCAAAACTTAGCTGTACCTACACAGCAGTGGACTCTAACTTTTTAAATATACCTCCAGAAAGACATGTTGATTTGATGCATAGAGCTCCATGGAAACATCAACACAATGTCAGCAGGAGGCCAGTAGTGAAATAGCACTAGAGATTATTAGTAAAAGAATAGAGAACAAGCCAGAACGTTTCCTTCAAGTCCAGTGTAGGCTACTAGTGTTCCCAGTGCAATGTGCATTTCTGGTTATACCATCTAAGAAAGGTGCAGAAGAACTTGAAAGACTACAGTGAAGGAAAAGAGAAGGGATCAAAGGTAAAGAACAGCTCTGAGCAATGACAGTCTTTAGCCTTGAAAAGAAGGAGATGTGGAGAGGCTGTAACAGAATTTTGCACAGCATGGAGTCATTACACAAGAACTAGTAAGTACCAAATGAAACGATCAGCCAGAAGATTTACACAAAGAAGTGCTTGTTCACGCAGTGCATAATTAAATCATGGAATACATTGCAATAAGATGCTCTGGAAGTTATAAATACGTTCAAAAAGCAATTAGGCACTGCATGGAAGAAAAGACTATCAGGGCCTGTTAAACTCAAAGCAGAGATACAACCTGCAGCACGTGAAAGCCCCAAGCTGGAGTCTGCCTGAAGGTGGGAGAGTATACCACAGAAGTGGGCAATATCAGTATATACCTGCTCTATTTTGATATTCTTTCCTTAGGCATCTTCTCTGACTATGGACAGATACAGGTTATTGTGCTAAAAGGACCATCATCTGATGCAGTTTGACTCTTTGGTGTTTTAACTCCACCCCTGGAGCCTCAAATATATCTGTATATGAGGTTTTACCTCAAGAAACACTTCTTTCAGCCCTCCTACTATGGCTGAATGAACCAGAACTGAGACCTGCATGCATCCAGACAGAGAAGCAAGCCAGAGCCTCTTCTTGCAGACTGGCAGTGTGGACACCCGTATTGACATTGGTCTTTCCTCCCAGATCTTTCCAGACTTTTTAAACTATGGCAATCATTAGATTTAAAAAAAAAAAAAAAAAAATCATGAAGGAATTGTGAAGGAACCCAATCCTTCAAATATCTTCCCACTGAGAAGGACTATCCCACCTTAACAGTGGAATAAGCAGGAAAACTGGAATATGTCTACAAGGGAGACAGCTTGTTCTGGAAGGACAGAAAAGAAAGAGAGTGTTGTGTTTTACCTCAAGAACACGTGCATTTTCCATGAAGTTCAGAGGTGATGCAGGTTTGCTGCTGTCTCCACATGACTGTGAGAATGAGTGATGGGAGGAGATGGGTCTTCTGTAGACCATGGACACCTGAAGGACAGGTTGTAGTGTCAATAAGGAACATCAAGTGCCCCAAAATTTGTTGGGAAAGCATGGTGGGTTCAAACTATCTATAAAGTCATTGAAAACAATCAGGGACGTATCAAATGGTAGAGGAAATTATAAGGAGAGAAAGTGGTTTGGATTGGTTCTGTCTAATAGAGAGGAACTGGTGAAGAATCTAAAAAGGGAACGTGACAGGTGAAAGGACTGTGAATCACTGTTATAAGACAAAGGAAGGAGTCAGAGGGAAAAAGTAAGGATAATGGACTTCCTGAAAAAAATAAAAAATGGCAGATTTCAGCAAACCCAGGGAACTCGTCTGTAGGGTCACTTGGGAAGGTAATTTAAGGGATAAGGGCGGGCAGGAGAGATGGCAGTTACAGCAAGAGAGTGTATTAAAGGCACAATAGCGGCCTATCTTGATACAAGGGAAGGACAGAAAGCACAGTGAGAAGCCATTATGACTGCATCAGGAGCTTTCTAAGGGCCTGAAAATAAACTAAGGAAAAAAAAAAATAATGACACAAGAGGCAAAAAAACCAAAAATTGCATCATTAAGGACGAAGGATAAAAACCTTAGGGAGGGTTTGGGATAAAATGGGTTACAGGTTGAAAGGAACATAAAGAGTGATAGTAAAGGGTTTTATAAATGCATTAAAAGTAGGAGAAAACATAGGAAAGTACCAGTCCAATACTTAACAGGGAGGAAGAATAAATAGCACGTGAACCAGAGAAGACTGAAGAATTCAATACTCTCTTTGCTGCACACTACGCTAAAAAATTAATTATGAACAGCTACTTAAGGCAATTAATTTTAACAAGAGGACAAGAGGACAAGCTCAAACAGAAAATGAATAGGTTAAAGAATATGTAGATAAGATAGAGCTATTCAACTTTGCAAGATATAATGGAATTAACCAAAGGATATTCAAGGAGTTCACCAAAATAATCTGTGAACCTTTTGCAATTACCTCTGAGGACTTGTGGAAGACACGAGAGATGCCAGAGGACTGAAGCAGAGAAAGGAGAGTACATAAAGGAAGGGGGACTCAAAACCATGAGGCCAGTCAGCCTCACCTTTATCCCTAGGCTGACTCTGGAAGGAATTATTGAACAACCTATAGGCACCATGATAAAAAACAGGTGATAGGAAACAGCCAACAGGGATTTGCAAAAAATATATCGCATTGGATCGACCAAATTTCCTCCTTGACAAGGTAGCACAAGTGTTGGATGAGAAGGCAGTGGTGGATGTGATTTAAGCTGACTTCACTGAGGCTTTCTTACAATCTTGCATAACATCCTGTAAGCAGTTGAGAGGAAGATGGTATAGAGGATATTTCTAAAATGTTTGTTCATCATGGCAAACACATTTATTCACACTCAGGATCCTATTTTCTCTGCCCCAAGAAGATCAAACATTCAAATTGTGTTTAACCAGACTATTTCAGCTACCTTGGGGAAAGACAGCAGGACAAGAAGCTGTCATGAATTAGCTGCTTCACAAGAAATGGCCTATACTGTCCTTTTCCCATTGATAAATGTGAGGTAGCTAAAGGTGCCTTGCCCCTCTATTAAAGAAGGGTAATTTATCATCTTTTGCCTTGGATGAGAACATATAACTTGCTTCCTCCCAATGACAGTTCAGGAGATGCAAAAACCCAACCTCCCTTGTCTGCCACTCTGTATATGGGAAGTGACTATTGCACTGGTGAAGTTAATGAGTGGTGTCCATGCATTAAAACCTTTCTCTTTAACAAACCCTGTGCACAGGGGTGAAGTTTAGATTACAGACATGTCTTGAATTCAGGTAAATACAGGATTTCAGCCATTAATTGGAGCTTGCTATCAAACTCAGAGGGCATTACAAGGGGTCCTGTGAGGGTCTTTTATGCATGTGGCTCATTCAATATTACCTTTAATACCTTGGGTGATAGTATAGAAAAGGCCCATAAAATTTGCCAATGAAGTCAAGCTGAGAGGTGTTGCAGGGACCCCAGAGGACAGGATCACAAACCAAAATGATCTTGACATATTGAGGAGTTGCTCTGGAAAAAAAAAAATCAATAAGTGTTCTGCTTAGGAAGGAGAATTCCAGAGCAAAATGGGAAACAACTGGCTAAGCAGTAATACTGCAGAAAAGAAGTCAGGGTGAGAGTTGACCACTAAATAGGACTCAACAATATGCTGCTGTTGCAGAAAAGGCCTGTCTCATTCCTGACTGGATTAACATATGGAAGACACAGGAGGTAATTAGAATTATTCTTGGTGGTGAAACCTCAGCTGGAGTATTGTGTTTAGTATTGGGCATCCCACTAAGATGTAGAAAGATTGGAGAGAGTCCAGAGGATAACAGCAAGGATAGCAGGTTTAAAAATGGCCTGTGGGGAAACTGGCTTTGTTTTGTTCAGGGAATGGTGATATGAGGAGGGATATATCAATGGTCTTCCAGCCCATACAAGGTTTGTTATGAAAGAGGCCTATGGGGAAAGAGAAATTCGCAGAATAGATGGTTCACATTAGACAGTTAGAGAATGGTAATGAAGAAGGGCAGCAGCAAGACCTCAGACAATTTGGAGAGCTCCTCCTGCAGAGCTTTTAAAGAACAGCTTAGACAGATATCTATCACTCATGAGATAAAGATATGCTTAACCCTGCCCTGTGCAGGAATAAATATCCTTCCAGCCCTGCACCGCCAGGTGAAGGAAGGTCCTTTCCCTTCCTTCTCCCTCATGTCTGAAAACTCTGTTTCTACACCAGTCGCCTCTCTGCAGCTCTGAATCGAGCAGTGGATAGCCAAGATTTTAACATCCCGGTCGTCAGCAGCTTCTGCTGGCTCGCTCTGGACAGCTATGTGCTGAGCACAGAGATGACGGACCCCTCTTCACCCAGTATGCTGCATGCTTTGCATATTTTTCTAATCTTTTGGATACTGTATCGTGTATGGCCTTGAGAAACTTGCTAGAGGGAAAGCAAGGAGTCAATGGCGATGGCAAGAATGGGTAATTTCTGCTCCACACTCATCCTTTATTCCTTGGATTCAAGTCTTGGCACTTTTTTCCTACCCTGTGGCTCAAAGGATGAGTAAAATGGGGAGAAGGCAAGGAAGTTTTCACTCACAAAATTGTCAGAAAAATAAAAGAAAGAAAAATAAACATTCAGGAGATATTATCTAGAAATGTCATTTTTACTCGGAAAGTAAAGAATTGTTTATTTCTGAATGCCTAGTGAACATTTTTTTTATGAAGTTTGTCTCTCTTTGTCACCATCACAACTGCTGCTCCTGTCAGATTCCCTCATTTTACAGTGTGTGTCCCCCAAATTATCTACTTAAAGAGCGAGTAAAACCCATTTCCTAATAGGTTTCAGCTTGTCAGCAGAACGGCATGATTTAAATCATGTGCATGAATGGTTCTTGCAAGTACTTTAAAGCTGTCCCAGTTAGTTCCTCCCAAGAATAAACCAGAGGGTACCATAATGTGTGTTTTCTGAGAAATGAGAGGCAGCTTTTGACTTGAGATGCCTGCAGTTGGGTCTTATCCCAGGCAACGGGCATTACAAAGGAATATCTCAGGGTAAAATTTATCATTAAATGCATGTCTTCCTGAAAAGCACATATTTCACTCTGGAGTATACTTAGAAAACTAAATGTAATGAAGGAAAAGATGCCTTAAAAAGACCGTTCTAAACAAACACATTTTGCCAAAATCAAATTCCCTCAAATTTCTCAGACCTTGGGACATGTTGGTTCATTCCTTTATAGAATCAAACTTTAGGAAAAGATAAAAACAATTGTATCATCTAATGTAGCTCCCCTCCTGAGTAGGACTGTTGTTATACTGTGTTTTATTAGTCATGCAAGGAAGAGAGGGGGAGTCTGGTTAGATTGATCCAGGACTCCTGTCTAGCAGAGGTGATTTGCATTGCTGTTACTGAATCAACACTTGCTTTTGCAGATTCATGCTCTGTGCTGTCGGTGGTTTACCACCACCATGGTGGCTCAGCTGGGCCCACAAGATTGTCAGATCGATCCCTATTTCCCCAGGACTTCTGCAGCTCGGGCTGGAGTATTCAAGCAGCAGGGGAGAGCAATGGGCCAGTAGATGGGAAATATCTGCCAACATCCAGGAGTGTCTTGATCATTCAGGAATAGCCAGACACTTCCATCTGACCATCAAAGCCCATATGCCCAGAATAAGACAAAAGATATTCCTACCATGGCTTCTCCCTGATCTAGCCCGATTGTCCCACCAGGCATTCCCATGGGAGTGCCCAGGGGTGCTCAGAATGGACCAGGTCTGGAGGTAGGATGGAGGCTGGTGCATTGGCCACCGCTCTGTGACCATTCAGGTTTAGCCTTGGGATGACTGGAGCTGTCATGGTCGATTCTTTTATCATGCTGAAGAGAGTCATCTAATAACAAGCTTACAAAAACCCCCAACAGATGAAATAACTGAAACCCACATAGCAGACTTGTGAGCGGCACTTGAGTGTAACAAAAGCCTTGGCCAGGGTAATGAACTCTTCAGAAAACAATGTACGGTTCAAAACGGTGGCTGGTGAGACTCGCAATCAATGTGGAAGAAAGAGTTGCATTTCCCAGTCAACAAATCCCTTCAGTAAACACTGGCAACCACATAGTTTACTCAGAGAGAGCAACCAGATTCCAAAGAAACACTTGCTCAGGCAGAGTCAGGTCCCTGAGCTCACAGCAGGCAGGAAACACAAATAAATCAGAAGAGAGGAGCTGTTTCCCTCCTTATACATCACACCAGTGCAACAACACTGCAGAAACTGAGAAAGTGCTTGTAAACAGGGAGATGAGCACATTGGGTCCATGAGAAAACAAAAGTCAGGGGCTCTGAAACAGAAGAAGGAATTAAATAATTAGTTTAGTTTTGAATAATTAGTCTTAAATTATGAGTCCTAATTTAATTATTTAAATTCTAAAGTCCTGATTTAAATATTAAATTATTACTCTTGAATAATTAGTCCAGGGCTTCCTTTTCGTTCAAAGCAGGTTTTATATTAGTAAGTGGGGCTTAGCAGGGTTTCAGTACGATTAACTCATTGCCGTGACAGTGATTTGCAGTTCTTTCCTCATTCTGCAAGGTAACACACAAAAGCAAGAGACCAAACAAGGCTAAAGCTTAACCCGCCTGTAGCGGCTGGACATCCCAGGGGAGCCCAGACCCACAAGCATCTGCAGAGCTGAGCCAGCGCAGTCCTGCCGGCTGCAGATCTGAGCCAGCTCGGGCAGGTCCAGCCTGAGTGACTTGCAGCAGGGTTAATCTATGTCCTGGATAATCCCCTCACAGGTAATTAAGAGTTGACCGTCTCCTGGAACCGCCTGAGGAAGGTGCACAGCACCCTGCTCATTGCAAGGCTCGCTCCCTTGAAAATTCAGCCACAGCCACTTAAATGACATCACGGCAATATGTTTCACTGGGGACCAGAACATGCAAACAGAGGAGCGGGACAAGCACTCTCCAAAGCCAGAAAAAACTCTTTTTGGTGGGGTACTGGGTTAAACTGAGGTAGCAGACAGATCTTTAGAGTATCTCCAATTTGCTTTTATTCAAGTCTTCTGCATGGGAAATAACTGGGGTGTTAGTTGATGCTGCCTGCTGTTTGGATGAATGCACTGCATACGTAAAAGATAAATATGCATATATTTCTCACACAGCTGGACAACTTTCATAGGACATGATGGAGAAACTTTGATTAATATTTAATAAGGAATAAATCAGATCAATAGCTGTGTGAATTTTTGCTGGTGCATTTACCATTCAATGGGTTAAATTTATACAGAAATGATATTACAGTGCTTACCCAATACCAGATGAATTATACAGAGACTTATATTCCCTGATCCGATATTTTGAACTGCTTAAGTAACATCAATGATTTTACTAAGCAAAGATGCAGTTGCAAAAGCAAAGGCCAAAGAGTTTCAGAAATGAACAATATTTTCTGGCATACCAGCTTCTGGATACTCAATTTGAGGTGTTTTAAAAAGGGCTTGAGTTTCCCCAATGTACTGAGTCTGCTCACGTCTGAGAACAAATCAGGAATCCCCACTCCAGACATGGTTTCAACCCATAAACTGAGGCACCTAAATTCATCAGCAATTTTAGAAATCGTCTGGACCTAAAACAAATAGGCTTTAAAATGGGAAGATGAGAGTAAAACAAAAATGATTACCAAAAAAAAAAGCCTGGCAAAGAAAGCTGCACTCAAGTATCGTGGAAGTTTCTCTTTGGAGATGGGAGGCTTTTTTCTTCCTCTGATCCGATTCTCAGCACTTAGGAAAGCTGCCAGCAGCCGACGAGCAGCCACGTTTCACATGCTTACCTTGAACTTTATTTGATAGAGCCTAAACCATTACATTATTTGATTGGATTAGGAGGAGTGCACTGCGGCATTGCATCATTACCTGAATTTAGTTGACCTCTGGGAAAATGTACTTCTGATGTCTCCATCAATCCAGCCTTGTGTTTTTAGCTCCGGCAGGAGAGATGCTGAGGGAAGCTCCAACACAGCACCCCAAGCCAAGCTCCTGTGCAGGATCTGTCCCCCGGGAGCAGACGGCCCAGGCGCTGACCTGCTTGCCTGACTTCTGCGGCCACTTGACTTTGTACAAGGTGACTGGTCCCAGCATGGGAGAGGGGAGCTGAACTGGGAATAATGCAGCCAGGCAATGTGCTGAGAGGCACGGGAGGAGGGTGAAGGAGAGAAAGGAGGTTGTTGGTCTGTGAAGCAATTTTTCAAACAGGTGAGAAGCCTTTTCTTTTCTTTTTTTTTTAAATTTTTTTCTTTCCCTTAGATTCTCAAACAACCTCCATTTATCAACGTGTGAAGGAGATTGATTATAAAAGAAATATCCAGTCCATAACAAGATGGGGCTGAAGCCACCACAGGCTCTCAAAACATGCAAGGACAGCTTGGTTTTCCACAGCTTACAGCCTTGATCTCACGATCAAGGGCCCCGGAAAGAGGTGTTGATCCCTGCCCCTTCCATGTAACCATACCAGCTTAGGGGCTCAGCATGAGAGAAACCTTTTGGGATACAAATGGAGAGAGCTAAAGCAATTGCTGGAAAACACTACTATCCTTTTCCCACAGGTGTTCCTGTGCTGAAATCCCTCTCTGAATGTGAGCGAGAGGGTGAACTTAGCATTGGTGCTAAATAAAGTCTTTGTCAATCAAAGACTTTAGTTGTGGCAGAAGGATTCTTGGGATAGATCTGTAGTTGAGTTTGGTTTGGGTTCCTCTTTCAAGACGGGTTTCTTTTTTTCCTCCTATGATCTAATTCTTTGCACTTGTTTTGTTGTCACAAGATTTTTGTTTATTTAGGACAAGATCCCAGGTTTCACAGGGAAGCGTGATTCAGTGGAGCTGGTTGCAATGAGCCAAGCACAGACAGGGTAAAGGATTGTTTCAGTTTCTCATTTTCTGAGAAATGCCATGGGAACACCATAGCCGTTCCTTTCTCTCCAGACCAAGACTTTCAACTGTGTCACCCCCAGAACCTCCACGGGATGCACGACTCCAAAGAGCTACAATGCAAAGTTTCACAGCACCCCTCATCCCACTGCAGATCAGAGCTCATACAACCAGCTTTCTTCTGAAACTGGCTCCAAACCAGCTCCATCACAGGTGCTTTCACAGTCAGACAGAGAAGGAGACTAGAGCAATTGCCCAAAAACATTCAAAATGCTCATTTCAAAAAGAAATATGGTCATATATTCCTTGAAGATTACCTGTAAAGGGTTAATTTATAACTGATCATTTAATAAGCATTCTGAAATTAGCTTTTAGAAAGCCCAGCAGCCCAATAGGTTGCCCACACCACAGTTTTTGATAATTAAAAATGCCTCTTATCCAGATGCTTGTGTCTGTAAGATGCTTATAGGAGCAATTAATTGTTTACTAAACTTTTAGCTGTTTATAATGAAAAATTCATAGAAATTGTGACCATAAACAGACTAATCTAGGAAATGCTTCAGCAGATGAAGAAAAAAGAAAATGAAAAGCATTTCATTTCAGGCAGTGTAAGTGCCTTTTCACCCATCAGATCATGGTGCAGAATGGAGAAGGTCCTTTATCTTACACCAATATATAAGATGCTGCTTGCCATTGAAGAGACAAGCACCCCATCTCTTTGACAGCACTTTTTTGCTTGCATTAAGTAGCTTTGCATGCAGCAGTCAGCTCTGGACAATGTTTAAAACTATTTGCAAAGCTTGTCACATAGCCAGCAATGTCACGTTACTGTGCTATGCAAGGACTTTCTCTTGCAAAACAACTTCCTATCTTCACACAGCACTCCCAGGTATCCTCACTTTTGCAGGGTCTAAAGCTGTTTCACTCTTCCCCTATGACACCATCTAACCATTTGATTTTTGTAAGTCAGTCCCCAGTGTTCCCATGTAATGGGCTTAGGAGGATTGTTTTGTTGGGTATCATGTAGTCAAAGTCAACATCAAGTATCAAATGCATAAAATCACTGGGTTTGGCTACCTTTTTGTTATATACCTGCAAAAAAGCCTCCTTTTATCTTAAAATGCAGGTGTGTTATCAATTCCTCTGTACCATAACCCAGAAGTAACAAGCTACTGCTAAAGATTTGCTTGACTGCCTGCATCATCAAATCTCATTTTTGTCACTGGCACTATCTGAAAAAACCATCCACACCACATGGGGTGGCCCTAAATGAATAAAGCAATGGAAGGTTGATGAAAGCATTGTAAGGTTGTTATGAGAAACAGAAAACAGTGTAGGACATATCTGCAACAGCAAATGCATTTAAAAAATAAAGGTAAACTCCTGGAAAATATTCTTTTTCTACCCTGATGATCAGGCAAGAGGGATCCAAATTCCAATATGAACTTTGTCCATGGCTTTGATAGGAAATGTGGAGGTTACTTTGTCTCGTGTTCCTCAAAGCTAGCCTGACAACAAACATTCAGCATCTCTCAATTTTGCCCAGAAAATGAAGGGGAGAGAAAGGCACAGGAATCTGACAGACCTCAAGGTACTAGAGGTACATACAACTGATGTCGTCTATCTTGATCATCTTGACCTCTTTAAGGTCTTTGACATGGTCCCACACAACATCCTCGTCTCTAAATTGCAGAGGTATGGATTTGATGGATGCACTCTTTTATGGATAAGGAATCGCCTGGATGACTGCATCCAAAGAGTTGCAGGCAATGGTTCAATGTCCAAATGGAGATCAGTTACAAGTAGTGTCCCTCAGCGGTCTGTATTGGGACTGGAACTGTTCAGCATCTTTATTAATGGTGTAGGCAGTGGGATTGAGTGCACCCTCAGCAAGTTTGCAGGTGACACAAGGCTGAGTGATGCAGCTGATACACTTAAGGGAAGGGATGCCGCCCAGAGGGACATGGACAGGCTTGAGGAGTGGGCCTATGCAAACCTCACGAGGTTCAACAAGGCCAAGTGCAGGGTCCTGCACCTGGATTGGCGCAATCCCCAATATCAATACAGACTGGGGGATGACTGGGTTGAGAGCAGCCCTGCGAAGGAGGACTTGCGTGTACTGGTGGACGAGAAGCTGGACATGAGCTGGCAACGTGCGCTTGCAGCCCAGAAAGCCAACTGTATCCTTGGCTGCATCAAAAGAAGTGTGGCCAGCAGGTCAAGGGAGGTGATTCTGCCCCCTCTACTCTCTTCCGGTGAGACCCCACCTGGAGTACTGTGTCCAGTTCTGGGGTCTTCAGCACAAGAAAGACATGGACCTGTTAGAGCAGATCGAGTAGAAAGCCACAAAAATGATCAGAGGGCTGGAACACCTTTGCTATGAAGAAAGGTGGAGACAGTTGTATTTGTTCAGCCTGGAGAAGAGAAGGCTCTGGGGAGACCTCATTGCAGCCTTTCAGTACTTAAAGGGGGCTTATAAGAAAGACAGAGCGAGACTTTTTTTGCCAAGGCCTATAGTGACAGGACAAGGGGCAATGGCTTTAAGCTGAAAGAGGGTAGATTTACATTAGATATAAGGAAGACATTTTTTATGAGGGTGGTGAAACTCTGGACCAGGTTGTCCAGAGAAGTTGTGGATACCCCACCATTGGAAATGTTCAAGGTCAGGTTGAATGGGGTTTTTTGCCACCTGATCTAGTGAAGGATGTCCCTGCTCATGGCAGGGGGATTGGAACTAGATCATCTTCAAAGCTCCCCTCCAAACCAAACCATTCTATGATTCTATGCTTCTAAAAGTCTGTGGCAAATATTTTCCATTCTTCCTCTTCTTGGTATGGCAAATTGCTCAGTGTGACCAGGTACAGGTGAACTTCTCAGTCTTGGCACCAACCTGTTCCCTGCACTTCTCCTCCTGATGATCTTCCTCCACCTTCCTCTCTGCACTGCACAGATAATGCCATGGGACCCTTTCTTATGGACAAAGATGTGTCCTTTCAATCAGTGTTTATAGTGAGCAAGTCCCCAACAGAGGCTGGAGGAGATGATGGGGTCGTTGCAGCTGTGCCATCTAATAGATACACTCTGTAAAGATCTCTCAGTGACTCGTGCTCCCAAAGAGCTGGCTTTCATAGCAATATTACACCTGATTTTCCTCAAAATGCTCATCAATTGCTGCATGTTGATATAAGTTTTACACAACCATATTTCATTGATGAGCCTAGTCATGAAAATTACCTGATTTATTCTACCCTTTGGTTTACCTTTTGCCAAGGTGTTCTATAATGCTCTAAGTACTGTACTAAGGCACTAGGAGGTACAGCAGGCACATGAAATGCTCCTATTTAAAGCAATATCACTCTGACTCGCTCACGTCCTGCTGTTTTGTTTCTCTTTTCATTCTGCAATCTTCATTTGTGAAAAAGAGTCAATAGACAGAAGTTGCTGATGTCCCTGCAGGTAGGGGATTGGAAAGTCTCCATCCATTATGTTTTCTCCGTCTTTTTCTTAGAAATTCTTCTTTAAGAATGAAAGCCTTAAGTTCTGGGACAAAAGACGGCCCTTCACACAGATATTTTTATTTTCTATAGATGAGTAAATCTGTAATTTAACCAATTTACACCCTTGGTGTAAAAAAAAGACCTCAATCCAAGAAAATTCTATGCTCATGTGGCTACATCTTCCTAAGTGTTCAAAGCTCTGCTTCAAATGAAGTAGACTGAGAGCTTGAAACTAGGCTTTTCGCCTTCTTTGGAAATGCCCTCCTCAGTGCATTGTATGGTTATTTGGGACAGAGCCATTTCATTTACTTCTGTTGACACTGCTCTGTTTTGCATAGCGGTATTAAGACCTAATGAGCAAGAGAAAGTGGGTATTTCTCCATAATACAGTAGTTTGGGCATTCACCTGGGATGCAGGACACTTTCTCCTAGTTCCTGCTCCAATGAATAATTAATATTTTATGCTAAAATGGAACAGCTTCAATATGTGTAAATGAGAGAGACACATCTTCATTACTGGAGAGCCTAAAGTAGCTGCTGGTGAGGGCTGTAAGAAAATGCAAGCGAAGCACATTCACAGCAGTTTGCCAGGAATCCACGATAATTTGCCAGCTGCAGTTTGGCTGGATCTTCCTTTTCTGCTTTTGTTTTGGACTTCAGTCCAAGAACTGTAACAACTAGATGCGGGAGGACAACATCACATCTCTAGACAAATCTCTAATGGTACAAGACTTTTTTTCTTCCTTTAATGAATATTAATTCCATGCTTTATTCTTTCTCATTTTCTGTGCCTTTAGTTGCATTGGGTTTTTATGTCTCTTGGAAGATTATTGTACAAGGACAGAATTAAGATTTTCTTTTTTTTCATTTGTGCATATCTGATTGTCAGCTTCCTTCAACGTTAACAGCCACTTCTCTTTGTTTCTTTTCTTTTTACTGTTCTCCCTTTTGAAGGCTTTTCCACCACATGTCTTGCTTCAGAGTCTACCCTCCTTATGCCACTCCTGCCCCATGGCTTCTCTTCTACAGCCCTTGGTTAGTGTCCCATCAGGCTTTATTCCCCTTTTTCTTGGTGACATCTGTAATCTTGGCTCACATTTCACACTGTCCTACCTCTTGAGCATGTCTTCTGCAACAGCCTTAAGTCAGACTGGTCATCAATGATGGTTAGTTCAACATAATATATCACAACTCTCCTTAGACCTTTCTTTGGACACTCAGACTGCTTTGAAGTTGGAAAATGTTTCTCTTTCTTTTCTGCCTAAAATCCTGCCATATTGTGAAGAGATAGCACTGCTCTCCCAGGCAGCCAGGTTGGGCTCCATGTCTTCACCAGAACAAGTTTCCTGTCCTTCTTCCCTCTGCACTTCTCTCTTCTATGTTTCTATGAGAATTGCTGTCCGTTGATGAGATACACTGCTCTATTTCTTTTCAGGCTCCCTTCTCATCTGACTCCAAAAACCTCAGGACCGTCCAAACACTCAGATATTTCCTCCTCTCTTAACAGCTTTCTGTACCATCCTCTTTCCCTCTTTTGCCATTTTCTCTCCACCTATTCATTAGGAGTGACAATAAAACCAAATGAAAACTCCCAGCTCAGTTGGGTTTTGACAGTCAAATGTTTACAGAAGACCAGATGAGGTTCTTTCTGCAATCTGGTTCCCCATTCAAATTCAGCATTGTCTCTCCTTCCATGGCACTGAGCTGGTCTGCAGATGCTGCCTTTTATTCCTTATCTCCTTTGTGACTTTGGCACTCAGATCCCATGTTCTGGCAGTTTTGTGCCCCTTATTCATGTGGCATTCTTATCTATAGGATCTAAAAATGATATTTCTTTCACACACGTGAACAATACTTGCTTCCCAATTTAAAAAAATGTAATGCTAAACACCTCTCTTGAAATTCTCGAGAGTTTTGTTTGGGGTTTTAGCGGGGTTTTTTTACCCTTTTTTTTTTTGCCTTTTTTTTCTTTTTTATTTTTCTTCTGGACATGTTTCTGCTTCCTTTTAATACTTTGCATATCTCTGAAGATGAAAAATATTCAGCCATTGTTTCAAGGTTGACTAAGAAAGATACTGTTTAAAATGAAAAGCAATAAAAATATGAAGACATTTCAAAAAGAAAAATACTAGCATAACCAGCATAAGCAGTACATTTGTAATTGAAACATTAATCAGAAAAATACACTGAAAAATCAGAGGGCATAAACCCACTTTTCTCTTATATTTTGACTCCATTTAACTACTTCCAGGAAATGCTTTTCTTACCCTTTCCTCTTTCAATATCCCAAAGAACAAAATATGTAGGCTTGATTGTAGCTCCATAACCCTTGCTCTGCACCACAGTCTTCCACTGTGGTTAGATAAAGATTGGTAGGAATGATAAGTGAGAGCATCAGCCTATGTGTTGAGACACATAGTCACCATTAAAACAGGACCTAATCGTGCATTCATTTTCTCCTCAGGTGAAGACAGTTTGGTCAATGTTGACCCACTCTAGTTTTGAACAGGTAGTCTAGAAGATAAAAGGTGATGGAGCTTACAGGCCATCCTCTCAGCTGTCTGTCTGTCTTTGAAATTGAAAAATGATTTGACTAGTTAGTTCCCTTTTTGAGCCTGCTACTTGCTTAATTCTCTGTGGCTCTGGTTGAGGAAGGTGCAT
>NW_010972991.1:2751-2968 GCF_000737465.1 Haliaeetus leucocephalus | reverse complement strand
GTCAAAAACACACCATTCCTCAAGCATATCCTGACATGGTGAATGGGCCAATACAATTTTCTTTTTAAAGAGTGATTCCTTGTTCTCATCCACTGAGCAAAGGATCAAGTCAATACCAGCCACCGTTGGCAGCTCCTGCCGAAATGGATATCTTACTCCATACACACACGTTGAGAGACAGTTGACTTTCTGACATTACAAATAGACAATATGAACT
>NW_010972991.1:735-2499 GCF_000737465.1 Haliaeetus leucocephalus | reverse complement strand
ATACATCTTACATTAAAAGACCCAGAGTGTTAAAAAGTCAAGCACTCAAAAATGAGCAAGCATCAGAAGTGACGGTTTCTACACAACCATAATTTCATACAAAATCACACAGATTAGTTGAAGGTGGAAGGTGGAAGAAACCTTTGGGTATATTTAGTCCAACCAATCCACTCAGAGTGGGGACGGGTAGAGCAGGTTGCTCAGGGCTGTGTCCAGTTGGGGTTTGAATATGCCCAAGGATGGAGACTCGACAACCTGTTTGGGCAAACTTTTTTGGTACTCGGCCACCCTCACAGTAAAAAGTGCCATTCTTAGCTCCTTTTCTCTCCTTTTTTCCTCCCATCCCCATCTAGTTGCTTCTAAATACTTGAATTCTGTTGGTTTTACCAATTTATTCTCTACCAGGCTATTTAGTTACAGTTGTTTTGCCAACTTTCACAACAAGCATGCAATTATTTCACCAGTATCACTAATGACACCAGCAACATTGCCTGTCATATATGCAGGCTGTGGAGCAGATTAATATTACTATCAAAACGTTTTTGTTGTATCTATAAACTGTGTGAAAAAAATTTAATTAAGTTACCTTAATTCACTAAAACTTAATTAAAAACTTGGGTGCTCATTGCCCAGAGCAAGTTAGCATGAAATTCAATTTGTGCTCATCTGCTTAAGACTGGCAGAGTGTAAGACAGTGCCTGAAACACCCCATTCTACTAACGTCTACTGGTGCGTGCCATTGTTTGTATTCTGGTTATTCTTTGTGTCCCAACAGTATCTGAAGGATCCAGTGCCCCCCTGTAATAATATGCATGTTCAGCACTTACTACAAGATTAAAATATCTAAGTGTTGGTGTTCTTGCTCGATCTGTGCTGAAAGCTTGAAAACTTTTGCATCTACTCTGGCAATACCTCGGGGACACACTTTTCCTCTGAGTCCACACAACTAACAAACAGATGTCCAGGTGCAGATGTCTCCCTTAGCTCAGAAAAGTTTTCTCTGGCTTTGTCTACTAACGCCTCAGCTGCACGGTTGCATTCAAGATGCTATTGTTGAAGTTTTATTCCCACTCTGTGACTCTGAATATGTCACCTCCTTCCTTTCCTCCACAAGAAGGCAGGCCTGGAAAGAATCTCTTGAGTCTCCAGATGCACAGACCTCCTCCAGTAGGACACACACATCATCTACTCTATTCTGGAAATGGACCAAGTTCCCTTTTGAAACAAGTTAGTTCTCCTCTTCAAACAATCCACATTCATCCCCAGTTTATCCAGTTCCTTGCACATTTTACAATGCATGTGTTAATTCCCAGTCTTTCTTGCATCATTAGGAAAGTTTGACACCGCATCAATTCAATCATTCTACTGAAATCCAGAAGCAGGAAATATACTGTTTCTTTTATCAAGAAAGTAACCAGCTGGGTCTGGCATGCTCTAGGTGCTGATAAAGCCACTTGGAAATCGTATTTTTCACTGACATTCTTGTCTAATTATTCTTTCCTTTGAATTTTACAGTGTGATTAATCAGGTAAAGAGTTATTCTTCCATTAGCACTTTCATATTCCATCCATCAAAACACCTAAGTACAAGCCCATGTAACATGTTGAAAATTGCCAGAAATAGAAGAAAACAAAGATTTCAAGATCAAGAGACTGATGCTTGGTGATGCCGAGAACATAAATGAACGAATGAATGAAAAGATGAATAAATGAATGAGTAAATGACTAGAGTAAGATGTTTAGGTAAAGTGGTGAGAGAAATGAC
>NW_010972991.1:0-223 GCF_000737465.1 Haliaeetus leucocephalus | reverse complement strand
ACAATCTCTGAATAGCAAGCATCTCCTGGAAAAAATCTCTTCTCTGAAGTTAAAAAAAAGATCCATTCTGATCTGAATGTGATAGAAGGTGAAATGCATTTTCCTAATGAATGCTAGTGTTATTAAGACATTAATAGCTACTAATGGGGAGAGGTCTGGGATGAGAGAAGTAATATTTATAGAGAAGGTAATCTGCAAAAAGGAAAGATAGCCTTGGATTGTC
>NW_010972990.1:0-7030 GCF_000737465.1 Haliaeetus leucocephalus | reverse complement strand
CACTGAATGCCATTTTGAAAAACCATGCCCGTAATCACTATCATCATAGGGATCTTCTTCACTTTCTTCCCCTCCTGACCCTCACCCCTCCTCCTCTTCCTCCTCCTCTACCTCCTCCTGCTCCATGTCACTGCTGGAGCACTCCTCCTCACTGCTGCTGACATCCTCACAGCTCCTTTTCTTGAGCCACCAGAAGACCCCAAAGAGCAGGACGAGGACTAGAGGAAAGGACCAGACCTGCCACTGCTGCAAGACATCAAAGAGCAGGGCTCCCCGGGCCACACCGCTCTGCTTCTGCGTCCTCTGCTCCTGGGTCCTCTGCTCCATCTGCTGCACTGGATGAATCATATTCTGTCATGCACAGCTGTGGAGGGTGACACATTATTCTGATAGCCCCAGTGCAGGAGCATGGACAGGGGGAGGAGCCTTAGTCACAGAATCAGTGAAGCCAGAGCCCACCACATCAGCTCTTCTGCAAAATGCTCCCTGACTCTGTGGCAGCTGAGCCGTCAGCACCCTATGCCCGCATTCCCCAACAAAGTGATGCATGGACACTCACAGATGCAGCGTTTGTTCAAACACACCATTTATTGGCAGCTTTGCACAGCATAAAGCTCCCGGAAGGAATGGCCTCTCTCAGAGAGGCAGGGATGGTCACTGTCCCGGTGGCAACAAGAGTCTCTGTCACAAGCCTCCTTGCAACAGCCTCTTCAGCTGCATCAGGTCAGACTGCCCAGAGCGTGCTTTTGCTGTGGAGGAAAGGTGCGGCAGCAATTCCCACTGCCAATTGAGCAGTGTCTTCTCCATGTCCTGCACGCTCAGTTCTGCAGCACCAGCTCCCCAGGAAGCATGTAGGATGAGTAGATTCTTCACCCACAGCCCAGTGAACACACAGAAGCACATCAGTGGTGAGCCCACTGCACCAGCTCTTCTGCAAGATGCTCCCCGACGCCGTGGCAGCTGAGCTGTCAGCACCCTATGCCCGCATTCCCCGACCCAGAGACGCACAGACACTCACGGACACGGCCTTTGTCCAAACAAGAGATTTATTGACACCTTTGCGCACGGTGGATCTCCCGGAGGGAATGGACTCTCTCAGAGAGGGAGGGCGGTCGCTGCCCGCGTGGTAACAGGCATCTCTGTCGCAAGGCTCCTTGCAATGGCCCCGTCGGCTGCATCGGGTCCCACTCCGCAGCGTGTGCTTTTGCTGTGTAGGAAAGCTGGGGCAGCGATTGCCACTGCCAATTGAGGAGCGTGTTCTCCGTGTCCAGCGTGCTCAGTTCTGCAGCACCAGCTCCCCGGGGAGTGACTTCAGGCCTGGCCCTGTGCCTGAAGAACTGCACCTCTGCCATAGCCCAGCTCTCTGGCCAGGTTCTGCTGCTGGTAACACTGGCCTCTGCCTACTCGATGCTCAGCAAGGTGTCCAAGCCATCTTGCTGCACCACAAATGTCATCACAATCAGCAGGGGACTATTGGAAGCGTTCGTCAGCCGGAGCTTGCAGGAGCGCCTGGAGGGCAGCACGGTTAAGCGGTGGTGTCTCGACTGAGGCAAAAGCTTCCAGGATGCTTTTACCAAGAACTGGAACCAGCGGGTGGTTTTCTCCATGTCTAGGTAGGGGCCGGTGCAGAGGGTGCCTAGGAGGCTGGGACTCTGATTTTTCCTCAGCTTCTCCTCGGGGTGGTGCAGGAAGCACAGCATGTCCTCCACCAGCTGCTCCCTCGTGCAGGTGCACTCCAGCTCCACGCGGAGCCTGGAGTTCCTCGCTGGACTCTCCCCCCTGTTGCCCAGCTCCAGGTGGAAGGAGTGCCCACGGGGCGGGTTCAGGGGCACGAGCAGGTTGTAGGCAGCATCATCCTTACAGAGACTCCAACCTTCTAAGGCGCTTCTCAAAACGACAGCTGGCTTCAGTCGCGGCATAAAACTATTCCTGGAAAGCATTTGGCACATATGGAGAAGTTCATCCACCATCTTATCCACCATCATGAACGATTCTGGCAGGTCCAGGAGGCGCTTGACCGAAATTCTGCCCACATCCACTGCAACACTGGAATTTACTTCTTGCTCCTCCTTATCCGCCTTCTTCCTGCAGCTGGCCTCCTTGCTGCTGCTGGCTGGCTGACGGCTCCTTTTCCTGAGCCACCAGCAGAGCCCGAAGAGCAGGAGCAGGACTCCAGCAACGGCCCAGAACTGCCACTGCTGCAAGGCAGCAAAGAGCAGGGCTCCCCAGGCAAAGGCGCTCTGCTCCTGGGTCCTCTGCTCCAGCTCCTGCGTCCCCTGCTCCAGCTCCTGCAGCATCTGAGTCATCTTCCAGCTCAGGTACTCCTCGCGCTGCTGCATGCGCTCGCGTGTGGCCTCATCCAGCTCATCACCGACCACATGAGCATTCCAGAGGATGCTTTGCACAAGCAGGGTGAAGAATTGTATCACAGCCATGGCCTGCAGGAGGAGGGAGAGAAGGGGTTCAGTGGGGCTGGGAGGGAGGGAGCTGGCGTCGGGGGGAGCAGGGCCGGGAGCCGCAGGGAGCTGGGGGCAGGTAGGAGAGGGGGCGAGGCAGCTGGGAGGCAGCAAGGCCTGCGCCCAGCCCCGGTGGAGGCCGAGAACCCACCCCCCCGGGGGCCCGCGTTTCTGCCCCGGCCCTCGTCCAGCCCAGCCTCCCCCCGCCTGCGCACTCACCGCTCGCCCAGGCTGTACTGGGGCAGCGCTGCCGGCTGGTGCCTTTTATCCCCCCCCCCATTGTGACTCGGCCCCTCTGATGTCACAGGTGCTGGAGCGCATCACCGGCACGCCCGCCGGCCAGCCCCGGCCTTCGGCCTCACCCCGGCTCAGCGACTCCCGGCTGCCCTGGTGGAGTGGTGAAGGCTGGGCTCGAGTTCGTTTTCTTCACGGGAGCTTGCGTGCTGCTTTATGTTGGATCGCTTGCCATCTGCCTGCCGACGGCAATCTCACAATCAGTCACGGAACGTCCTGAGTTGGAAGGGGCCCCCGAGGGTCATCGAGTCCAACCCCTGACTCCGCACCAGGCAACCTTAAAGAGAAATCACAGAACCATAGAATCACTGAGGTTGGAAAAGACCGTTAAGACCATCGAGTCCAACCGCAAACCTCACCCTGCCAACTCCACCAGTAAACCATGTCCCCGAGCACCACGGCTACACATCTTTTAAATACCTGCAGGCATGCTGCCTCAACCACTTCCCTCGTCAGCCTGTTCCAATGCTTGATAACCCTTGCAATACAGATATTTTTCTGAATATTCAATCAGTTGTGCAGACTAAACAACCCTAGCTCCCTCAGCTGCTCCTCAAAGGACTTGTTCTCTAGGCCCTTCACCAGCTTTGCTGCTCTTCTTTGGATGTCCTCCGGCACCTCAGTGTCATTCCTGTACTGAGTGGCCGAAAATTGAGCAGACTAATTGAGGTGAAGTCTCACCAGTGTTGTGTCCAGCAGGGGATGATGACTTCCACAGTCCTGCTGCCTATGTCACCGAGGCTCACACAATCAAATTAAACATGTTAAAATCAACAAGTGTATTCTTCAATCAAAATCGTTTAGAACTCCAACAACAGTCGTAAACCACAGGCTCAATGATGTAAGGGGAAATTTATACTACAGGACCTTGTTGAGAATTCTTAAGCTGTAGGGCTATTAACCCCAAACGGGCATATAACTCACTCTAATGAATGAGGGCTCTCGACCTTGAGGTGGTACTTCCAGTGCTGTGCCGACCAAGGGCGATGGTCCCCAACTGTGGACCCGCTGCTCCAGGGAGGATCAGCTTGATTTGCCCTCTGGTAGGGCACCATTTATACCATCGTCGAGTCTGGCTTGTGGTTGTATATGGTCATGTTGGTCCTCATTGGTCGAGGGTCAACACTTTGTTGTTCCTACACGTGTACCTGGTGGTCGTAACTCGACCATGCGGGTGGGGCGGCTTGACCCCCCGACTGTGGCTTCTGGGGTTTTTTTCTCTTTTTCATGGCCGAGAAGTTTCAGTCTCTATCAGGGCGAGTGTACCTGCCACACAACCCACCCCGTGACCACAGTCACAATTCAACTGGTTTCCTTGGAGTGGTGGTACAGTGACCTCTTGCCTCCAAAGTTAAAAGGGATCACAGTTTTGGTGAGTTTCGACGCTCATTGTGGATTGTCATTCCCTTCTTATTCTGAAATCATATTGGGGTATCTAATACATTAAAAGGTTTTAAGGGAGTATACTTAACCATTAATACAGATTTCACTACCACGCATTTTAATAAAGTTTATTGTAATACAGATTACAATAATCATACCTACAATCATTGTTAAAGATTGGAAGAGGCTGGTTATCCATCTCGACAAAGAAAATCCAAACACACCAAAAACCTCTCCCAGCCAATTAGTCCCTAGTGCAGCAACATTTGCCTCTGAGTCTTTTGCCACTTTCTTCATTTTGCTGATTTGGTCCTGAAGCAGCACTGATACATTTGGAATGCGGACACAGCAGTCATCCACTGACGTGTTCAAAACTCTTCATACGCCTTTCTCCTTTAGTACCATCAAATCCAGCATGGCTCGGTTTTGGATGGTCATTTTACTCGTATGTTCTAACTGATCGTTCAAGAGCCCCAAACTGTCAGACATAGCATTGGCTAAGGCTGATAGTTGTAGACCCAGTTCTAGAATGCTCTGTCAGTTTCATACTGGAGCAATTCCTAGCCCAGATATTGATTCCATCCACCATCCGACTTGTGTTGAGGCTTCCTGCCATCCCTTCTGAAAATCCCTTGGCCTATGATCCCACCACTTGTATGGCATAGGTCCTTCCCAATTAATAGGGCAGAGAGAAAGCACAGCTCATGTGCAGGCTAGTCCCAGGATGGTTGCATATAGTCGGGAACAGAGGTGGCCATCAGAACATGCCCACACTAAGTTAGGGTGTGCTGCGACGCTGGATGTTTGACATGAACCTGGTATGGTAGTAAGGGGACGACAGTAGTCTCTCTTGCTCCAGTTCGGGACAGAAGGTTGTGAGTAGCTAGTATTGCTACACAGACAGCCTTGTATTAGAGCTTCTTGGACGGGAGGTTATAGCCACAGTAATGGCATTTTATCCTTGCACCCAATTTCCACCTGACAGTTCCAGAGCAGAGATTTCCCCGCCAGTATTATTTTTTCTTTTTCTCCATATCAGTTAGGTCCACAGGTGTGTCTAGCCCACATGCAATTGAGGGGGCAGTCAAATGAGTTTCCGTTACATGTACCAGGACATTCGCTGTTATCCTGTTCAGGGTGTTTGATACACCATGAGGTGTTTAATGGCTTTGTGTATTGTAGAGAACGTTCATTAGTGTTCCATCGAGTACTATGTTCGGTAGTCCCCCATGGAATTTTGGGGCACGGTGTAGTACCGTTCCAGCTCCACCCCGTGGCCTCATGGGTAAGTTGGAGAATATAATTACATCTGGTGTTCTATAGCGAACTAGCATTTACCGCACCTGGTGACCAACTATAGACAATATAAGTATAGCCTCCCCCCCTGCCCTCTTTGAACCTCCAGCTGTAACTGTTAGATTACTCCCGTCTGAGCTCAAGGGCTAGCGATACATTGATGTCCTGCACAAAAATCAGTAGAGTGTCTTCAGCTGACTTGGGGGTAGGTAGGCAAACCGTTACAGAAGTTAGGTTCATCATTCGGGCGAATCCCACCATCATTTTTGCTACTACGTTGTCATCCAGATCTTCACCATCCACGCTGGCCACCATCATCACTGCCAGTAGGAGCACCAGGATGGCTTGTTTCTCCATTGTCCTGTAAGAAAACACAAAGCTAGGCCTCAGTCCTTTGAGACCAGGTCTCGGGGTCAGAAGTCGGGGATTATCCAGCGGGCACTGACATGGGGAGTCTTTCCACTCCTGTCTAGGGCTTCCCAGGCATATAAGCCTCTGGGTTTAGGCAGGGTCATAGGAACAATGCCAATGGAGGGCAGTTTCAGCATGGCAGGTTGGCCCGCATACATCCTTAGTGGGAACGGGTGTCCGTGATCGTCCGGTATAGAGTCATCACAAGTTAATGGTCCCATAGGACAAAATGCTTGAATTTTTGGACTTCAATAATTTCCCCATTGGTTATTAATAGTAAAAACTCCTAGTGGGAATCGTATGTCCCAGTTATGGCATGAAACATCAGCACGTCTTTTGATCAAACCATTGGTTCGTTCAACTATACCGTTAGCTTGGGGATAATATGGTGTGTGAACCACCCGTCTGATGCCTTCCCCTCGTGCCCAGTCTTGTACCACTGTGGCCATGAAATGTGACCCATTGTCACTTTGTATACATTCAAGGATAGGTAAAATAATAAACCATTCTCACAGAGCTTGGACTGTCTGATCTCCGGTGGCTGTGTTAATGGCGGTGGCCATAGACAATCCCGGTACCACCTCTACTCCTACCAAAATACATTGCCTCCCATGGGGTGGTTTCAAAGGGCCAACCTAATCAATCTGCCACGTGCTCCAAAGAGCCTTGCCTTGTCTGATATGCTGGGCCAGGGCTTGATTTGGGTGATCAGCCTTGAGCCTTATTCGGCATTGTGGGCAAGCTGTGAGGATTGCTTCACAGGTTTTCATAGGTACTGGCCAACCCCGGGATCAGCATTCATAATAGAGACCTGCTTTCCCTGAGTGGCTTCGCTTGATATGCAACCATTCAGCTAATGCGTCCCAATCTTCCTTCTCACTGGTGACCGTCCTGATTTGGGCCAGGTGGTCCACCCGGTGGTTCCATTTTGCAGGGGGGGTTCCATCCCGTGCGTGGCCCTTTACCCATCCCACCTTTAAAGGCCGGGACCTCCCTATTGCCAGGAGACATTGCCAGTCCTCTGTCCTCCATACCTTTGTACGACCTATTTCCCATTTACTAGATTCCCACTGACATATCCATTCTGTAACGCCCTTAATGGTTGCATAGGAGTCGGTATAAACGACAGTAGCACCATTCTCTGTGGCCAGTAACAGAGCCCGTAATTCTCCTACTTGTGCACTACCTTC
>NW_010972989.1:0-4314 GCF_000737465.1 Haliaeetus leucocephalus | reverse complement strand
CCGCCGGGCCGCAGCCCCCCTCCGCCGGGCCGGCCGCCGGCTCCATGCGCTCCCCGGTGTAACGCGACTTCGCTCCGGGCGGCGCCACGCAGCCGAGCGCTCCCCGGCAACGTGCGGCGCCGGTTCCGTTCCGCCTCCGTCCCGTTCCGCCCCCCCCTCCCCGAGCCAAGACTCTGCCTCCACCGCCAGAGGTGCTGCGTTAAACCCTATCTACGGCCAGGGCGGTGTATATACACCTCATCACAGTGGGTCCCTTGGCCGTCCCTTTTTCTAATTGCAAGGCCTTATTTCTCAAGGAGGCCTGGGGGTCGCCAGTAACTACCTCAAGCAGGTAGCCCAGAAAGCAGGGCCAGAAACCGCCCTGTCCGGTGTGGAGACCCGGCGGGAGAGAGGGGGCCGTGAAAGGGACGTGGAGCTTGGAGAAGAGACGTTTTAGGGGAACAAGGCAGGGTTTATAACCCACGCACGCATTTAAGCCCGTTTGGGTTTAGAATATGTTCTGTGGGCGGTGGGGAGCATCTCGGAGATACTTCACGTGTAGGTTTCTGTGGAGCACCTCCACATTTCATTCTTTTCATCACGACTCACAGGTGCCATCCAGACACCAAAGGACTGGCCGGAGTTCCCTGGAGCCGCCCCTGGGCCCAGCGGCCTTGCCACCCTTGCTGTCGGCATGGGGCCAGCGGAGCCGCCGGCGAGGCCTGCCTGAGGGAGGTGGGCCTGTGGGGCCTGGGGGTGGGAGGGAAACCTGGGGAGCTGGAGTAAAGGGGCGAGAGGTGGCCAGCGAGGGAAAGGAGCGAGGTAGGCATCAGTGTAAGAGATGGAAGGTTTCCGTGTCAAGGGAAAGAGGGGAAAATAATCCTGGGGAGAGTAAACTGTAGGTGAACATAACATAAACCTAATCTGAGCGAAAGTCCCCTTGGAAAGAGAGAAACGCCTGCAGAGAAAGTATGAAGGGAGAAGAAGAAACAAAAGCAAATAATGTGCTATTAATGTATGGTGTCCAAAGCTTTTATAGGCTGGTTAAGAGATTCAGGTTCAAGGTATTGTTATTAAAAGCATCTTGGACTGCTTGACTTAGAAATATCTCTGACTTCCGGCACTATACGGTTTGCCTAATGCAAAGTGTCCCAGGTCTGGCTTACCAGCTCCATCTGTCTTGGCACCTCTTTTGATAAATTTCAAACACTGGCTTAAGTGAAGTCAGGCCTGTCTCTTACAGCATTTTGAATAGCTTCAAGCTGGTGTCCGTGCACAAAAAAAGCTGCATGCTGTTTTTAGCAGATATACAGAGCATATTGTAACATCAGATGAGAGACTGCAAAGCCCTCGCTTGTGTACTGTGCTTGGTCTTCATCAGGCTACACCAAGAAAAATCTGGCTGACGTTGGAAACTGCCAAACAGCTACACTGATTAGAGGAAATACGATGTATGATCTTGAGATGATCAGATTGATGCAGGGCCTAGTGAAAAATGAACAGTGCTGTCTTTAACCCATCTTGTTTATGGGCTTAATGATTATTATATAATAAAGCATCAATGAAAATTAATCTATATGTATTGAGTACATAAATTGGTGTGTGGTTTGTAGACACAGGATGTCATTGGGGCCAATCTTATTCAAGCAATTTTGAGAAGGTTGGCCTGTTTAAAAAGCATTGTTTTAGCCAGCACTTCAATTCCTTGGGCACAAAATAAATTTTAAAAAAAGGAAAAAAAGAATCCAGACTCTGAGACTTTCATGGAAGAGTTGGCAACAGTGGTTCACTTGGCTGCTGAGAAAAGAATTGGATGGATTTGAGTCCTCAGAAGTGAAGAAGCAAATGAAATGAAATAGACTCGTCTGTAGATTCTTGTAGGTCTGAATATATGATACGCTTTACCAGAAGGATGGATCCTCTGTTTTCTACTGTGTGGGAAATGAATCTAAATTAGAAGAAAGCTGCCTCTCAGAGAATTTGTTACCTGCCAGTCCAAGGGAGTATGCCACTGCCAGAGACAGTTCTTAGAGCTGGACTGTTCTTTTTTGGTGTGGATATTTAGAGGAGGCTGAAACAAATGTTCTATATTTTATTTCTGTGGGACTTATGTCTGCAAAAAGCTGTTTCTTCCCCAAAGCTAGAATATTTACATCAGGGTGGTTAATTGTCCTGGGCAGCAGGATTGGGTCTTAGCTTAAAAAAAATACAGGATATAATTTTGGCTACTAATAAAGAAGTCAAAAATGTGTACAGATTTCTTTGTATATGCACATAAAGATATATGCATTTATAGATGTAAGAAAGACATGAATTGTAAGGGTACCTGTTGACCTGAACTTTCCAAACTTTCACCTGTGCTGTGTGGCTGGGAGTAAGAAATGAAGCTGAGTTGACTCCTTTCTCTTACGCGTGAAGAAACGTCTCATCATGTTTCAGGCATCTACCCTACTCCGGGGTAAGGACAGACTTCTTCTTTTGTGTACCAACATGAGACAGCCAGCAAAGTGAGTTGTGTGAGTGAGGGGAAAGTAATTTTGAAGAGAAAATTACTGTTTGTGGGGTGCTGCTGGAGGCAGCATCGCATTTGCCCCCAGCAAATCATTACGGTTCTGATGCTGTTCACAAAACAAAAAAACGGGAGTAGTCTGAAAAGAGCTGAAGCCACTTTAGATTTCACTGAAGACACCAAGAGCTGCACGGGCTAAAAAGCACACTCAGCCTTCTGCAAACGTGCTGACTGCAGTATCGTGTAACCGGATCACACCTTTACGCTTTGCTTTGCACGTAGGACAAAGCGGTGGCTTTGCAGTCTCTGCCTCCCAGGTCTTCCTTTGTTTCTGGGGGGAAACTGTTGTTGCACCTGCACCCGCAGAGGAGGCATGGCAAAGAGGAGTTACAGGAGGTGCATATTTCTCCTGAAGCTGCCACATAGCCTCCTAAAAATGGGATTGCGACCCAGCTTGAGTATCCAGTGGATGGAAAAAGCCAGCTGCCAGCCCTCCACGTCAAGCATAGTTCAGTAGCGTTAGTCCCCATCCTCCAAACGTGAGTGGTCCCATGGGCGACAGCGGCATTATGCGCATGTGCGTTCAGCTGGCTCCTGCAAAACCCTAATCACGTCATAGAGACTACAAAGCTGCTCCTTCTATTTGGTTAATGAATCCAAGCATAAAAGCAACATGTGCCAAACTCACCATGAAGAAAAGCCTCATTAATGTATCATTCTAGAAGGACAATTATAAAGGTATCCTGATGGGCAAACCGGAGGAATATATTTTCATTAATTGTTCAGGAATATGCTTACAAATTGCAGCAGGTTCTCAAATTTTAGTGCAGACGACTCGACCTCTGGAGATTCTTTATGGAAGTTTACTGTTTTCCTAGGATGTTCCTTTTTGTGTTAGTTTTTGGGGGAGTCATCTGATCAGGAAACTGAGACAATATAATTTGGCGTGGGTGATAAATTACATTCTATAAACAAAGAACACTGCAGACATGAACTCTCTATATATGCACTACCTGGGCTGGAAACAATTTACAATGAGATTATGGATAATTAATAAACAAATCTTCGGTTGCAAAATGTTTCCTCCTATCAGAGTCTTTCAAGAGCACGGAGAACAGCGCTGCCTGCTTAAAGTGGATCCGTTCCTGTTGGAGGAACTACTTACCCACAGTAAAAACCAGATACGCCGTGATGGGGCCCTTAGAGTTAATTAGAGATTTCATCTTGAAAAGGGTTTAACATGCCCAAATCCTATTAACTTCTAAGAGAGCTGTGATTACTATGCCCCTTTTAAGATCACGACCCAACAATTTTAATTGCTGTAACACGTTTTATTTATTTGGTTGTTAAATTGCTGTCGGTCCATTCATGGGAACGTTTCCGTGGCGGGCGAGTCAATGAAACACAGGGAATATCTTCATCTTCCACCTGGGGCAACTACACCCTGCGCGTCCCTCCTGCAGCGTGGGGTGGGCTGCTTCGGACCGCCATCCCGGGGATGTTTGCAAAACACTTTTTGACATACAAGCGCGAAGTAACCTTAATTCCCTAGCGGGTGGGAAGGACGAGGGCGAGATCTTCACGTAAGCAGCAGACTAAGAGATCTCTTTGCGTTAGCACCGGCACTCGGAGGGTTCGCTGTAACGGGAACTGCCGAACGGCTCTTTCAAACCTAAAACTCGGTTGATAAATGCCGGTTCGGCAACTTCCACCGGGACCAGACTCGGGCAGGTGCTTACAGGCTGTGCTAACTGCGCCGTTGCGGGGGTCGAGAGGACCCCACCGGGCTCACCCCACCCAGCGCCCCGGGGGCGGCGGCGGGCAGC
>NW_010972988.1:5098-5996 GCF_000737465.1 Haliaeetus leucocephalus | reverse complement strand
TTCCATTGGGGGGGTGCGTGCAAGAGGGCGCTTTGCCCCCCCGTCCTCACCTGGGGTCCCCGAAGTACCCAGGGGCGCAGCGCTCGCAGTGGGGCCCTTCGGTGGGGGGGGCGCAGAAGCAGGCGCCGGTGGTCCCGTGGCAGTGTCCCCGCTCAGGCTGGCCGTGGCCGTGGCACCGGCACTGCCGGCAGCCCCCCGGTCCCGTGGCATCCCCGAAGCTGCCGGGGCGGCAGAGCTGGCAGCGCTCCCCGTGGGTCCAGTCTGCGAGGACAAGGGGACACGTGGGGACACCGGGGGGACCCGCCACGGTGCGGGGGGCAACGCTGGGGTCCCTCCGGGGACTCACTCTGGCAGCGGTCGCAGACGCCGGGTCCAGCCGTCTCGCAGCTGCTGTGGAAGTGGCAGCCGCAGTCCACGGAGCAGAGGGCGGCCGTGTGCCCCGCGGCATCCCCGTGGCCGGTGGCATTGGCAGGCGGCGAGGTCCAGCCCAGGTGGCAGACGCAGGTGTAGTTGGGGGCCCCGCTGCAGTAGCCGTGGCCACAGTCCTCGTAACAGCTGGGGGGACACGTTGGGGGGGTGGTGTGGGGACCCCCGACAGCAGCACCGGCGTCCCCACACATCGCCGCAGCACCGGGATGGCAGGAGCCAGCTTCTGCGTCCCCTCGGCATCCCCAGCACATGGGACGGGTGTGCGTGGTCCCCATGTACCCCAAAACGTCCCCATCCCATGGGGTGGACGTGCACAGTCCCCATGGCCCCCAGATGTTCCCATCCCATGGGGTGGGCATGCATGATCCCCATGCCTTCCAAACGTCCCCATCCCATGGGGTGGACGTGTGTGATCCCCATGGCCCCCAAATATCCCCATCCCATGGGATGGATGTGTGTGATCCCCATG
>NW_010972988.1:1873-3142 GCF_000737465.1 Haliaeetus leucocephalus | reverse complement strand
ACAGACCCCTTAGACCAGCTCTACAACCCCCAGACACCCCTAACTCCAATCTGCACCCCCTGAGACCCCCCCCCAATTCCGCACCTCCATAGGGACCTCCAACCCCAAGCTGCGCCCCACAAGGAACCCTTTACCTTAATCCTGTACCCCACAGGAGCCACTTACACCAATTCTCCACCCCATAGAGACCCCCCACCCCGACCCGCTGCCCACCCGGGGACCCCCGCACTCACGCTGCCCCCCGGGACACCGGTGCGGTCCCAGACGAGGGTAAGCTCGCTGCTCTGCCCGCTGCCCGAGCTGTTGAAGTGTCCCTCCACCTGCACCGCGTACTTGTTGCCCCGCTCGGGTGCCCCAAAAAGCCGCTCAGGGCGCGGACGCTGCAGGGGACGCGTCTCCCGTTCCTGCTGCACTGACCAGCGACCCACCTCCTCCTGCAAGGGGGGACCCCAAAACCCCGGGGGGACCCTGAGCCTTGCTGGGACCCCTGGCACAGCATGGCACCCCACCTCCTCCTGCAAGGGGGGACCCCAAAACCCCAGGAGGACCCTTAGCCTTGCTGGGACCCCCGGCACAGCATGGCACCCCACCTCCTCCTGCAAGGGGGGGCAAGGGAGACCCTAAAGCCATGGGGAGGTCCCCAAACTCCCCCAGACCCTATTATCCTACCTCTTCCCGCATGGGCATGACCCCACAACCCCCCCAGGACCCCTCCCAAACCCCATTATCACCCCTCCTCCCGCAAGGAGGGAGCCCGAACCCCCTGGACGCCCCCCGCCGCAACCCGTTACCAGCTCGGGGGAGTTGGGGTGCCGTCCAAGGCGGGCAACGACATAGAGGCGCTGTATGCGAGCCCAAACGCTGGGGCCAGGGCCGGGGACGAGGGGGGGTCCCAGCAGCGGGTAGATGAAGCCCCGGTAAACAAGGGAGACGTCAGTGTCGCCGCTGGGGCTGAGCGTGATGGTGGTGCTGCGGACGATGGAGACCTGGGGGTGGGGGGGGCGGCTGCCACCAGGACCCCCCGCCTGGACCCGGGGGACCCTCGGGGAGGGTGGGGGGCACGGGGCACCCACCTTGTCAGGCTGGGAATCGTTGCGGGGCTGCTGGTAGGTGACGAGGTGGAGGCCAGGGAGGAAATTAGCGGTGCGGCAGTGCTGCAGCGCGGTGACGAAGACGGGGCGCGCCCCCCCCCAGCCGTAGGTCCCCGAGATCTGCCCCACGCGGCAGCGGCTCTGCTCTGGGCAGGGGGACACCGTGGTGGGGGGGGGG
>NW_010972988.1:0-1537 GCF_000737465.1 Haliaeetus leucocephalus | reverse complement strand
AATTTCCCCATAGGACCCCGGCATCTGCCCCCCTGCCATTTCCCCAGGGGACCCAGCGTCCGGGCCCCCCCACACTCACGTTGCTGTGGGGCGTGGGGCTCTGGCACCCCCCAAGGCACCAGGCGCACTGGGGGTCCTTGGTGCAGGTCCCCCTCTCGGCGTAGAGCGAGCAGTAGTCCAGGTGGTACTGGGGGGACAGTGGGATGGAAATTCCCAGCGCTGGGGGGGGGGGTCGAGGTCCCCACAGCCCAGGGGCTGGGGACCCCATGGCGAGGGGATGGGGGAGCCCGGGGACCCCATGGCGAGGGGAGAATTGGGAACCCCATAGGGAGAGGTGGAAGGGGCGGGGGGACCCAGGGACCCCCAGGGTGGGCTGGGGGACCGGGGGACCCCTCAACCAGAACAGAGATCCCTGGGGTGGATTAGGGGACCTGGGCACCCCCCAGATGGGAGCAGGGACCCCATAAATGAACCAGTGGAACTGCTAACCCCCCCCAGATGGGAGCAAGGACCTCCAGGGGGAACCGGGGGCTCCAGGGACCCCCCAGATGGGCTCAGGGACCTTAGGGATGGGTGGGGAGCTCTAGGGACCCCCCAGATGGGCACAAGGACCCCAGGGGATAACACTCACATTCTGGGCCGGCACCTGGAAGACGAAGGCCGGCACTTTGTAGGCCAGAAGATCTCCTCGGGGGGCCCCGCTGAAGCCCCCCGCCACCAGCAGCACACTGCCCCGCAGCACCCCGGCCACGTGGGCGTAGCGGCCCTGCCCCGGGGACCCCCGGGACCCCTGGTCTGGGAGCACATGTCAGCATCGACGGACCCCCGGGACCCACTGGGATCCCCAGGACCCCCAAACCCCTGTGTGACCCCCAGTCTGGGGGCACATGTCAGCATCGAGGGATCCCCAAATCCCTCAGGGATCCACAGACCCCCCCGTCAGGGGGCACATCAGCATCACAGGACCCCCAAGATCCCCAACACCCTAGTGTCCCACGTGGGACCTATCCCTGTGTGTCCCCCCACCATGGGGCAGCCCCACGTGTGTCCCCCCACCCGTGGGACAGCCCCCACCCCCTCACCGTGGGGCAGCCCGTGGGCCAGTTCGGCACTGGGGACCCACTGGTGGCAGCCGAGGTGATAGAAAAAGATCTCATCCTCGTAGCACTTCTCCTCGTGGTAGTGGATGTGCACGTTCCCCCCTGCGTGGTCAGGGCAGGGGTCAGCCCCTGGGGGGCCGGACCCCCACCTGGGGTAGTGGGGACCCCCTGGGGGACAGCAGGGCCCTGGGGACCCCATTCACCACAAACCACAACCACGGTGATGAGCGGCGGGTCCCTGGGGGGTCTCGGGGCTCGCCCTGGACCGCCCTGCTGCCCCCGATGGGGGGTCTGGGGGTCGCCGGGGGTCCCTGCTCACCGTAGACCACCATGTAGTCGCCGATGACGGTGGCGGTGTGGAAGGCACGCTCGCGGGGTCCGCGGGCGCCGTCCCGAGCCCGCAGCGTGGTCCAGTGCCGCAGGTCAACGTGGAAGAG
>NW_010972987.1:0-4297 GCF_000737465.1 Haliaeetus leucocephalus | reverse complement strand
GGTGAGGAGTGTTCTAATTAGCATTTCTACAGAAACCTCGGAGTAAGCATGTTCTAGTAACACAGTAAAACTTCAGAAAGAGGTCCCTTTCCAAAATAGCTTTCAGGTACTGTTAGTGAAATGATTCGTAGTGTGCCACAAGGTGTTTGACAAAGGAAACGAAATTTCTGTGTTCTTTAATACTGTAACAGGTTTCATGTGTATAGATCACTGTTAGCTTTGCCAATTTCTGTCTTTTTTCACCCTTCTCCAGCTGTTGTGCCTCAGGACCCTGTCCTGCCTGGCCACTGGAGCCCAGCCCAAGGACCTGGGGTCTCTGACCAGGCTGAAGGATGTGGCTACTATCCTGTTTGCAGGTTCAAGCAGTAGCAAAGCTGAGCACGTCCCAGGGGCACACACACAGGGGACACGGACATGGCTGGTTATGCAGACTGCCACAGACAAGGTAAAACACAAACAGCCAAGTCCTCTCACTCCTTTTCAGCTGGTACAGACAGCAGCTTGCACGGACACATTTATTGATCCCCCAAGTACCAGCATGGCCCCTCTACCTTCTTAGTATACCCCTGTCCTGGTCCCAGACCCTCTTCCCTGCTTCATGGTCCCCTGCTCCCTGGCTAGTCCAGCTTGATGGTTGCCGGCAAAGACATGCACTCACCCATTTGTCCCACTGGCACTCCACATTCGCAAGTTCCCCTGGATACCAGCACAAACCCTTGCCTGCCTGCTTGCTGGCTAGTCCAGCGTGGAGTTTGCTAGCAAATACACATGTATGCTCCATGCAGACCAGGATTAGGGAAGATATAGACACATGTCGTTTCCCTGCCCTTGCCAGCAGCCAGGCACACAGGCTCTAGCTGCCGGTGCTGAGCCCCTCACTCGCCTCGCTCTTGCTAGTCCCCCCAAGGACCTGGTTTTCAGGACACACACCATTCCCGCCCCAATGGCGGGAGGTTAAAGACCCCTACTCCAGTAGCTGACACCACACCCCTGGTCTGACTCCAGGAGCTGGTGTCAATTCCACTCTCGCACATGCAGCTCTCGCCAGTAGCTGGCACTTAGTCCTTGCTGTACACATACGCTCAGGATAGAGAATGAGGTTGCACGGAGAAATAAATAGTTAAGATTTAACAATAAGATACAAGAAGATAGGACAGACTGCAGTGATTAGGCACAGGGCTCAGCCAGACAAGCGTACAGACTGGCCCTGTTTTACATGCAACCAGCCCCTTTTATACCCTTTTCTGTCTACACCCCTCTTTGTTCCTTCCTGCTTCCCCTTCCCTCTGCATGTCCTCTCATTGGTTTATACAGCTCTCTTGATTCCTGAACACCTCCCAGCCAGATGCCTGGGATTCCCCTCGTTCACAATCTTAATCAGTCACAGATTCCAAATTGGGACTTCCCAGGCCTGGGAGGGGTTCCTGTAGTTTCTGAGGAGTCCATCTAGTAGTGTGAGTGGTGAGGTTTGTTTTGTCAGGTCTGTGTCTCTGTATACTTTTTTCTGGTTTCCCTTTTTTCCCCTGGTTTCCTAATTGACAAGAGATCAGAGAACCTTGCTGGAATACCTTCTGGACCAGATGCCTTTAAAGGAGTAGGCACTCTCCTTCCATATAACCTTACACTGAGAAGATGATTCATTTCATAATATACAAAACAAACATATACTGAGCTCCCAAAGATCTAGGCATTTGAGGGAGGTTGTCATATAAGCAATCCTAGAAAAGGTCTAGCCATAAGACCCTGCGTGATATCCCAAGAAAGGTGCCTGTTGGCATTTGAGCCAAAAGGTCTTTTACAGTGCATGTAAATGTATGCACAGACTTGCCAGAAAAATTCCTGCTAGGTGAACTACTTTTGTTTGTGGCCTGGTAGGATCTAAGGTGTTACCCTCCAGTCATCCCCGCTGTCAAACCTCTGTGTCCCTGGCCCTGTGTTCTTATGCAACTTGAGAGGGTTTTTTTGAAAGGCCAGAAGGGGGATTTTGTAGCTCTGTATGATAGCATGTCTCTTCCTTCCCGCATATGATAAAGATCATAGCACACAGTTTCTTATCTTTTTGTGTTAAAGTAAAACACACAAGAAAGTTCATAATTAGAAAGCTGAAAAATCTAAACGATGTTAGCAGTTTTGTGTCTTTCCCCTATGGGAATGATGATACCTCAAAAACTTTAAATCTTTCCATGAGAGGCTTAAAAAGATTTTTCTTAAATCATTTCTCAATAAACGTGTGTGGCGTATGTACATGCCTAGACACACTGGTGTATCTGCCTTCCTCTTGAGCATGTTCTCCACCGAAAGTTTTTAGGAGTTTGTTTCCTCCTTTGAGTTTACAGGCCCTATTCCTGCAAACGAAGCCCCAGAAAACATGTATGGTTTTTTGCTGTAGCTCGGTCTGCAGGACTGGGGCCCTGCTCTTTCTTTTTTAACTTGTGCTGGCATTAAGGTTGTAAATGTATAAATGGGGTACAGTCTAAATTCTCCTTCACATACAAACCTAGATTTGCAGCCACAATAAGAAGCCTACATGTCCATGGTGTACTGGCTAGACTATTCTTTACCCTGGCTGCATCAGTCATTCCTGTCTGTACATGCCCTATATGTTTATAAAAGGAGCAGCGTGCCCCTCCTCTCAGTTCTTCTGAATTTCTTGACTGAGTCATAGCAAATTTCCTTTCACGCCTTCCTAGCAAACTGCCTTATTTTTTTGTAAGGCCCTTGTTGACCTCCTAAAAGCTTATTCACTTTGCTGGTATGACCAGTTTTCCCTCATCCCCCACTTTCTCTTCATACTGATTCTTCTTCACAGGTTCTGTATACCACTCTGAAACTCTGGCTGCCCATAGGCAAGTTTCTTGTAGTGGAAGGGTCTCCTCTCCTGCAAGAGCCACTGTCATTATCTTTACTGCTTTGACAAAGAAAATAGAGCATGTGTTGGTATAACCAGCCTCGCTTTTCAACTAAAGGCTGAGTGTGCAAGCGATGATGGTTAGCAACTAACAGTCAAGACTAAGGCTTCTATGGTGCTGTTTCCAGAAAACAGCAAGGAGACTCTCCTTGTTCTCTGGTGTGGCCTCAGAGTATTCTTCATCAGAAAACCAGATCTCGCCTACTCCAGAAGCAGCATGAGATCTTTGATAGTTCCCTCACCTTTGCTCCATTGTCTCTCTACCTACAGTGACTACAGGAGAGGGTCATCAGAGCTCCAGGTCCTTTTGTGTTACATCTTCAGCTGTGATTTCCTACCTGCTCATGCATGATCAAAGACAAGTAACACTCCTTGTCCTTGTGTCAGAGACCATCAAGGAATGCCATTGCCTATACATAAAGCAGTGTCTTTTCTCTAGTCGCAGGATCAATCTGTTTACATTGCAGAGAAACTCTACAAAGTCTGTATCAGATACTAGAGGTCTGGATGCATCTTTGGCAGAAGGTTGGGTTCTCCCAGTGCCTTCATCTTCCCTGCTAGATCCACTGCCATATCAGTTGTCCTTCAGAGGCAGTCTGAGCCACAAATTTCCATTTTGAAGTGCTGAGGGCTTAGTATTTGCAGAAAATAGTATCTAGCAATTGGAATTACGTGCTTTGTTCAACCAAGGTTTTTCCAGAAAACTTTTAAGATCTCAAGTCCTACCCCTAGGAGGAAAACTGCTTTCTGCCCATACTATATATCTGCTCTTTTGCGAAAACGTTCTCATACAGAAGCCTCTGAGATGTAAGCAGTTTTCATTAATGCATTAAATTAGTTCAGCCATATTTGTACTGCAGCCCTTGATTCTAAAGAACTTTTGAGAAGTAACCGAAAGGACACAAATCAATACAGTTTTCCCAGCTTTAGTCACCAGTTCCCCTTTAGAGTCCCCAAAATTACCGTCCGCAAAGGGTGTTGCAGTAAATGTCTAATCACACTTGGCAGACTGTAATGTTGGACAAGTAGACGGCATTTAGTTATGATGTCTAGAACTAACTTAAAGCATTACCATTTCCAAACCCATCTTGCCTAGTTCTTTTTCAGGGACCTTACTCAATCTCCTGTTGGAGGAGATTCTTATAATATTGTTCAGTCTGAGAGTGATGGATTCAGTTCCTATTCACCTTCAGAGAAAGAGGTGTAACAGTCACTATTTCCTGGTTACTTCCTGGAAGAGTGGTGGTTCGAGGCTCATTTTAGATCTCAGGAACCTAAGTGCTTTTATCTACATATTTTAAAATTTGGTACAGTTATTCTAGCATCTGTAATCCCTTTCAATAAAGGGACTAATTCACATCTCTCAGTCTGCAAGCTGTGTATTTTGAC
>NW_010972986.1:5835-6278 GCF_000737465.1 Haliaeetus leucocephalus | reverse complement strand
CACGTGTGTGTGTGAATGTGTGTGTGCACGCACACACATGTATGTGCACCACACCGCGCACACGGGTGTGTACTCGTGTGAGCACATATGTGCACATACAGGCATGCGTGTGCATGAATATCTGTGCCTGCACAGGCGCCCGTCTGTACGGACACGTGTGTAGACGTGTAAACGACTGTGTATGTACATGCCTGCGCGTGCACTTGCGTGTGCATGGGCGCACACGTGTGCCTCTAGGCATGTAAGTGTGCCCACGTACGTACACGTATGTAACCCGCTACACACATGTACGCATATATACACGCGTGTGACTATAGGTACGGCGGCGGATGCATGTGGATGCACACGTGCACAGACGTGTGGATACGCACCTGTGTGTCCGTGCGCGTGCGTGTCCGTGCGCAGGCCTCTTCACACACACGTACGGACGCGTGTCTGTCCAC
>NW_010972986.1:1573-2979 GCF_000737465.1 Haliaeetus leucocephalus | reverse complement strand
GTTTGGGGGTGTGGCGGGCAGGGTCCCTGATGTCCCTGACGTCCCCGATGTCCCCGCAGGAACACCGTCGCCATGTTCCCGGAGGATCGCAAGGAGGGCAGCCCCCGTTTCGGGAAACTCCACTTCCCCGTCGGCCTCTGGATCAACTCCCCCAAGAAGCGCCTGGCCAAGATGAGCCGCCGGTGGCCCAGCGCCGGCTCCGTCAGGTGAGAGACCCCCGCCCCTCTTTTGCCATCCCCAGCGCCCCACAACCGCAACCCGCACCCCCATAACCCCCCTCCCCGCCCGCAGATCGACCTCCTCGGACACGGCCAGCCGCGGCAGCGAGACGGTGGAGCTGCGTCCCCCCAGCAAAACCAAACCCTCGCGCCACAAGCGTCTCTCCAACCTCTTCCACCGCAGCGGCGCCGGGACGGGCGCCGCCAGCGCCGGCGGGCGTTGGGCCAGTGAGAAGAAGCTGGCGGAGCTGGTGGACCCGGTACCCGAGGTCCTGGTGGGGGGGGAACAACCCCCCGGCCAGCGCCAGCTCCCCGGTATCCTCAAAATTTTTGGGGGGGACATCTCCCGGGGGGCCAACTACAAGAGCGTTTTGGCTACACCGCGCTCCACCGCCCGGGAGCTGGTGCGGGAAGCTTTGGAACGTTACGGTTTGGCTCCGGAAGAGGGAACGTCGGGAGAATATGTGCTCTGCGACGTGGTGGGGCGCCCGGGGGGTCCCGGGGGGGCTTGGCAGGTGGAGCACCTGCGGCCGGTGGGCGACGCTGAGCGGCCCTTGGTGCTCCAGGACGTCTGGAAACCGAAAACCGGCTGCTCCCGGCGCTTCGAGATCCGCCGGCGGCAAGAGGTGGAGCGCATCTGCGAGGGCGAGGACGCCGAGACCGCCGGTGAGTTCCCCCCGCCCCGTCCTTGGTGGTGCCACCGGTGCCAGCGGTGGGTGGGTGACACCGTTGTCCCCGTCCCCCCCGCCCCCAGGCATCAACGCTCAGGCCCGGCGGCTGCAGAAGAGCCGCTCGCGGGCGGCATCGGGGGGCCCGGCCCCCGCCAAAGAACGTGCCGACAACCTCTCGCTGCGCCGCAGCATCAGCGACATGAACCTCAGCACCAAACGGCGACGGGAACGGAAGACGGTGTTGAGTGTGGCGGGGGGCGAAGCCGGGACCCCCACAACCGACGAGGGACCCCCCGAAACCCCCCCCGGGGACGGGGTGGCTGGTGAGGAGGAGGTGGGAGAGGGCGCTGGCCTGGAGCAGCTCTCGCAGTGCCTCATCCAGCCCCCCCAGCAGCACCCCTACTTCCTCCTGCTGCAGGGCTACGGCAAGCAGGTGAGTGGGCGGCGCGTGGGGGGGCCCCCTCAAAGTTTGTCCCCCTCTTTCCTCACTCCCAAAGTGCCCTCTCCCTTTCCTCAC
>NW_010972986.1:0-1494 GCF_000737465.1 Haliaeetus leucocephalus | reverse complement strand
TTTCCTCACTCCCCAAAGTGTCACCCCCCCCCCTTTCCTCCCTGCCCCCTCCCACCCCCTCTCCCGCCCCGCAGGACTTTGTCATCTACGTGATGACCCGACCCCAACACGTCTTCGGCCGCCCCGAACGCCGGGGGGTCCCAGAAAAAACGGGGGGCTGCCTCGTCGACACCTTCCTCAACGCCCCCGACATCCTGCCACGCCACTGCCTGGTGCGGGCGGCCGAGGCGGGGGCCGATACTGCCGCCTCCCCCCCCACCGCCACCGTCCGGCCTTTTCGGGGGGCCCCTGTCACCCACAACGGAGCCCCCCTCTTGCGCCAAGCCCCCCTCAACCCCGGCGACCTGCTGGGGCTGGGCCAGCACTTCCTTTTCCTCTATAAGGACCCCCGGGGCGCGGCGGAGGGGTCTCCCACCCCGCGCCCCCCCTGGCTACCCCACGCCTGGCCCTCTCCCGGCTTGGTGGGGGCCCTGGGGTGCCCGGGGTGCGGGCGCTCCCCCCAGGAGCGGCAGGAGGCCCTGCGGAGCTGCCTGGAGAGCCCCCAGCCGGAGCTGCGGTACCGACCCCAGGAGGAGGAGGTTCTGCTGCGGGAGATCGTCCGGCTGCCGGAGGGATGCGGGACGGGAGCCGGAATGGGGGCGTTGGCCCCCGCTTTCCTTTTGGGATTGTGTTTGGAACACGCCGCCCGTGCCTTCCCGCCTGAGCGCTTCCCTGCGCTGCTCTCCCGCGTGGCTCTGCTCGTTAAGGAGACCGTTTGGGTAACGAGGGCGAGGACGTGGACGTTCGGGGGGGGGGGTTGCGGAGGGACGTGGGAGGATGCTGACGGGGGTTTCTGCCGGCAGGAGAAGATCAAGGAGATCGGAGATCGGCAGCCAGAGAAGTGAGTGACCCCCCCGCCCCAAACCCCAGGGTGGGGGGACCTGTCTGCCCCCCCGCCCCCCAGAACTGGACCCCCAAAGCTGGCTCTGATAAGGGGGACTCCACGGCCAGCCCCAGGGAGGATTGCCCTGATGGGGGGCACAGACCCTGCAGGCGTTGGGGGTCCCGTGGGGTGACACCCCCCCTCCCTTTCCCCCCTCCCCGCAGCCAGCAGGATGCGGCCCCCGCGTCGCTGAGCATGGAGGCGGTGGTAGCCGACCTGCGGCCCCTGATGCTCTGGCTGGCCAACGCCATGGAGCTGCTCAACCTGGCCCAGGGCCGCGTGCTGGAGCTGGAGAAGGAGCTGGAGCTGGAGGGTGAGCCCTCAGCCCCGCCCGGGGGTGGGCAGGGGGGTGCCCCCCCCCTCGCTTTGAGGGATGACAGCCCCCCCTGTCCCCCTCCAGGCCCCTGCCAGGAGCTGACCGGCGACCTGGAGACCTGCGACGAGGCCATGGGCGTCCTGGACGAGGTGATCATGTCCACCTTCCAGCAGTCCGTCTACTACCTGACCAAGGTGAGCCCCCAAACCCCCCCCAAAACCCCTCTGTCACCCCCCCAACACCCCCCATCTCACTT
>NW_010972985.1:0-4230 GCF_000737465.1 Haliaeetus leucocephalus | reverse complement strand
CCCCGGGACGCCGGAGGGGGTGCGGGCAGGCACCCCCCCGCGCCGGAGCGGCGTGCCGCTGGGCGGGCGTGCGCCTGGAGGGGAGAGTCCGTTCCCTCCGCAGGGGGTTGTCGGGGGGTCGGGTCTTCTGCGGGGAGGAGGGCGGCGGGGAAGGGGCTTGGCTCGTCTCTAGAGCTGATGCACTTTGGGGGCTCGCCTGATCCCTGCCGCACGCTTCCGCGGCTGGGAAAGCTCAGAACCGCTGACATGCCAAGCGTCGCTCAGCCCGGCGCAGCCAGGCGCCTGCCGGTTCCGCAGCCTTCTGCTCGGTGCGGGACAGCTTCTCCTGCGCCTCCGTGGAGCTGCCGGGCTAACGCGGGCCGCGCCCGTGCAGCCCCCCACCGGGGGCTTCGTCTGTCACCCCTGCATGGCCGGACTGGCTGCGGGCAACGCTGGCGTGAAAAGCGTCGCCCCGGGAAGTGGCTCGGAGTTGGCGCATGTTGGGAGGGAAGCGAGCACGTGCGTTCCGTAGGAAAAGGAGGGGGGAACCCAACTGCTTGTACTTGTGAGCTGCCGGTAGGTATAAAAACCAGGGAGCACTTCTTCCGCCCTCCCCCCAAGGACTCTGCTGTGGTGGGTTTGGAGAAAGGTGCTGTGGTCACGGTACCTTTAAACTTAAAAAAGCGTGGCAAACAGGGGTGTTGCTGGAAAGGCGGTTTGTCCTGAGCACATCCTGAAGGCCTTCCAGCTCATCTCCAGAGGCTGCCTTCACACTCCGTCTTTTGCGCCCACCCTTCCTCCTCCTTCCTCCCCCCCACTGCCTCTTCCAAAAGTCGTGGATGAAACCTCAGAGCAGATGAGAGAGGAGCTTCCTGCGTGATGTTCTGTTGCTTCTTGCCCGGGAGTAACCAGGCCTGGGGCTGCAAAGGAGAATTCGGGTGGCCCAGTCTTATTCCTGCCCATTTTATGCAATACACAAAATGGCAGAGGGTTTCAGGCAAGAAACTCCTTTTGCCTGGGACTTCCCTTTAAGGGGTGCTACGCCTGCTCCGTATCTCACAGTGAAAGAGTCTGTGCTGGCCGCTTGAATCGGACACCCTCTGCAAGAGCGTATGGTTCGTTAGAGAGCCCAGTTAGCACAGTAGCGTGAAATACGCATGTGCGTTACAAACAGTGCTGTTGTTTATACATGGAGGATTGCCAAGCCCCATCCTCGGAGACACCTGACGTACCTGAAGAGGAGCAGTCGCAGTCGTGTGACCTTCAAACGCTTTCCGTAGTGGCGGTCACTGCTTGAGGCTCCCCACGGGCCAGCTCTGAGACCTCTCGCTCTCCACATCTTCCTCTTGCATTTCCTTACCTCTGGACCAGGGTTTTAGATTACAGCCCTTTTGTAATTTATTGATGTTGTCCAGCAGCTTGGAGGTATTCTGCTGGGATAATTAAGCAGCTTTCTCAGGTGACATAAATCATGCCGGCAAAAGGACAGTTCTGCGTGGTAAACTGTATTTGCTTGTGGGCAGGATATTAACTGCTTAGAGGTCCCAGCACTCCAGCTTCCCCTTTCCCGTTCTCCCTTACCAGTAGAGCTTTTGCAGCAAAGCCTGAGAGCGTTCACATGCTCTGAATTAACGGCTAAGCATCAGGCTTTCGCTGAGCAAAGAACTGCTAGAGGACCACGACTGCAATAACCGTACGTCGCGCTCACCTCTCGCTGCATAGGGTCCCCGACAGGTACGATACGTCAGCTCTTAGACCCCGTGGCACTGTGACCTCTGTCGGCACTCGTGCTGGTTTCCGACTTAGCTTGCAGCCTCTGTCAGGCTTCTCAAACAGGGCAAATCATTGTATATCGCTTTGCCCTGGGGGAACGTCACTTCAAAAACCTGTTATCTCTTTTAATGATCTGTACTAATTATTCCTCTGTGCCTCTGTTTCACACACGCAACTTGCACATTGTACCTGGAACAGAAAGATGCGTGTAACGCTTTTAGCCCCAATAAGAGAGTCCTTGTGTAATCTGTATATCCACAACATCTGTTTAGGCTCACTGTGATACTCTGTGAGATATTCTGGGCCTCCGAGGCACCTGTCACAAACGTCACAGCAGCATCTGAGCACTCCAAAACGCCCCTGTGAGATAGATTAACAATTAACTGCACTTCGTAGCAGAGGCACTGAGGCAGAAAGAGGTTGTATGACCTTCTTTCAGGACTCTGAAATCCCAGGTCAAATCACAGCAAGGACGGACGCTCAACTGTCTCAGTATGATGCAGTATTCCAGAAATGGTTTCAGGCTGCTTTTTTTCCTCTCTCTTCTTCACTGTCTGCAAGTTTCCTTTTGCAGAAGTCAAACACACGAACGCCCCTGCAGTTATTCACCCTCACTCCGTTCAACATCGTTTTACTTGCATAGATGTGTGTTTTCTTCATTGGAACGCATCTGCTTCTCTTGTAGTATTAACGTCAAAGAATTTTTAGATGCTGTAAAGGAATATTTGTGTCCAATGGGGGTAACTGATACCAACAGCTGCCATCCGTTTTGTAGAACCATTTTTGGGCATTATCCTGTAAGTGGAGTAAAATCAATAAACCGATAAAAACCAATGCGAGTTTCAGAGCGAGGCTAGCAACACTGACACTGTCCTTGTGCACTAGCTGTTGACTTCACTGAAATAAGGATCTTGGCGTGCTCCATTTTTTTAATCAACCCCCTTGCCCTCTCTTGTTTTTTCCCTCACTCATTTGCTTTGTTTTACCATCGATTCCTACCCTCCGCATGCTTTGCAGAAACTGACAGTTTGTGATTCATAGGGAACAGCTTTAAAAACATTTCTCCAGAAAAAGCATTTAGAGAGATAGATACAACTAAAATCAAGCCCTAAGCCCATATGATGTGAACGTGAGAAACGTGTAAAAATAATTTCAAGGGCATTTCAGATTCTGCATGCTCTCCACCTGGACCTTGCAGGTGACACTGATTTCTGTCCCTCCCTTCTGCCTGGTTTCATATAGTGACTGATGTACAATTCTCTCGTGGTAGCATTTCAGCTTTTCTCCAGGTTAGAGCAAGACATGGAGCTGCACAGGGGTACAGAAACCAAACCACATGAGGAACTCGAGAGGGAATACAGCAAGGTTTACTAGTGGCTGTGGGGGCTGGCGGGTGGCTCTGGGCTGCCTGACTCAGCTGAACTGGAGTTCTGCTCCTCATCTTTCAGAAGATAAGGCTTTACATATTTCTTGCTTATGTGTAGGGAAGTGCTTGTTTGAGTCCTATGAGGAGAATAGCTCTTTTAACAGCAATTTTCTTCCATTTACTGAGTATCCAGAAATGTGCCAGGTTATGTCTATATTATGAGGGGTATTTGAACAAAAAGGTGACCTGGGTTAAAAGAGCATGTAAAGAAAACTTGGAGTTCAAATTCAGGTGACAGCTTCAGTTAAATACTGCAGAGGAGTCTGAGTTTGAAATCTAGCAGCTAAGAGGAGTTAAAGTCCAATTTGCCTGTCTTCACAGCTTTTAATCTGAGTTACTTCGAGGCGTTAGTCAGCCTGTGTGGCAAAGGGGTGTTTCCACAGCTTAGCCATGTCCTCATCGCTCCAGTAGTGGGTTCTCTGAAGCGCCTACAAGAAACCAGGACAATGGGATATGACATGGAAAGGACAAGCTGCCAGCCTTGCCCTCGGTGACAGGGGTAGCTACAATCTGAAGTGAAGGAGAGAAGGCAGCAGGACAGAATACGAGTTCCCTGTGCGCTACATGTGTATTGTTCGTATTTTTCATGCCACATCTTTATGGTGTCAGAAACTGAGCCTGTGGCTGGGCTTCCTGTAAATTTGATTTCATTTTTTTTAAATGTAAACCTTTTATATTCCAAACCCTTTTCAAAAATAACATTTCCTTTCTGCTAAACAGCAATGATTCGTTTACAGGTACGATTCCTAGTTCAGAGCTGGAGGGTATTTTGACTTGAACGTCATGTATTTTGGGGAAGCTTTTTCATTATAATTCTTTCATTTGCTTGGCAAGTGATTACAATGCGTGGAGGGAAACAGCAGAGTCCTCTGTGTGGACTGCTGTCTGTAGCTGCTCTTTGGATCCCCTGCAACTGCTGCTTTCCAGGTGTCCTGGGCGTGAAGCAGAGTACTGTACCGGTGGCAGTAAGTGAAAAAGTAAAGATATACTGAGCCGACCTAGCACACTTTGAGATGTGCTAGCTACAGATGCTACCCAAAGCTGACGGCAAG
>NW_010972984.1:3935-4150 GCF_000737465.1 Haliaeetus leucocephalus | reverse complement strand
GTGCACGTGCACAAGCCCGTGCAAAAGCGTGTGCATGTGCACAAGCGTTTCTTCGCGTCAGCAAGCGTGTGCGTGTACACAAGCGTGTGCTTGTGCACAAGAGCGTGCACAAGCGTGTTCATGGGCATAGGGCTGTCTGTGGGCAAGCGTGTGCGTGCACACAAGCGTGTTCGTGTGCACAAGCGTGTGCGCAGGCAAGCGTGTGCACAAGCGTG
>NW_010972984.1:3509-3760 GCF_000737465.1 Haliaeetus leucocephalus | reverse complement strand
GCACAAGCGTGTGCATAAGCGTGTCTGCGGGAAAGCGTGAGCATGTGCACAAGCATGTCTGCGTGTGGGCAAGTGTGTGCGTGTGCACAAGTGTGTCTGTGGGCAAGCGTGTGCGTGTGCACAAGTTTGTGCACAAGCATATTCATGGGCATAGGGGTGTCTGCGGGCAAGCGTGTGCACAAGCGTGTCTGCGCGTGGGCAAGTGCGTGCACGTGCACAAGCCCGTGCAAAAGCGTGTGCATGTGCACAAG
>NW_010972984.1:2964-3249 GCF_000737465.1 Haliaeetus leucocephalus | reverse complement strand
CAAGCGTGTTCGTGTGCACAAGTGTGTCTTTGGGCAAGTGCATGCGTGTATACAAGCGTGTGCATGTGCACAAGCGTGTCTGTGGGCGAGCGTGTGCATGTACACAAGCGCGTGCATGTGCAAAAGCGTGTCTGTGGGCAAGTGTGTGCGTGTATACAAGCATGTGCACAAGCGTGTGCACAAGCGTGTGCATAAGCATCTCTTCACGTGGGCAAGCACGTGCACAAGCGTGTCTACAGGAAAGTGTGTGCATGTGCACAAGTGTGTGCATGTGCGCAAGCATGT
>NW_010972984.1:2105-2686 GCF_000737465.1 Haliaeetus leucocephalus | reverse complement strand
TGTGCACAAGTGTGTCTGTGGGCAAGCGTGTGCGTGTGCACAAGTTTGTGCACAAGCATATTCATGGGCATAGGGGTGTCTGCGGGCAAGCGTGTGCACAAGCGTGTCGGCGGGCAAGCGTGTGCATGTGCACAAGTGTGTTCACAGGCATAGGGGTGTCTGCAGGCAAGCGTGTGCGTGTACACAAGCGTGTGCATGTGCACAAGCACGTGCACAAGCGTGTTCATGGGCATAGGGGTGTCTGCGGGCAAGCGTGTGCACAAGCGTGTGCACAAGCGTGTGCACAAGCGTGTGCATGTGCACAAGCCTGTGCACAAGCGTGTGCACAAGCGTGTGCACAGGCTAGTGTGTGCACAAGCATGTGCACAAGCGTGTCTGCGCGTGGGCAAGCGTGTGCATGTGCACAAGCCTGTGCACAAGCGTGTCGGCGGGCAAGCGTGTGCGTGTATACCAGCGTGTACATGTGCACAAGTGTGTGCACAAGCGTGTTCATGGGCATGGGGTGTCTGTGGGCAAGCGTGTGCACAAGCGTGTGCACAAGCGTGTCTGTGCGTGAGCAAGCATGTGTGTGTGCACAAGCA
>NW_010972984.1:0-295 GCF_000737465.1 Haliaeetus leucocephalus | reverse complement strand
TGTGTGCTGGCGTGCCTTGGCGTGCCTTGGCGTGTTCTGGCGTGCCTTGGCATGTGCCTTGGTATGCCTTAGTGTGTGCTGGCATGTGTTGGCGTGCCTTGGCGTGCCTTGGCGTGTGTTGGCGTGCCTTGGTGTGTGCTGGCGTGCCTTGGCGTGCCTTGGCGTGTGCTGGCGTGCCTTGGTGTGTGCTGGCGTGCCTTGGCGTGCCTGGTGTGCCTTGGCGTGTGCTGGCACGCGTTGGTGTGCCTTGGTGTGCCTTAACGTGTGTTGGCGTGCCTTGGCGTGCCTTGGCGTG
>NW_010972983.1:0-4450 GCF_000737465.1 Haliaeetus leucocephalus | reverse complement strand
TTTGTGTTAAGGAAAGAGCTTTCAACTTGACAGATCAGGTTGTTTATGTTAAACTCACAAATGAAAGGAGGGAGATACACATGTGGAAGCCTGTGTTTTTACAGTTTTAGTCATGTATGCATGTGAAGGTGGCTTCCGTGTTAACTCCTAACAGTGATGATAACCAGGCTCTGGTACAAGGACCAGGAGGACCCTGTGCACCGGTTAAACCAACCACCTTGCATGCTCGCAGTCTGAGAGAGCACGGAGACCTTCACGAAGCTATTTCTGCAAGAACCATCCCTGGGTTTCCATCCAGATCTCTCCCAACGTCCCCTTTGCTACAGCACGTGGGACAGAGGCTCTGCCTCACCCTGGGAGGGAGAATCCCACCTTATCCTTTTATGGGAAGTCTGCAGAAGGACAATTTGATGTGAAAATGACAGAATAGAAGTCAAGGTACAGCTTCCTGTTGTTCGTCACCCTTCCTGAGCGCTTGTGGGACGAGAGTGGTGCTTATGCTGCCTAGAGAGCTAAATATGCAGGACTGCTGTTGAAATTGTGTGCTGCCTTTGGTTAATCAAAGGTTTCCCTAAGCACAGAGCTGTATTTGTTTGCTGTTGTTATGCTGCCCAGGAGTCTTCATTTAGCAACCTTCTTTAAGTTATGACCATTCCTTACTAAAATAGGCTCACTTTACAAAATTACATTTTAATCTCGGACCCAACCTTCATACTGCTTATTATACCATTAAAGCCTCCTTTAACTTCAGACTCATCGTGGAGAAGCACCGTGCCGAAAGGCATCTGTGTAAACCTACTGCCGAAGGAGCTTTCGTCAGGGGTGCTCTTTCATAGCGGGTTACACTAACAACTTTTGTGAATGACATAAGGACAGCTGATCCCGCCTTGGGGCAGTTTGGTGGACTCTTAAGGTCTTAAGGACCCTCCTGGACTATTTTTTACGGTTCTTTAGTTCTACTTTAATGCTGTAATTTTTGTAATTCCCCTCCACCCCAGTAAATTCTTAAATTAAGGAGAGTTTTGCTGGTGGAACTGTTTAAGGTAGTGCTGATCTGCAAGGTACATAGATGGAAGGGGGGGGGGGGGGTTTCTATATATAGCACAAAGACACTTCAGAGGAAATCAGAAATCTTAGAAGGATTGGGCATATTTGCACTCTGGTCTGTGCGCTCATACTTTGCAGGTCAGCTGTCCTGGGGTGATGCTGGCTGCCCAGCATCCTTCTGAAATAGCCTCTGAAGTACGCAGCTCTCTGGTGGGGTCAAGCACAGGATTCTGCTAGAGATCTGTCTGGATGAGGCTTTCCAACACAGCCATGGGGCTCTTCTATGTTCTTTTTGTATACGGCTCTATATATAACTCCCTGTATATGGCCAGACAGAGTGCGTCCTGTGGAGTGGTGATGACATGTGCCCTCTGTGGCTTCCCGGTTGCTATAGATAGCTTCCTATGCAGACCATGCAAAGTGCTCCTACCAGCAGGCTCCATGCCTTGACACTTGTTTTCACTGTAAATAAACTCCAGTCCCAGGCAACTTTCTGCAAAATGAGCTGCTGCTGGTACGAGTGAGGACTGCGATGGCGGGTATCTAAAGAAAAGGTGTAAACCGTGTTAACAAGGTGAGCTTCCCTGGCCATAGGCCAAGTCCTGTCCCCTTCCCCTCTGCCACCCCGGGCTTATCCTAGTTTTTACTAGACGCAGATACAAGGGAAGAGCAGAGGCACATGTTCTCCGCTCTGCCCGAGATGCACACCCCTCCCCGCGGAGGGCTGTTCCCGACTCTGAGGATGAGTGGGGAATGGCAGCTATCGCTGGGAAAGCTGTTCCCCAGCCCTGTAATGGGCACGCTCCTGTGCTCAGCAGCGCTCAGCACAGGACCCCGGCAGGCACCAGAGCCTGCGCTCTGCCCTGCGGGGCCCCATGCATAGCAGCAGGTAGGCTCCTAGCACATTTCTTCTCCTGCTCCTGCGTGGCCCTAACTCTGCATCTCCTTTACCACCCGCCTGTAACCCCTCTGAACTGTTGCAGGCTTTCTCACCTCCTGTGACTCCAGGTCATGGTCCAGGAGCCACAGAACAGGGAGGCTTCGCAGGTCCCTGTACGAAGCAATGGCAAGCACACCGCTTTTGGCTGCAGCAGAAACCTGAGGAAACTCGCAGACCCGCATTTGAGATGTTACGTAGCGTCTGGTCCCCGGGGAGGGCAGTATTTTCAGCCGAAGACTCCGCAGGCTATGAAGAGCAACAGTTCCCACGATCTCCCTTCTATAAAAGGAAATTAAAGTCTGCAGCAGCTGTTGATCTGATAGCCAGTCTGGATGGGATCCCCCTCCCATCCTCTTACAGGCTGCCCAGCCGACTCCAGCTCCCCACGGACAACTCTTGCCATCAGAACAAGCTGAGCCTTCTGGTGCTTTTTGGTGCTAGCCAGATTTGGAGCGAACAGGAACATAAAGGAAGTTTGGGGTTTTTTGTCCTTCAAAAATAAACGCTCCGACGTCAGTCACTCCAGTGAAGGTCTGTACATTGCAAACACTGGCAAAGGAAGATTCGGATACTTCGGAGGCGCTTTGTCTTGCGGGCTGAGGTGGCTCACGCCTGCGCACTTCTGCTCATCTACTGGTGTCAGTCAGGAACAGATTATTCTTGATTGCTTTAAACTAATGGCAAAAAATAAATTAAAAAAATAAAACCAAACCAGGCTAAAGCGTCCTTCTGCCAACATAGTGTATTTCACCCACCCCAGCTCTATATGAAAACAGTAAAAAGGTAAGAAATAATGCAATGTTCCTAGCTAGTAGGAGAAGGATTCTTCTTGTCTTCAACCAGTTTGAAGTCCTTGGCTGGCAAGTTATTTGGGGAGGATGCTGGGAGGAGCCACCCTTGGCAGACCAACATGCATTTACCTTTCCCTTCCTTCACAGCAGGGCAAAGCGAGCGTGCCCTCGTGAAGTGAGTGCATGATAGCTGCATCAGGGGGAAACCTGTTCCACTCAGGTCGCTGCATCAGGGCTGCCTTTTTAAGTATGCTGAGAACTGCTGAAGTTGTCAAGAGGCCTGCAGGAGTCAAAGGAATGAAAAGAAACTTGCATGGAAAACCAGGGAAATTTCCTTCTCTAGAAACTCCAGAATAGCACGTTAAGTGCTTGTCTGCCCATGGTGGGGCCCAGTCTCCCATCATCAGGGACCGTGCTTCTGCGTATCACCCGTGTGAGAAAAGCAACCAAGTTCACGCAGCAAGGTTTGCACTAGCTCCCTCGGCACTGCAGGGTGTATGGGACAGGGACACCTTCCAAAGCAACAGCCGAGCACTCGGGGCTGCAGCTCTCTTACGCTACACCCCATGGCTGGCCCTGCACCTTGTGCTGCTCGGCTCGTCCTGCCCCACGACACACACAGGGAATCATGATTTGGGGCTTTTGGCCCCAAACAGTGCTGGCCAGCCTTGGCATCCATCTCACATCCAGGACAAGTTGCTGCCCGAGATCCAGGGAGCAGGAGTGTCACGGTGCTTCACCCTCGGCTTTTTGTCCACGCTACAAGGAACAATTTGCTTTGCTGTGACTTCGGACAAACTCCCCTAAGTGACAATTTTGGCCTTTTGCTCTGCGCTGCACATCCCTTCATGCGCATAAGCCAACTTTGTTTGAGCCAGTGGTTCTCTGAGGGGTCACCAGCGCTTTTTCAGCCTTCAGAGGGGAAGGAGATGCAGGACCCCCATCGGTGCGGTGGTGCTGGCCGAGGCTGGCTGTGACAGTGCTCTCGCTGCGCTGTAGGCAGGTGCTCCAGCAGCGCGGACATCTGCCTAAGTGCTCATCCCAGCTGGCTACTGGTGTTAAAAGCATGTTGTTGGTGTTAAGGGTCTGCAGAGCCTCGGACGCCCAGAGGACACCCAGGTAAAGGTGCAGGTTCGTTCTGGTGCAGTGCGGACGCCGGGAGGGTCAGCACTGGGCCACAGTGGGGTCTGCACCGGCCTCACTCTATGCAAATTCAATACGCAGGGACCTTAATCCACTTTCAGTGGGGATTAAAGACTGTATTAACCCATGGGTAAACGGAGCGGAAGAATTTCATTGCAGGAACACAGGGCATGCCATTTTGAAAAAGGAAAGTTAACTCAAACCTAATCCTGGGGTAGTTAAGCTCAAACAAAAGCACAGGACCCCAGCTGACGCATTGAAACCTTGAAGGCATAAATTGGACATGCTTTGTAGAGGGGCATGATACTCTCTCTGAAGGCCAGACGAGTCTGAAAAGCTTTCGTGTCTAAGCCGCCTTCTTCAGAGCCTTCACTGTTGCAGAACTGCCCCTTCTGGAAAACACACACAATCAGTAAAACATGGGTTGCCGCAGTCGCATGCAGATCTCAGCAGCGCTCATCTTTCCCTTATCTTTCCCTGATTTGCATGTCTCTGATTTCTTCATTAGACACATTCTTTTAAGCAAATG
>NW_010972982.1:4324-4811 GCF_000737465.1 Haliaeetus leucocephalus | reverse complement strand
TGGGTGCCCCCAGACACCTGGGTCCCCTCCCTACACCCTTGGTGCCCCTGGATGCTTGGGTCCTCTTCTGGGTCCCCAAACACCTGGGTCCCCTCCTCGCACCCTCGGGTGCCCCCAAATGCCTGGGTCCCCTCCCTGCACCCGTGGGTCCCCTCTCTGCACCCCGGGGTGCCCCCAGACACCTTGGGTCCCAGCTGACGCCCCTTCCCACAGCCCGAGGGGGAGCTGCACCTGGAGGAGACCAGCTACGTCCTGGACACTGACGGTGGGTCTGGGGGGGGACACCCGGGTGTCCCAGAGGGGACCCACGTGTCCGGGGGGGGACACCCAGGTGTCCCGGAGGGGACCCAGGTGGCCGGGCCCGCTGACACCCCGTCCCCGCAGGCGAGGGGGGCCGCACCCTGGAGATTCCTGGGGACATCCCAGCTGGGATTGTCCCCGATGGGGAATTCAGCATCAGCATCCGTGTCACCGGTGGGTGGGGACA
>NW_010972982.1:3281-3625 GCF_000737465.1 Haliaeetus leucocephalus | reverse complement strand
AGGGGGACATGGGGAGAGGGTGGTGGGGACATTTGGTGTCCAGCACTGACTGTGTCCCTGTCCCCGTGTGTCCCCATCCCTGTGTGTCCCCCCACATGTGTCCCCCCACCTGTCCCCGGGCATGCCCCTCATGGGTGTCCCTGTTCCCCTGCACATCCCTATGCCGCCATGTGTGTCCCCATATCCCACCATGTGTGTCCCCACGTGTGTCCTCACATGTCCCCATGCCTGTCCCCATGCCCCACGTGTCCCCATGGATGTCCCCATATGTGTCACCATGCCTGTCCCCATGCACGTCCCTGTGTGTCCCCCCGTGTCTCACATGTCCACACGCCTGTCCCCAC
>NW_010972982.1:1066-1337 GCF_000737465.1 Haliaeetus leucocephalus | reverse complement strand
GGGGGGGTCCCCTGGATGCCTGGGTCCTCTTGGGTGTGGGGGGGTGCCCGGACACCTGGGTCCCCACAGGACACGCTGGTGGCCTTGGAGGCGCTGGCCCAGATGTGGCTGCACTGGGGGGACCGGGGCCGATCCGGCCTCAGCCTGGGGGTGTCCTGGCCGGGGGGGGCCCGGGGAGGACCCGGGGGGACCCGAGTGACACTGGGACCCGGCCTGAAGTCGCTGGAGCAGGAGCTGCAGGTGAGGTCATGGAGGGGACATGGGGGGACAT
>NW_010972982.1:0-1047 GCF_000737465.1 Haliaeetus leucocephalus | reverse complement strand
GGGGACACGGGGCCCTGGGGACACGGTGGCAGCGGGGTGTCCCCGCAGGCTGACGGCGCTGGTTCTGCGGGTGCTGGCGCTGGCCCGTCCCTACCTGCCGGTGGCCGCGGGTGGCCCCGGGGCGTCCCTGCGGTGGCTGCTGGGACAGCAGCGTCCTGACGGCGCCTTCAGCGAGATGGAGCCCGTCCTGCACCGGGAGATGCAGGTGGGGACACGGGGACTGGCCACCTCCAGGGTCACCTCTAGAGCCACCACCATGGTCACCTCCAGGGCCACCTCCAGGGTCATCTCCTTGTGCCCCCTCCCTGTGTCACCTACCCAGGCCACGTCCTTGTTAGAGCCACCACCATGGTCACCTCCAGGGCCACCTGCAGGGCCACCTCCAGTGTCACCTCCATGGTCACCTCCAGGGTCACTGCCATGGCCACCTCCAGGGCTACCTCCAGGGTCATCTCCTTGTGCCACCTCCCTGTGTCACCTCCCCAGGCCACCTCCAGGGTCACCTTCTTGGGTTATCTTCCTTGGGCCACTTCCTTGGGTCACCTGCCCATGTCACCTCCCCATCCTACATCACTGTGCAATGTCCCCAAGCCACCTCCCCATGCCACCTCCCAATGTTATGTCCCCATGCAACGTCCCCAAGCCACGTCCCTGTGCAATGTCCCCATGCAATGGCCCTGGGCCACCTTCTCATGCCACCTCCCCAGGCCACCTCCCTGTGCAATGTCCCCGTGCAACATCCTTGTGACCTGTTCCCATGCAATGTCCCCATGCAGTGTCCTGGTGCCACCTCCCTGTGTCACATCCCTGTGCAATGTCCCCTCTGAAACCCCCGCTGGGAGACCCTGTGTCACCACTTGTGTCACCCCCTTTGTCCCCAGGGCAGCGTGGCAGACCCAGGGCCCGAGGCCACCGTGTCCCTGACGGCCTTCGTGGTGGTGGCCCTGCAGGGGGCACGCGTCCTCCTGCCACCAGACAGCCCCGACCACCCCCGCCTGGTGCGTCCCTGCATCCCCACGTGTCCCCTCCCCGTGTCACCTCCATGTC
>NW_010972981.1:7860879-7862727 GCF_000737465.1 Haliaeetus leucocephalus | reverse complement strand
CTTGAAGGTCTTTTCCAACCTAAATGATTCTATGATTCTATGACTCAAGAAGCTACAGGCTGGTCAGCTGGACCTCGATGTCTGGGTAGATTATGAAGCAATTTACCTGTAAGCCATTTGCAGCCACCTGAAGGACATGAAGATTATTGGGAAAGTCAGCATGGGTTTACCAAGGACAAATTATGTCTGACTACACTGATAGCATTCTCTGATGAAATGACTGGCTAAATGGAAGAGGAGATCACAGGAGATGCCGTACTCCTTGTCTTTAATAAGGCTTTTTACTAAGTTCCTCATGGTATCCTGATATCCAAGTTGGTTAGTTGTGCACTTGATAAATGGATAATAAGATGCATGGCTGGATCATTGGGCTTGGAGGGTTGTAATTAGCAAAACAAAGTCCATATGTTGGCCCATTACAAGTGGTGATCATCAGGAATAAATGTGAGGTCCATTACCGTTGCTAATGACCTGGATGATGCACTCTCAGCAAGTTCATGTACAATACCAAACTGGAAGGAGGAGCTGATTTGTTAGAGGATAGGGCTGCTACTAAAAGGGATCTCGATAGTTTGGAGAAATGTATGAACAGGACTCTCATCAAGTTCAGTAAAGATAAATGCAGATGCCAAGTCCAGCATCTGGGATGTGCTAACCTTCTGATAAGTCAGCATTATGCCCTTATGGCAAAAGCAGCCAATACAAACTGGACTATATAAGGAAGAATGTAGTTGACAGATTAGGGAAAGTAATTTGTTGCTTCTGTTCACTCCTTGTGAGAGCACATCTTAAGTACTGTGTCAGGTTTTGGGCTTCTCAGTATGAGAAAAATATTGACATACCTGTATGTCCAGTGCAGGACCTCCCAGCCACTTAGGGAGCTGGAATGTGTAACGTACAAGAAGCAGCTGAGAAAAATGTGTTTGTTCAGCCTTAAGAGAAGACAAAGGGACATCTTGTTATCTGTAACTACCTAATGGGAGAGTATGCAGAAGACAGAGTAAGATTATTCTTGAAGACATACAGTCATAGGACAAGAGGCAATGAATGCTATTTGGAACATGGAAAGCTCTGATTAGTTATAAAGAAAAGCCTATTCATAACAAGACTCTTTAAATGTTGGAACAGGCTGCCCAGAGAGCTTGTGGAATCTCCATCCTTTGGAGATATGCAAAACTTGACCGGACAAGTCCCTAAATAATCTGATCTAATTGGACCAACATTAAGCACAGAGTTGGACCAGATGACCTCCAGAAGTCCAACCTGACCTACATAGAATCATAGTTCTATGTAAGGCAGCTTTGAAGCTCCACTTGGAGGAATTTTGAGAAAATGCTTTGGTCACATAATCAGCATATTCCCGTGTTCCCATAAATCATGTTGGAAATCAACATACTTGAATGGGTTTAGACTGATGTCTGTACATCATTTATTTACTAATTTGCTCTCACTTGGAATAGGTCTGCTTTATGATTCTGTGCTAAATATATTTTTTAAGAGGGCATTGCCCACTTCCTGTGCTTAAGACAAGTTTAAAATCTCAAAAAATAGAAATTTCTTAATTGTTTTAATTTGTGCCCCTTTCAAGTTAACTTTAACATTTATGATCCCCTCACATATAAATTCAGTGCAGCAATACTATTTCTAGCTCTTGTCCTGTTGTTTTGAGTAGCACTTTTAAATCTCTTTAAGACTGTGCTCCATAGCCTAGGTGTCAGAAGGTGCTGCTATAAGCCAGCTGTCAACAAGTTCCCGTGGAACTCAAACACCCATAGTGGTCCCATCTAAGATCTGTTCAAGTCTTATGTTCTCACCTTCTTGGTACCACTATTTCTATTACAGCATGGT
>NW_010972981.1:7779230-7860603 GCF_000737465.1 Haliaeetus leucocephalus | reverse complement strand
TGAGGAAGGTTAGGTTTGAGGCATATTGAAGCAGCATTGGTAGGTTTGCCATGGAGATATGCTATTCCTAGTCCTTTGTGAACCCAACAGAACTGTGTTGGGACAGTCAACATCTGTAATCTTTTGTGAGCAGGGAAATGATCTCCTCCAGCTGCACCTTAAAGGCTGCTCTGAGTTGTTCTAACTCCATAATCAAATTCAAAAGATGTGGAGTGAGTGGTACTGAATATTTCTTAGGCTAGGAATTCTATTCTTAGGCGAATTTCTCACTTTGTAGCCTTTCCCTGTGCCCCCTGCAGTGTTGATCATGCCCTATTCTGACCTGGAAAAATAGTAGGAAGGTACACTTGTTTTAAGAAAGGTGATAAATTGTCATTTGTTGCATAGACTGATCTGAGCAAAAGTATATTCCCTTCTAATTACATACACAAGAAACTTAAGTCTCTGGCAACTCTGCAGTCTTTTGTATTTTATTTTTTGTGTAGTTTACTGAGATTTAAAAAAAATGTTGAAGATTTGCTTTTTAGTTACGTCTCATATGCCCTAATTTTTAATTATGAAATCCTTGGCATATCTTGTTACATAATTGGTCACATTTCAGAAACTATTGGAATATCCTGAACGCTTCTGTGCTGCTGGAATTTAGGACAAGTGTACCTATGTATGTGGAGTTCTAATATCTGCTTTACTGAATACAATAAGTGGCTTGTTCATGCTACTTCAAAACAGCGGGTTTGCTACGCTTGACAAGTAAGTGATTTATTTACTCATACCTGTTTTATTAAACACCATTTAGCTGGAGCAACATAAAACCAAAATCCTAGACTCTCTCTGAAAAGAATGTAATGTTTTATGTATCATGATGGGAATAAGAACTAGAAACCTTACATAGATACATATCTAGAAAAAGTTCATATAGATCATATAGATCCAGTGACACTAATTCGGGTAAAATCAGTCTTAAATGAGAATGGTCTGTAAAAGATCAGCTCCAGTCACAGGTTTCATGACAAGTGGGAAAATAAATTGTTCAAGATAAGATGCAACTTAGGGACAAAGTTCAGCTGCCTACCAGAATATATATAATTTTTATATATATATTTTGATATGTCACAGAGTAAGACAGTCCTATTTGATTTAAATTTTGTAAACTTAAAATGTTTGGCTAGAAAAATGGTAGGGAAGGGGTGTGTAAAAACTGTTAATTCTTGAGAAATGTAAATTTGACCTTGAAAAATGAATCCAGAGCAGGTTAGGAAAACACCTTTCTTGAATGCAATTTTAAATTACAATAGTGTACTGATGAATTTGTGATTACATTTGTTGTATGGACAAGCTGGAGTGTCCATAAATTCACCACTGATGGTCTGAAGGACAAAGAATCTAAAACATGAGCTACTGCAGAATACAAAATATACTACATAATATGCTGATAATGAGCAAAAAACCCATCAATAACAGTGACACAAAAAAAAAAAAAAACAAACAAAAAACAAAACCACCAAACACAGCGTAAGCAATCCCAGCACAAGAAGATTTGAAGGCTTGAATAGAGTGTGTAAGCAAAGAGTATGATTAAGGGTGTGTGGCTGCCACTTTGCAACACTTCAAGGGCTGTGCACCATAATTGGTACTGAAAGTCAACATTCGTAGAGTAGCTCACCATCATAGCTGTTAGGAACCTGATTTTGATCTATCATTCCCTGGCTACGCATTTGTATGTATACCTGCTTACTGCACATTTGATGCTGTAAAGAGATAATTGGATATGTAATCTGTGTCTGCATGCATGTAAATCGCCTATCACAATGTTGATTAATGAATGCAAAGTCAGCTTTTTTCAAAGCTATTGATCCACTGTAACTCAGCACCTGTGGATGCCAAACTAATGGTAAGCATGTATGTAACATGGATTTAAGTGTTCAATGTTAGAGAATACTGGCCAAGCAATAGATCAGCAGATAGAGAGCAGTTATACTATGCTGTTTGGTATTGCTTATTCCAACTAAAGTTAAGCTTGCCCTTAAGCACTTGATTCTCCCTTTAATTTAAGGCTTGGTTGTGTTATGCTTTCCTGTTCCCTGGCACAATATTTGATGGAAAAGCAGTGTTTTTTATCTCAAACAATACAGACACCCGAGACCTGGCCCTGAGCAAGTTGGTTTGCTTACACAAAGCAGCTTGGTGATGTGCAGAGGTGCTCCTGAGAGTCTTGACAGCATTGTAGCTCTTTCATCAGTCATAGCATTGCCTTTAGTCCTGTCTGCACAGCAGCACTACTTTGTTTATTTGTATCTCAGCTCAGAACAGAACTGTAGAGTTTGGATGCAAATGATTCCCCTTCATTTCAGCTAAGGAGATCTTAAGACCAAACAGTATGATCTTAATACAGGTTTGCAAGAAACAAAGTAGGAAGGAGAGAGAGAAGGCTGGTTTGCTGCAAAAGGCAAGAAGATGACCAAGGTATTATGATGGCTGGAAAATAGCATACGACACCATCTGTAATTTGGAGACTTTCTTGAAATCCTAGAGTTGCTTTCAGACAAAGTCTGGAATATCTGTATCAGCAATAGATTCAGCTGGGAACACATCAGACCTTCTGCAAATGTGCTTCATGCCTGATTTATATGTATTCAGCAAATCCAGCCTCTCCTGAGTGTGAGACTTAAGGTGTAGTATGCTTCACTACTGTTACCTACAGATCCTATACATATCAAGTTATCTGCAAACACAATGCAGTCAGTCTCTGCATAGACTTTCAGGCTGGTGCATTTCTTTTAATATATCCTATAGGATTCTTCTATCTGCAGGGTGTCTTGGGTAGCAATAGATTGTGCCTAAAGCAGTATGATGTAAATTAGATGAAAATGTTTAATGATCTGTCTTAGAAGAGTAGGATTTGCAGACTTGGGTAACTACAAATCTGGTTTTGAAAACTAGACATATATCAACGGAGCTGTATCACTGATGGTATCAGAGGATTTGACCCTATTAGTGTAAGCAATTTAATAAATTTTATTATGGTGCCTATAAGTGAATATACATATTCACACATCTTTAAAGGGACATGAGATAAATGTCTTTTTTAAAGAATTGTTTAAACATCTACGATTCCAAGTTATGTCACTCAGCTCTGTGGAAGCACAGCCAAACTAGTACTGTGTATTAAAAACTGGAAAATATTAGAATCATAGGATGATTCAGGTTGGAAGGGACATCAGGGGACCTGTAGCCTAACCTCCTGCTCAAAGTAGGGGCAGCTATGAGGTCAGACCAAGCTGGTCAGAGTTTAATCCAGTTGTTTTTTGAAAAACCCCAAGGATGGAGACTGCACAACCTCTCTGGGAAGCCTGTCCCAGTGCTTGGCTATCTTCATGGGGGAAAAAGTTTGTTCTTATATCCAGTCTGAACCTCTTGCATTTCAACTTATGCCTGTTGTCTTCCGTCATTTTTCAATGCACCTCTGAACAACCTGGCTCTGTTGTCTTGGTGACATTCTTGTAAGTACTTGGGGGCTGCTGTTAAGTTGCCCCAAAGCTGTCCCTTCTCCAGCTCCCTCATGCTCTCCTCACAGAGCAAGTACTCCAGCTCTGGACCAGCTGTGCTAAAATCAACCCACTTTATCAGCATCTTTCTTCTATACAGGAGTTCAAAACTGGACATGAGACTCTAGATGTGGCACTGAGAGGGGCATAACCACTCCTGTGGATCTCCTGGCTGTGCTTCTGTTAGAACAGCCAAGGATGCTCTCAGCTTTCTTTGCTGCCAGGGCACACTGCTGGCTCGTGCCCACCTTGCATCCACCAGCACTGCCAGGATACTTTCAGCAGAGCTGCTCCTCTGACGGTCAGGTCCCAGCCTGTATCATTGCAGGGGGCCCTTCCCTTCCAAGCACAGGACTTCGCATTCATTCTCGCTGAGGAACCTTGCTGAGGTTCCTGTTGCCCATTCCTTCATCCTGCCTCCTCTGGATGGCCATCCTGCCTTCAAGTGTATCAACTGATCCAGCAATTTGATGTCAACTGAAAATTTGATGAGAGCGCACTCCATTCACCACCTCTGGGTCATAGATAAAGTCATTAAACAGGACAGGTCCTAGGATAAACCCCTCCACTTGTCACTGGCCTCCAGGTAGGGAAAAGCCCATTAATTATCACCCTCTGAGTTTTATCAGATTTGGGGTTTTTTTTTAATCCAGTTAGATTTTTTAAATTTTTATTCATCCATTCAGACTGTAATGTTCTAACTGGGATATAAGAATAATGGAGGAGACAGTGATGAAAGCCTTGATTAAAATCAAGGTAAATTACCTCCGCCGGTCTAACCTCATTCATAAATCCATCTGTTTTACCACAGGTGGCAAACAGGTTTCTCAACCTGTTTGAGATGTAAACCTATTTACACTTGGTTAATACTGATTCTTCCCAAGCACTTTGTCCTTCATGTGCCCAGAATTATGTTTCAGAAGGACTTGCTCCTTGATTTTTCCTAGGTACCAAAGTGAAGCTGATTGGCCTGTAGTTCTCCAAAGTTGCCATATTGGCCTTTTTGAAGATGATTGCAATATTTGCCTTTCTCCAGTTCTCAGATCTCCATGACCTGTCAAAGATGACAGACAACAGCCTCTCAAGGATATCAACCATCTCACTCAGCACCTTTGGATGCAGCCTATCTGATCACATGAGTTTGCATGGGTTGAGTTGTCTGAAGTAAACCCTGACTTTATCCTCATCCAATGCTGTCTGTTCTTCTCTCTGAATTCTTTCACTGAGCACGGGTGTCTGGGAGACATTCTCAGCAAAGACTGAGGCAAAGGTGGCATTGAGCACCTCATCCTTACATATCTGCTGTCACTAAATCACTGACCCTTTTCAACTGTGCTTGTGTTGTCCCTGCTCAGCCTTTTACTACTATTGCAGCGCTAGAAGCTCTTCTTGTTGCCCTTGACATCCCTCACAGGTTTCAACTCCAGTGAGCTGCAGCTTTCCTAACAACATCCCTGCATGCCTGAGCAATGCTAAATTTCTCCTTAGTAGCCTCTCCCTGTTTCAACTTCTTGTATACTGCCCTTTTTTTCCACTGGAACTCCACCATGAGGTCCCTGTTTAGTCAGGCTGGCCTCCTGAGACATCTGCTTGTTTTCCTGGGAACCAGGATGGACTATTCTTGTGTTTAGCTGGTATCCTTCCCAGCCTTCTTGAACTCCTTTGCCCTGCAGAGCTGCCTCCTCCCATGTGATCCTATCTACCAGTTCCCTGGATAAGCCAAAAGTTGCTACCCTAAAGTACAGGATATAGACTCTGTTTCTTATCTCCCTCATTCTCTTCAGGAACCTGAACTTCACTAGTTCATGGTCATTCCAGACAAAGTTAACACTGATTATCACATTCTTAACCAGTTCTTCCTTGTTTGTGAACAGCTGATCCAGCTGTACATAACCCTGGTTGGTACCAGTGCTTGTATCAAGAAGTTATCCCTGACACCCTCCAGAAATCTTTCCTGCCACGGTGCCCTTTCAGAAGATGCCAGAGAGCTCCCCCATGAGAACAGGGGTCTGTCTGTGATCCAGAATTCCTTATTTCAAAAAAGTTTCATGCATTTCCTCACCCTGATCAGGTGAACTATAACAAGCTCCCACCACTGTGCCTCCCTTACTGGCCTCTCTTTTGATCCTAAGCTGTGAACTTTCAGCCAAACTGTTGTCTGTCCCACAGAAGGACTCACACACTTCTGAGCTACTCCTTCACCTCCCTCTTTCCTCACTTGTCCTCTTCTTGACCTGTCTTCCCTGAAGAGCTTGTATCCACCCACTGCAATAACCTACTTGTGTGATTTGTCCCACCACAGCTTAGTAATTGGAATGATGTCGTAGTTCTGTAACCACAGGCAGAGCTACAGTCATTGCTGTTTGTTTCCCAGGCTTGCGTGCATTTCTGTGCATATGACATGCCTGAGGTGGCTCCTCTTTCACCCTGTTTTATTATTGTGGAGGCCTCTCCTGTACCTGCTGCCTTGCACCCTTTGCTGCCCATCCCTGCCCACCACTTCTTTACTTGACCGTGCGTTGTAATTTCTCTCTGCAGTCATTCCTAGTTTGAAGTCCTCCTCACCAGGTTGGCCAGCCTGCTGGCACAGCTGTTCTTGCCAGCTTTGTCTTCAGCCCTCAAAGAGGGCCCTGTGATCAAAAAGCAAAGTTGCTTTTGAAGACATCAGCTACGTAAGCCCTTAATCAATTTCCTAAAACAACTTGGACCATATACTATAGTTTGCAAATTTTTCTGATGAACCAGCTATTCAATAAAAGCTGTGGCAATATCGTCATCCAAACCAGAAAGAACACTAGGGGTAATGAATTTCTCACCTATAGATTATGTGCTGATTTATTGTAGCTGAGGTTTTGGCCAACAAATCTCCATGCCACTCCCGGTAGATTAAAAATATATGCTTTAAAAATCTCCAAATAGTATGTCTATATGCATTTTTAGATGCAATAGGTACTGGAAAGTATTATAATTTCTCAGGACAGGTTTTAAATCTCACTGCGCTTTCTCTTTGAACTAAATTGCTGCTGCTGTTGGGTCACTATATTTCTTTCTTGTGGTTTGGGGAGGCAGAGCAAGAGGAGACTTGAGATACTGCTGTCATGTATATCCAACCCTGGCTGTGTTAATCCAATGCTGACTGCTGCTTTTTCTCCCCAGGAAGCACTTTTTAAAGTCTTTAAGTGCTATTGAGAGCAATAGGGTAAGTGTTCTGTGATGACTTTAAGGTCAGCAAGCAAAAGCAGAAATTTCTGGAAAAATTTGAGGGGAAAAAAACCTAACAAAAATCTGTCAAAGGAAGATTGTTTTCCTTTGCCTATTGGACAAAAGTACATTTGTACATTTTGCCTATGTAATGGGGTACCAAAGAGATATATCTATAAACAATAAAAGAATACACACCTATAGTTTACAATTACAACAAAATCATGCATTCGGGCAGATCCTTTGCAGCACTGAAATCCTTGCAATGTAGTTTTAAAAGACTTCTTTTTCAAGAAGAAAGGTTTGACAGATTTTACATTTCTAGTATTCCAGCTGAGGCTCTATTAGAGTGCACTAGAAACTGGTACATCTAGCAAGGAAGAGAATTTATAGGAAAAAAATTAAAAATACAAAGAAGGCTGGCTGTTTCCCCCCCCCTTGTAATTTGAGTATACTGGGACAACCTCTGTTCAGATTTGTCCCTGTGCAGGTTAATTCTGGTTACACAGGTAAATTGAAAGCAGAATTTGAGCAGTTATTCTTCAGTGTGTATATTCTGCTGTAGTGATTCAGAGGCAAGATTTTATTTCTGTGACTGAGAGATGGTGCAGCTTTCTCTGGAGTAGGGCATCAAAACTTTTACAACTTCTCACTTCTTATATTAGCAGCCTTTTCCTTCTAAAAGATTTCAGTAAGAATTTCATCTGTTCACAAATGAGTAGCAGGTAGATTCAAGGATTACAAATAAATGTCTTTAGGCATACCTGATTCCTTTCCCTTTCCACAGTTGTAGTGTGAAAGCAAGGGCTAGAAGCTGTAAGAGTCTGCAAAGACTGCCATGCTTCTGTTGCTCAGAGGCAGAGGTCTCTCACTGAGGCATGATATCTGATCCTAGCTTTTTCTACAGTAAATCTGTACTCTCACAAAGGTAGTAATACATCTTTGGAGTTGGAGTACGTCTCCTCCATGTCGGACTGTACATTTTAAGTTGCTCAGGTTTTAAAATAGGTTCTCCTGTCTGATCTTCTGCAGAGTGTACTGCAGGCCAGAGCCCTGCACCATACACTGCAAACAAACCTTTTATCAAGCCATGTGAAGATACAGGAACTAGTTCTAAATTATTTGAGTAAGGTACCAGTGTCCCGATCCAATATCGGGGAGGGTTGTTAAATGATCCCGAAAGCGAGATTAAGACACAAACGAGGTCAGATGCTGTACAACCTTACAACTTTTATTCCCTACAATAACCAATAGCTGCGATAGAACAGAGGGAGGACGGAGAAAAAGAGGCAGACCTAAGCAAGCGAACGGAAGAGAGGTAGCGAGACTAGTTACCACCACCACGAAGCCAGCAACGTCCTGCTGAGTTGGTTCCGATGCCGGTGATGGAGGGTCGGGTTCCTCTGCTGCCAGTCACGTGTCTCTCCTTCAGAGCCAGGTGTCACAGTCCTTCCGATGTTTTCCAGGTTCGGGTCTTCCGTCTGTGAGAGGGGAGCACGCAGTTCTCTTATTGTCCCAGTCCCCAAAATTTTTTGGAAAAGTCCACCCATTTCCACCGAGCTCATTACCCTATCGGGCAAGCACAGCTTGGCAGGCGCGGGTGTGGTGGTTTATTCGGGGATGTCTTGTGCGTACTCCCCTACAACAGCAGGGTATTGGGGCAGCAGCACCGTGAGTCAGCAATTCAGCACAGTCCCTCACAACCAGTCACATATCAGATAACTTGCTTACCATCTCTGCGCAGTGCTGCTTTGTTTATAGTAGCAATATCCTTTGAGGGAGAAGGGAGTCTGCTCATTTCCATGCTGTCCTGGTTTCAGCTGGGATAGAGTTAATTGTCTTCCTAGTAGCTGGTACAGTGCTGTGTTTTGAGTTCAGTATGTGAAGAATGTTGATAACACTGATGTTTTCAGTTGTTGCTCAGTAGTGTTTAGACTAAAGTCAAGGATTTTTCAGTTTCTCATGCCCAGCCAGCGAGAAAGCTGGAGGGGCACAAGAAGTTGGCACAGGACACAACCAGGGCACCTGATCCAAACTGGCCAACGGGTATTCCATACCATGGGACGTCCCATCTAGTATAGGAACGGGGAAGTGGGGGCGGGGAATCATCACTCGGGGACTGGCTGGGTGTTGGTCAGCGGGTGGTGAGCAATTGCCCTGAGCATCATTTGTATATTCCAATCCTTTTGTTATTGCTGTTGTCATTTTATTAGTGTTATCATTACCATTATTAGTTTCTTCTTTTCTGTTTTATTAAACCCTTCTTATCTCAACCCAAGGGTTTTGCTTCTTTTCCTGATTTCCTCCCCCATCCCACTGGGTGGGGGGGGGAGTGAGTGAGTGGCTGCGTGGTGCTTAGTTGCTGGCTGGGGTTAAACCACAACACATGCTGAGAAAAATACCAGAATTTGTCTCTCAACAGATATTGCAGATTTGGCACTTAATGACATTTCTCTTGATTGTGAGAGACTGAAGGAGTTAATGTCTCAAACATTGTGGTGGGGCAAGTTCTGCTTAATGACTAACTGCATAACAGCGAACTCTGTCTAGCAAGGAACCCCTGGTGAAAAGAAGCCCATCAGCAACAGGAGAGGGTGGGTGTGCAAGAGGGTGTACAGCTCCCTGTTCTGTTGTGCTGTTCTGATGTGCTGAACAGGGCAGCTCACCATGGATGGTGAAAGATCAGGTCTGCAGGGAAGGGGAAGCTACTCCCCGAACGACCACCAAGCCCGCTGGCCCAAAGGCTACCTCATTAGCATAATGAGTTCGAGTGCCCGCCCAAAGGAGGCAAGGATGATAAAAGGACACATACTGAAGCACGTGTGCCCAAGTCCACTGGAACCAGATGCCCGGGCTGACTGGACCAGCACTGGACACAGGACCAGTGAAATCTTTCTCCTCTCTCTCTGTTTCTCTCCTCTCCCCCCCCCCCATAATCCTTACCCCTCATCCTTTTAGACATAAAACCATTGACCAAGTCTAGGACTAGGAGTGGATCCAGCCGCCCCTGGGCTCCTCTTTGAGAAGGAGTCTAGAATGCAAGGGGGTCTGCTCTGAACCTCGTGACTCAATGGGAGGGCTCTCCTTATTGTCTTCCCTAAACTGATCCCCAAGTAAGCAAGGCCTGTAGGATATGTTTGGTGATGTGTGGTTAAGCACGTTACACAGTTTACTGACATAGTTGCATGCCAATTTTTGATGTGAGCAAATAAAAATTGACTTTTGTGAGTTAAAGGATCCCTGCTGTCATTTCACCTTAATCCTGACCTGGGAATCAGCAAACTTGAGTCATCGTCCTGAGAAATCGGGACGTGACAATGATAGTAAAAGAAACTTCAAACACTGAGAGAGCTGGGAGACCTGATTGTGGAAACACCCCCCTTTTTTTTTCATCCTTAAGGTAAACTTCAGTAGTAGTTTTCTTGTGGCGCTAGTGGCAACTATGTTTTGGAAAAACAATAAAGAACAAGAATAAGGTCATATTTCTCTCCTTTTGAGAGCTGAATATTAATTCACTTTGGTCACTTAACTGCATTTCTTTATAGCCTTCCAGTTGTGTGGTCATTTAAGCCTAATCAAATTGTCCAGTTTCTCAATTTTGACCAGAATGAGCTTTGCTTAAGCCTTATGTGAGTCTGTGTAAATGCTAACTTTTCATTTATTTATTTATTTATTTTAAGGTTAAACAGTATGAACTTCCCAGGTCTTTTAACTTGCGCTGCTGCATGGGGTGTAGGGAGTAGTTAATTCTGTAAGCCAGATGTGGAGTTTGAAGAGGTTGCAGTACCATTGCTGCCAAAGGATGATTTTTACATAGATGAAGAACTCCTCTGGCATTCTAAATAATTCTTAAAATAATATTAGTGTAAAGGAAACTAATGTGTCTTCACATTTTAATCTTGCATTTTCCTGTCCTGTTACAGCATGATTTTTAAAAACTGCTGCATGACTCTAAGTTCTTTAAACTAAAATAATACTAACTTGTATTCAGTGAAATATTTGCTATGCACATTAGCTTCATGAATATCAATCTAGTTTTTAAATTTAATTTTAAAGAGAAATAGTATGAAATGAAATTATTAGTATATTACAGATTAACTTGCAATGATCCTAATGACTCCAAAATGAAGTCCTATTGATACCCAATTGCTTTCTGCAATGGAATATGAAGGTGAAGAAACACCGGGTTTTAATTTCTTGGGGGAAAAAAATTTTGTCTTTTCATTGCTATCAGAGGATATAGCAGAAGTTCTAATTATAACACTGATGCTAAAAGTTGTAGCTAGAAGATTCAATAAAACAGACATCTCCAGATACTCCAGGACCTCAAACATCGCCTGGTGAGAACTCACATATTACTGTATTCTTCAAGTATTTTCCACTATTTTCTGTTTTGTACTTGTGTTCAGAAAGTATATGGTTTGAAATACCACAAACCCTTGGAAACTTGTTTGCAAATGCTTTTTGTTTGTTTTGCTACACATTTTTGTCTGTATGAATCTCCACTATCAGGAGTGCACAACAAGATAAATGCCTGTCACTGATTTCAACAGGAGTTAAATACATGACTATCTTTAAAAACAATGTAATGGGCTGTTCACATGTCTGAATAAACCCAGTAACAGTCTGTTCTAGTGCTTATAACCTACATAATTCTATGAGTCCAGCTATGTGTTTCCTGAGGCACAGAGTTTTGGAGTTTAGTTGGTAAGTTTATTGCAATTTGGAGAAAAGAAAGCCTAACTTTTTTTATTTTTTTTCCTTTTCCAATTTTTCCTGCTGAATGTTTACTCAGCAGAAGACTTGCAGCTGAAGATTTCTGAGGAGTAATTGTGGTTAGGCATAGATTATTTTTCATCACTCTCTTGGAGAAACAGTATCAAAAGCATTAAGTATCAATAAGAACTTCCTGAAGCAAAGCTTTTTACTGTGCTGGTTAAAAAATAGTACTGTTGAGGGCTGGGGGTTTTTGTGGTTTTTTCTGGGTTTGTGTGTGTGTGTTTGGTATGGTTTGGGGTTTTTTAGAGAGAGAAAGAGACTTTCAACTCAGTATTCTGCTTCCAGTAGTTGTTAGTGTGTCTGTTTCAGTAAGAGAGCAGGAGAAACAAACAGATATATCTTTTACTTATGTTATTCCTAACTTATGACATTCATAAAAAGTATCAATCTAGAAATCTTCTGCTTTTTTTATTCTTTATGTGAGCCAGATTCATGGGGTACATCCCACAAATCAAACTCCTCTGACAATAACTTGAGCAGTTTGATGCACTGTGAGAAAACACACCATCTTCCATATATCTTGAACCTACTGCATGATAATTTCATATGATGCTTTATAGACCATTTATTACGAGAAACTGATAGTTTTCACCACTTCTCTTCATGCTATTCATGACTTCATATGGGCCACCGTCAAACCTCTCAGTTCTCTTCTCTAGGCTGAAGTCCCATCTTATTTATTCTATAACTTTGATCACCCTACTCAGCATCTCTTCCAGTATTTATATCCTTTTTAATATAGAGGGGTGGAGGTCAGAACTGTGCAAAGTATTCATGATGCACCTGCATCTTAATTTAAGCAGCAGAATGTATTCTGTTTCATTATCCTCCCTTAATTCTAAGCCTTCATTCTGTGTTTTTTTCTGAGTGCCACTGAACAGTAAACCTCTGGAAGCTTCAGATCCCATCACTGTGTAAGGAAAGACAAGATGTATTATTTCTGAGTGTTGCTAAATTGTATTTCATCTGCAGTGACTCAATATAGAAAAATTATTCTGTAACTTTCAGATGTGACTTTCTCAGTCCATGACTAACCAAACTTTCACCTTTATTTCTTTCTGAATGCTTATTTTGACTAGCTGAGTTTTCTTTGGAACTGAAAAGTGCTGTTTTGCTCTTATATTAATATGTAATAATGTATCTAGCCGATACATTATAGCACCTCATGGGAGTTATAGTTTGAATGCCTTGTTCTCCAGGCGGCACTTTTACATCATTTCCCTCGATCAATTCTATGGTCTCCTAAATGAGCACATCACGCTAGCTGTATCATTAATTAGCCGTTATCATTGTACTGATGAACATAAACACAATCAGAATATTCAACAGGGGCATCCAAACTGATTGGAAACAAGCTTAACTTACCAGGGCTGGGCAAAAGATGATTCCTTCTTTCTTGTATATATGAAACACTGTCAACTGTACTTCAGAAGGACCTGGGGCATTTGTACATTTTCCTTTCATCTCTACATAAGGCACAGATTAGAGCAAGAAGAAATGCACTGCTTGTTATTATAGGGTTGTACCCAGCATGTGGTTTGTTCTTTATCATACCCAGCAGCTTTTCAATCCTTTCTGTAATTCAGGATTTTTAAAATTTTTTTTATCAGCATAGCACCAGATTATTCTAAATTCAAGGCATACATCTTGTTCTACCACCTATAAGGACCCTTTTAATATTCAAAGTCATATTTAGAATTATGTGTGAGAGAGTCTACCATGATTTCACGCTCCTAAAGATAAGGGTGGCAACATGATGCCTGTCAGATGCTCAGAGGTCAGACTGAAAAAGAATATGAAATCACCTATTGTTCTGGGGCTCTCTTCTAGTTCAGAACAAGGTGGCAAAAGCTAAGTAGGTGCCAAGCTGATTCCAGGAACTGTCAGAAAAAGGAGACGAACTAAGATTAAAAAAAATGCTCTGACTTTTGTTCTAGCAACTTATGTGAGATAGGAGGCTAGAGAGAAACTGAAGCAAGTTTGGTAGTTACCCTGTTTTCTAACTCTGATCACCATACCCTGCCACATTAAGTGATATATTATCAAATACATATTCAACTAACTTAGAACAGAATACTACCACTATAATTTCACCTCAGTTAGAATCAGCTTCATTCTGGAATCACGTAATACAGTTACTATAAAAGAAGAAAAAGCATCAGGAAGATGGCTTATCCCAACTAGACTCAGTACAAGTTATAAAACCTGCAAGTTCTTTTGGAAGAAGTGGAGGTGTACACTTGTGTGGGGAAAAGACAGACTCCAGTATTAGAGATTCCATTCATGGGATTTTCTGTAGGTGCTCGAAATCCATGAGAGGTAAGTAATAGAGACAGCAATTTTTTTCCTCTTGCTCTAGTCTATTCTTCCTTCTCTGACTCTCCACAGGATTGGGAAAAACTCAGTGATTCATTCTTGTTTAAGTTTCTTTCTCCACTGAGTTTGCTGTAAAATTTACCAAAGGAGGAGTAAACGTTGTATACTAAACCTGCTTTTATGCTACTTTCTTACCTCTGCAATATTCTGGAAAGCCGTGATAGCTGGAAGGTCTAGATTTTATTTCTTTTTTCTTTTTCTTTTTTTTTTCCTTTATTCATTATTATAGTGTAAACATGAAGAAGTTGGTTGCATTGCTGAAAATAGAATAGAAATATGAAAACTCTATCTTGGCTATCTTGATCTTCTTGCCTTCTCCTACAGTGAATGCTGTAGAAGCCTGCTGAAATTTGCTTTAGTAAGCTTACAAAGAAGGAATACTAAGATATAAATATTTTTAACCATTAATTAAATCTTTAAAAACACCACCTTAAATAGAATCACATGCCTTATAATTAGCAAGAATCCTTTCTTAGAAATTACAGTACCATACTGTAGATAGCTACAAATTATGCAGTAATATCTCCCTATTTTAGGATCCTTAAATCAGTTTGAAAGTCCTAAAGGAATTTATTTCTAACATTTTCTGTGCCAATTACATTATACTTATTTGCTGTTCTTTGTTCCCTCTTCTCCCAGAGGCTATTCCACACCACTACAGAATAGGTATTTTACATTTTTTTTTCCTGGTTTCTTGGTAAGTATATCTAAGTCTTTAAATCAGCCATACTTGCTTTAGAAGAAATAGCTGTATGAACCCACTGACTGGAATCCTACCATTTCACTAAGCAATATACTAAGTATTCTTGTCCAACTTCGGTGTTGCTTTCTTCTTTTGCATAAGCTAGATGATTTGCACATTTATGAACTATTAAGCATCTTCTATACACTCCCCTCAGGAGGCTCAATAAAGACATGAAATTATTTCTGCCTAGGTCACATTTATTAATTTCAGTCTCTGCATAAGATTACATTTTGATGCAGTGCAGGAGGGAGAAATGAAGCCAGGGTTAAAGGGGAGCATAAATTGTTAGCTTTCACCAGTTTATATTATCCTCTCTTACCACTCTGTGTGGTTCAGGAAATTTATTTTATCTTCCTGTAATCACCTTCCTGGATGCAGCTGGTAAACAAGAAGAATGCAGATAAAAGACAAAATAAACAAACATAAGGTCATGCCTTGCATACTACATCTAGTATAAAATAAACATGAAAGCTTGATTGAAGTTACTCATTAAAATACTGCTACTGCTGAAAGAGGTTGAGGGGTAGCTCATTCAAGTGTGATGTGGGAGAACTGGGGTCAGCTGGTGGGTTGAATTCTCTCCATAGGCATGCAGATTCAGACCTCTGCTTATGGAAGGCAGAATCTTCCTTGACACATTCATTAGAGAAGACGAGGCAATGTTAACTGAAAGCACAGTCAGAGAAAGAAATTTGCAATGTAAAGTTTATTTAAAAAAAAAAAGAAAAAAAGTTCTGGCCAGCCCATATTCACAAAAATCAAAGCCTAATCTGTAACTAAGGTCAAAAAGATAGAAACAGCGCTTTCTGTGGTGTTCAGCGGGAAACTGTACACAATGATTTGCAAAGTCTTTGTAGCAATACTGTATTTTATAGAAAAACATCACGGAAGAGGGTGAGTTTTAACTTTCAGTCCCTCTCCCCACAAACATATTTTTCACATATTACAACTGATGCAAATCCCAACTTAATGGCTGTTCTGGAACCTCTTTTTTTAAAACAAACAAAAAAAGCACTGTGATCCAGAGAGCTAAGGAATAAACTCTTTCTGCTTCTTAGATGTTCCGTCTTGAGGAGGGTTTGCTCTTGATCTGCAGTTATGCTGAGATGGATAATTTGATTCACAGCTAGAAAGAACTGGAGGGGTTTGGTTTTGGGTTTTTTTTAAATTTTGCTCTGAAATGTTACATTAATTGTGGTGTTCTTTTCAGCACAGATACTTCACTGACATTTTAGGATTTGTTAATATTTCTAAATTTCTTGGAAAAAATAACAACCTCGCTGATAATTAGAAAATTGCCATTCCATAATGGAAATACCTGAGCTTTTACTTAAGACTTATTATTCCCCTTAATATGAAGGTCTTAAACACACCTTAATAAGAAGCCCTTTTGAACAGTAATTGGAAACAATTGCTATCATTACAAGTACGTTATTTCTACCACAAAAATAGCTGTATGCTGTCCTGAGTGACAATAACCTCTGCTGAATTTTACTCTGTAGACAGGTAAAACCTCAGCTACATCAGCAGCTGAAGATGTGGCCAGTTACAAAGGCAGTTTCATCTTTGCCATGCAAAATATAGGTTAAATATGCAAACTAGCATGTGATTTTAATCCAGTAAAAGTGGAATAGTCTTTCAGAGAAAGTACACTGGCAAATGGGCAACCAGTTGAACATGTTATATTTTAATTTGCAGAGACAAAAATGACAAGCAATTTATTTACATAAAACTGTACAAAAGCAAATTAAATTATGTAAATATTTCATAAATAGAGGTGGACTAGCGTTTAATACATTTTGCCATGTTTAGCATAGTTGCGTGCATAGTGACTCATAATAAACAATGATAAATTGTTCTCTGCTTCACTATCAACATCCAAGTTGCAGAACAATAGTCAATGATTAATATTACAAACAGATCGTACCACACTGAATGCAAGTGCTTTAAAATTTAGGAAAAAGTTGTCTGAAAGCATACCCCAGGTAGCTGGTGAATGTTGTCTTCCTCCTCATGTTTATGCTCTTCAGTCTGTAATACAACTTAACTAATGGACTTTCATTTCTATTGCTATTTCATCTGCTTCATTCCTTAAGGAAACACTGTATATTTATCACCAATGAAACAAAAAGAAAAATATTTCATTGTTCAAATTCCTTACAAGTGTTTGGTGATGGCTGGATTTATGGCAACGTCTTTATCCATATTCTTTTTTTTCCTGCTTGACAACTTCCTAGGGTAGCCTTTCAGCCAATCATTTCAATCCCATTTAAGTTCTTCCCCCGCATAAAAATAACGTTTAACTTTTTTTCCTGAAACTCAGGCAGCAGGCCAGTCAGAAACCATATTGAATAAACATAGTGGATCTGAGATCCAGAATGAGCATTAGATTTTAGACCAAAGCTATTGAATTTTCTAATACATATAAGTTAATATATAACGCATCAATCTATAAAGGTGCCCTAATGTAAAATACATGCAAAGCTCATTTGAGTTTCCCATGGAAGGAAATAAAAGGATGATTTCTATACTGTACAACTGAAATGTGATGACGGCTAAAAGCAATTAAAAGAAATTAATTGTCGATTTTCCTGGCAATGTGAACTGGTGACATTTTGCTAAATAACTATAATATAGACTGATCATAGTTTTCCAGGCAGCAGAATTAAAAACAAATTAAAACAACCCCAAACCCCACACAAATAGTAATAAAAAAAATCCTCAAGAGCTACTAAACCACAGCCTTGTGTTAATAATGCTTAAGACTGGTCCATTAACTGAGTTTGGCAAAAGGCTTGTTTTTAAATATATTATTTATAATTTCTCAGAAAATAAACACAGGTAAATATACAGGTTCAAAAAAGTTGGGAATAGCCCCTTATCCCTCAGTGTCCAAACCCAACTACCACTTTACCATAATAATAGGTATAAAAGGCACAGTTGCATATTTTGCATTCACCCTAATTATTTTTTATAGTTTTATTTGTTTATTTTATACAAAAGCACTCTATTTATGGAGTGGCACCAGATTTAACCTATTTCAAATAAAGAGGAAAAATACAAACACAAAATATATTTATGTGTCATGCCAGGTCAGAAGAGTAATCAGCATATTAATAGTGGCTAGTTCCACTAGAATTACTGTGAATACTTACAGTAGATAGAATTTTTAAAAAATTCTTTCACACCCATTTTAGATCTAAGGAGATGCACACAAGTAAAGTATTTAATGACTGTCTTATGTGGTGCAAAAATTGGTGAGTGACTGCTGATCCATTTAATCTGAAGGTCTTCTATGACCTGTATTATTAGCCTTGTAGAAAAAGGGTCTAAGAATATATGGAACCAAGCTACCTAATTTATTTTTTTGTGTGTAATATTAAATAAAATCTTATTAAAGGAAATTCTGTTGAACATTTGTGTTATGCAATTGTGTATCCTGTTGAAACGTGCAAGAAAAATGTGTATACATTACATAAGCATTTTTAGAAGCATTTTTAAACAGGTACTTACAGATTATACAAAGCAGTAACTGCTGTATGCAGTCTCATAACAAAGTAGCAGTTTGCATCTCTCCATGTTATTTAAATAAAAATGTTCAATCATTATTAATCTTTGATTTGAATATTTTCTTTCTAAAATGTGCCCATTCATCATAACTGCTATACACAAACTAATGTTACTTGAAGACAGTAAACTCGAGAGAGGAGAACAAAATGGCCAATAATGGCACATCCCACTATATGGAAAAGTGAATTCAAAAAAGAAATGTGATGAGTTGTATTGATTTACCAACCTCTACTTTAGGCTGTTTAAGGTTATTTCTATGCAATTCTTCAAAGCAAGAAACTACCCAAAGCTACATTGTGACTACAGTATACTAGAAAGCCATCTAGCCATGCCTTAATGCCAGGTTAAATAGCCAGGGATTTGAATGCTTTCCCCCTCCTCGAGCTGTCCTTGCTATGTAGTTCGATTGTCGCTTTTGTCTGAATGTCTGAGCTCAGTCTGTTGTTATTACTACTTCAGCTGCAAAGCAACTGGTTGAAGTTCTGCACGTTTTGTTGCTTTTATTGCACAAAAACCTGTTTCATTTCCTCTTCCTTTCAAGAAGCACTCACTGTGAGAATCGTTACAGCCCAGAGCTCTTGCATATCACAGTAGCTTGGACTCCTTTTGACTCATCTTGACCTGCTAAGTGAGTATCATACCACTGTTTATCAGACTATTTTCTACCTAGCCTAAATGTTCTGAGTCTTGACATCATTTAGTATTGCACTTCTCTTGGTTTTAATGCACTTGTGTTTCAAGAAAACCTTCATTATATCTTTGACATAATTGAAGCAATTGGTAATCTGCAACACTGATGACAAAAGACTTAGCAGTCATTCCTTGCACTCTGAAAAGAAGGGTTTGTATTTGACTTGCAATATTCTCTTGTCACTGCATCATCCCATTGTCCACTTTCCATCCCACCAAGCATTCTCATTAATGTAGCCTTTTATTATTACTACCAGTTTTTAAATTTTGATTTAAAAAATTCCCTGGAACTGGCATATGCAGCATGGCATATGCAGCATATTATATGCAGCATCTGCTGCAACTTACCATGTCATTACAAAAAACCCACATCAGTTCCTTTGGGCATTTAACTGAACCAACCGCGCTGGGGAAAAAAAAAATTATGTCATCTGGGCTTGTGAACTGTGCTGCTGTGCAAAATGTAACGGAAGGTGTGTTATGAGTACATGTGTGTATTTGTGAAAATATTAGTTTTCTATGCCAAGCCCCAATACTTAGCAGTTCCCCTGATCCATTGTGTGATCTTTGGCCTTTTTGTTATTACGATCTTCCCATCTGGATGTTAGTCTTGCCCAAAATAATGATTTCAACAGTTTATCATTACTATCCTACTATATATGTGTTACTAATTGTGTTTACATTGAAGTAATCATTACAGAGAACGAGAGAGAAGGAGAGAAAGAGACACAGCAAGAACATGTTTGTTCTATGGATAAAACAGAACCACAGTTCATGAATCTTAGGAAAGTATGCCACGTTTTTGACTGCAGTCTCAGGCTGAACGTATTTCTGTTGCTTCCAGCCTCAGATGAGAGGTGAGAATATTAAAGCTGTGGTCTTCACAAAGTGCCTATTAATGATTATTCCTTTATATTTATCTCTATATCTGTATGGTTTCTGAAGGATTGTCTCTGGTGGGGATCAGCAATATTCAGATGATATGTTTTGAATACATTTTCCCTGACCTGTTATCCTCAACAAGCCAGATGACAATCAAACAAAATGAGTGGATTAACTCATGCTTCTGCAGAGGGGAAACAACAGTGTGTTGTGTTCTTCTTAATCAAGCTCGTTACTATGGGAGGAATTTGCAACCATAGATTTAGGAAAATAAAAATCAGTGAGGGGGAATTAGACATGCAAGTAACAACGTTTTCTACATTGTACAGTATAGTCAGGCAGACAGTATAATTAAATGCCTGCTATGGAGGCAGAAGTGGCAGGCAGATCTTTTGTCTCTTTGGTGGCCCCCTTTTTTTTGTTTATTTCGTATTATTTTTTGTTAAAATTCTTTTGCTTTTAAGACTTTTGCCCCTTTTTCTTTCTTAGAATATGAAAGAAATTTGTTGCTGCTTTTTAGCCTACAGGTAAACTTCTCTTCTAGTTAGAGTATTGACAGGAGATGGCTTGTATTCCCCTGTCTGCGTAAGGGGGATATCCTCTGGATTGCCTTCTTCGTTTTTGCTGAAACTAGCCGTGCTGAAGGTCTCATAGGATGAGGTCAACTTTTTGTTAAGGAGGTTTCTGTTGCGATCACCCATGAGGGAGGCTTCTCCATTGGCCAGCTTTTCCTGACTGCCCCGTTCATCGACAGGCATGAAAGTGGAGAGTTTTGGCTGGCTCTTCTGCTTTCTTTCAGGAGAAGTGCGAACTGGCATCCAGCAGGAGTCCGAGTGGCCATATTCATCACACTCGCGGGTACACTTCCCTGTGAGGGCTACATCTGGTAGAGGCCTTGAATCTGAAAGTAAAATAGAGTTGTCATTACAAATGAATAATATTGTAATGACTTACAGTGAAACTGAGAATCTTAAATTCACAAAAGGTATTTTTAAAGGTCTTGGCAAGAATGTTGCAGTAAGTTCCGCAGTAATAGCTTTTTTACATTGCATGTGCCCATAGGCAACAAGCGTGTCTGTACAGTTATCCTCAACCTCAAGAACTGAAAAATAAGACTATTAAGCCACTTCCTGTGCTTGTAAATCAATCTCAAAAGCATTTGGCACTAGGTACTGAATGAATTTTGATGTCTAAAAGAGTCAACCAAGCACTTAATTCCGTATTGCCAATTTTCTTGAAATTATTAAAAATACCTTTCTTTGAATTTTTTTTAAAGAATGCTGTGAATTTATGTGAAAGGAACCTGAGGCCCTGCGCCCTGCAAACACTTATGAACATGCTTGATGCCCTGCAAGTGAGCAGCTCTGTTACTGAAAATGGGACTCAATTTGCACAAAGTAAACCTCTGCTTGTATTTCTCAGGATTGGGCATTCATTGTTAGTACACAATATGTTACATGAATTGTACGATCAATGATGAGTCAGAGCATACAACCACCCTGCTATTGGTTATAAACTTAAATCTAACATGAAAGGATAAAGCTGTTCTGCGTGTGTTGTGTGTGTGTGGAGGGACAGGGAGAATCTGAGTGCTGCCTGAATAGATGCACTAATGTTTTATGTGTGACTTGTTGTGTTAGAAGGTGCTCTCTTCCAGATCACTGTGTCTAAGATTTCTAGCTACAGTACTTGTACGAGCTTTCACTGAAAACTAACAAAGTTCAGGGGACTGCAGGATTGACTCCTACCTGATAAAAACACAGGTAGTTTTTAATACTCCTATTTTGATACTTGCATTACAACTGAATTAAAAAACTACCTTAACTGTTTTAAGCACTGGATAAGATTCTGAAACCTTGCTTTTGTTCAGTTATACTGTACTTTATGGTCTACAAAAAATAACTGGAGCTGCCTACAAAGTAGCAACATGATAGTCAAACAACTGAAGTTGACAAAGAACAAAAATCAATATGTAAATTTTTTTGGTTTTTTTAATATGACTCTTATATGATATCACTTATTTGATGAAACTTTTACGTTTCTTTTATAAAAAATCAATTATCGTAAAAAGGAGCAAAAAGCTTCAACATAGAAACGTAGTCAGGTACTTCATATGGGCTGTGGCAACTTTCTACCTTCCCACTGCAACACTCGAATTCATGTGAACAGTAATTTTACCAGTAATAACCCATGCATTACAAAATATCTTTCAAAGGCCTATTCAGCCTTCATTTTGTTACTTCTATTTTGCATATTTTTTTCTCTGATTTTGGCTGCCAGATGACCTTCTCAAACAATGACAATTCCAACTGTGAAATTTTTATGAATTCATAAAAAAGACCATTGCTGAGGTTAAAAAAACAAAACAAACAAGCAAACAAAACCCAACAAAAACCTAAAAATCCTTTTCCTCTTCCAGAATAAACGTTTTTAATTTAAAATATTTACAACAGGTGCTTGCAGAGCAAGCACATCTCATTTCAGCATCTGCGGATTTAATCCTGATAGAATTGTGAAAGCTCTTGAAAGTCAGATTTATGTTCATCCTGTCCTGATTTTTTCATGCATTTAAACATTCATTTAATTAGTAATTTGCTGCAGTATTTTAAAGAATATGCATATTATTTATTATTAACAATTGTCAATATTTTTATGGAATCTCCTGTATGCATTGTGAGTACTGTATAATATTTCATATGTCAATACATCAGTGATTTTAATGAGGAAAACAGCACTGATGTTTAGCTAACAAAGTAACTCTGTAGCTGAGATGTGTAAGGCTGGGAGGAGAGAACTGAGTGATTTCTTTATTCCCCCCCCCCAGTTGTACTTTTTAAGGCTTTTGCACTTAGACTCAGCCACAATTTCCATATTTTTTCAATTAATAAGGCAAAGACTATGGACAGTTATCAGTCTATCAATTTTCAGATGACTGTGTTCTGGAGATGTAGACAGAAGATCGGGACTGTAGCAGGAAAATTCTCTGTTTATCAGCTAAATCTAGTATTATTCTGGCACTCCCTAAATGTAAGAAGCATAATTAACTGCTGAGCTGCACCTGATGTGCTTTGATTTTTAAACAGAAAAATCCTCTTCATATTTTTACAACAGGGAAAATCCCCTTCCCACCTAAAGCTTAATAAACTCTTCAAACAGCACCTTATTTCCAAACAATGACCATTAGTATTATGCTTGCTACTAGTATTTCAATTATTACTCTGTCAGAATATTAGCAAATGCTTATCAAGGCAATATGTCCAACCTTTATTTAAAACATAGGAGTATGTGTTTATTGAAAAGGATTTTTTTGTTGTTGTTGTTTGGGTCTTTTTTTTCCAGATTGAAACAGTTAATGTTTTATTATATCTGATGGTTTCTTTTTAGCACAAACAAATCATGAGACAGCATTACTTGGGTTGATAAAAATTCTTCCCTCACTAGTGGTCCTTGAATCATGCACTTGAAAATTTACCATTTTGCATTGTAGTGCATCCCCTATTCAATTCTGGACAAATATTAGAATTTCTTATTGTAAAGCATGAGGACTTGCTGTACAATTCAGCCTTATACTGCTGTTTTATGGAGTAACAAAAGTTGCTGGGGGAGGGGAACCTCAATCCATCCCACCCCTACCAGCTGGATGCCAGTGCCAGCAATAGATGCTGGAGAGGGATCACAGGTCAGCAGGAGAGCCCCTGAAGAGCAGCAAAAAGGAACTCCAGACACTCCTGCCAGTAAGTCAGCTTCATCGGGGGCCCAACTTAAATGCCTCTATGCAAACGTACGTAGCATAGGGAATAAACAAGACGAGTTTGAGACATGCACGCAGCTGACTCACCCTGTTGGGTTATATGATAAACTTCATCTTTGCACCCACAAAAGCTCAGAGACACGCTGGCAGAATAACACCAGCCCACATAATACCCTGACAGGCTACTCCCAGACCCATCATAGAAGTCAGCCCATCAAAGGTCCATCCGCCAAGGCCCAGAGGAGCACAGGGGTGTACAGTGGCAGACAGGAAGCCAAATCAAGGACTCGGGAGGAACAACCACCTTCTCTGGGCCCTTCCAAGGGCTATTCTAACAGAGCCATAAGCCCCATTGTCCAGGTGTGAAACCCATCACCATGAGTCATTGGTAGTTGTTCTCCAGATCACCTTTCTGTCTAACAGGGGGATTGCTGCATTATGGGATATGGGCAAAAAGCAGTTTGGGATAGCATAGGACTTATTATGCTGTGTTTAGGGGAGGAACCAAAGGGAGGACAAGGGAGGGGTTTAGGTGATTTGTGGAGGAAGAAGAGTGGGAAAATAGAGAGATACGGGGATAAAAGGGCCAGCCACATGTAAATAATTTGCTGGCTAATAAGTTTGTCTGGTTGTGCCCCATGCCTGATCAGCACTGTCTGTCCTATCTTTTTATTAAATTCCTTTCTAACACTTTCCTGAGTATGGGCTCTCTGTCATGTGTCATGTGTGTGTCTGCGTATGCATATATATATATATAGGCATGTCCACTCTAACAGACTTCCATCCTGTCCAGCCAGAAAAGGGAACAGAATGGGGCCACTGGTGCTGTCTGTTCTTTTGAGCGCTCTGAGTGTCTGTGATCTTTGCAGCCAACTGTGTATATATTTGGTGTATGTGTGTGCTCTGTGTGTGTGCCTACTGGGAATACATCTTCATCTTTGCTGTTGGTTGGACTTGGGGACATGGAGCAGCAGCAGCAGCCTCATCTCCCTCAGGCTGTCAGATCCAGTGTGATATACTTTCCTCTAAAATACCCTTCAATTAATATTTGGCATGTACAGTTAATGTAGCCTTCTACTTCATTGCTTTCTTGCATCTGTTCTGAGTTTGATATCAGTACAGCATTTAAGCACACATTTAATCTAACCTGTTTTGAAACCCTTTGCATTTTAACTGCTTTTCTGTTTAAAAGATGGACATAACTTCAGCATTTGGTGGGGGGAAGACGTGCAGGGAAGGAGGGAATATTTTATGTGTGTGTGTGTGTTATATCAGAAGATGGGTAAAACACCTAGTGCTGTCAGGGCTAAACTATTACTGGTACCTAAACTAGTCAGTTAAGGAAAACTTGGGTACTTTCTAGACACTGCAGTAGATAACAGACTTAACCTTCATTTTCAATGAACTGCCACACCACTTTAGCTACAAAGTAATTAACTATATTTTTGCTAATTCCCTGAACAGATTGACCCTCTTTTGCAGAGTAGTGACTTTATGCTCCTCTTTTTACATTATCTAGCCCACGGAGTTATGAACAACCTCTGAATTTGAAGGGGAAAAAAAAAAAGTTACTGTTGTCCTCTAGCATAATTTACATCCAGACATATCTATCTCTAAGTGACATGCTTTAAGTACTTCTCAGTTTAAAAGTTAAACACTTTAGTAGTGACCACACTGCTAGCTGACACACTTAATGGAATATGACACAGCAAAGAATTATTTGTCAGCACAATTGGCAGATCATCAAGGAAGAGTACAACATATTTCTACCACAGTTACATATCTGGAAACAGACTCAGGTGGTTAAAATGCCAGTTATTAACAAACAAATTTTATCACAATGCTAATTAGTGAGGAAGTGAACCTGGAGGGATGATATTTCTTGTCATACAGAAATTTGTAGATTTGGGGTTAGGTTTTAACTGTTTATACACAGGCTACTCAAATGTAAGCTTTTATTTGCATAAAATTATCTTCGTAGTTACAATGGAAGGTGTCATCTAAGTTACTTTCAACCATATCCTCTTAAAGTGCCTCTACATCAGAACTAGGTACTGCTTGACTATTTACAAAGCCATTGTAAACCCACTCCCTAAAATGCAGATATTCAGACAAGATTTTAGGTATATATGTAAATGGAGACTTCAGATGTGAATATTTATAAAGCAGATTTCACTTGCAACTGCTCAGACTTCATCTTAAAAAAAAAAATGGAAGAACACTAATTTACAAGGTCTCGCAATCTACTTTCTCAGTGCATTTGATACAAGCTTCCACCACTGATTTTCAAAGTTAGCTGATAATTTAAAAAAAAATTTTTTTATCATGTTTAATCCAACAAATCTTTAACCATTTATGGCTAATTTCTGAGACAGTGATAGCTTATGTTTTCCATAAAACTTTCTATAAAAGCATGCAAATGAATGGAGTTATTTATATATGCTAGTGTTTCTGCTGATTGTAGCTGACTGCTGCTTTAGGGCTAGAAGGATTGCTTGTTATCAAAAAAGGAAGGCATCTACCATGGCAGTGGGGAGAGGGGAAATATGATGTTCTTTATCTAATTTAAAGCCAAAAAAATTAACAACCAAAATATTCCACCCAAGAAATTTTTCAATATTTTCTCTTCTCCCATTCCTTACTGAAGGTCAAAATATTTCATCAAGTACAGGGAAAGTATTATGAACACAGTAGTCAACAAGTACCTGTTACAAGTTATGTGCTTTTTTGTACACACACACTGCAGAAACATAATCAAGGATGCACACTCACTCTGGCTCCGCTCCACACATCTTTTAACAACCATTCTTGTACAATGTATTTTATAGAAACCCAGTATTTGGAGAAAGATGCAACGATCTTTTCATTTTCTCATCTTTTGTAAATGACACACAAACCCTATGGTAACAGACTTCAGCTGTACTTAAGTAGTCAAAAGCTCTGTTCCACTTGTCCCTGGAGATGGAAAACCCTCCAAAGCAATACTGACACCCTGTCTAGATACAGTAATTGAAAATTCCCAGAAAGAACTCTGCCCAGAAAACCATCCTAGCTGTAGACCTGCTCTTGGAGGAGTAAATGACCACAGCAGCCATACAGTACTACAGCAGCGCAACAGTACTTCTGTAAACCATGTAGCTTGGTCCACAGCATCTAAGGAGTCACTGGCAGATGAGTTCTAAATAGTATCTATGACAAATTGATGACTACATGCAGATTTTGCTGCCTTTCCCCATTGATGGGCCCATAACATCCCTGCATGGTTCCAGTTATTGAAGACCTGTAAAGAATGCCTGTGCAGTAGCTCCAGACTACTGTGAGAAAAGAAAAACGAATAGGAATTGTCATACAATGATAGAGACTGTGGTTTGGATGAGCCACTTTTCATCCCACCTTTTCCTACACTCTGTACACAAATATACTATATTCAGAGGACCACTCAAAATTCAAGTGAAAAACCAGCAAGACTATGTAATTAAACAAGAGTCCATTTACACAGCTTTTATATTAGATGGTTATTTGTTTTATGAGCTGTGTGACTGGAGACACAATAGAGCTCTTATAACAAGTATTGACTACATGATCAGAGAACAATAATGCAGAAACAGCTGAGAGGGTACATATTGTAGAAAATCACTGTTTAAGCTGGGGGGGGGGGGGCTAAGCTATACTGATACATAGCTACAGCAGTACTGTCTTTGAAATTCCTACCTCCTAACTGCAGTAATTCAGGAACTGCACCCCAGTTAGTTAGTGCTGTGGCATATTCTGACATGCCAAGACTATTAAAATACTAAAACATGTTCGAAGGCATCAGCAATTTCTTTCTCTGCACCTTAGGCTAAATACAGTTAAACAGCAATTGAACATATCTCAAGAAGCATTTAGTGCCCCAAGGCTTGGACTGCTGTCATTCTGAATGTGGCATTATCGTGTACTGCAGAGATAGTGCATGCCATCTCTAAAACAGTCCTACTGAATAAAGTCAAACACAAATCCACTGTTTGAGATATGCCAAGTGAACTGAAGTAATGAATATATTAATTGCTTTTGGACTAGAATCTTTTCATGTATGTCATGCCCAATTCCAAAATTCTTTTCAGTGCTTAAGAAAATACTTCAGAGTACAGAAAGGCTTACATGTATATTGATTGAATGATTAATTCTGTGAGAGGAGGTATGACAGAAGGATATAAAATAATGAATTCTGAACCTTTTTATTATTTTGTTATGCAAGGAAAAAGGGACATAGAATGAAAGTAAGAATTTTCAATACTTTACTTGAAAAATGGTAAAATAAAAATTCCCCTTAAACAATTCCTAATAACAGCAAGACTCACTCCTGTAGTATGTCAAAAGTCCAAGTACTTAGCTGGTTTCAAGAGAGACCAGAGTGGAATTTTTAAAGCAAACATGAGATGCTATATAGTCTTCTATCACTAAAACTAGTAAAAATAAAACAAACAAATAAAGCAATACTATAAGAAAATAGAAACAGGTAACTGATTCTTTAACATTTGAAGAAAGCTCCTGCTAGATGAATGGAAGCGAGTTAGCCAGAAGAAAAGGCAGCTGATGGAGAAAACCAGCTCTTTTCCTGCAGCTAAAAGGCTATAGTAAAGCAAGAGTGGGACCAATTTGTTTTGCATTCCCATAGTGGAAAGCACCAAAAGTAATGGCTTGATTGCAACAATGACAAATCAGATTAGAAATTAGAAAAAAAACTTTGAGGATAAAAGTAGTGATGGAAGGTTATAAAGTCTCCACCACTGGGAGGGCTTTACAAATGTCTAGAAAAACCTCTTCTGAGGGTAACATAAACATGGTTAATTCTACCTTGGGAAAGCAAGGATGCACTAAATGACCTCTAAAGGTTCCCTTCACCTCTGCAATTCTGTTAATATTATTACTAACATTTCTGTATTTTGGCCTTGATCCAATCCTTAACTGTTTGTGGGTTCAGATTCTTGACTGATTCAGTAATAAATCAACCTCAGAAGTTGGACTTAGGTTCAGCTAAAAGTCTATTTTAGAATGACAACCTCCTTAAAATTTTATGTTAATAGTATTACCAAAAAAAACCCCCAAATGGTAGGACCATTTAAGACAGGTGTTTATCAAAGGAATACAGAAACAAAAAGCCAGTAATGCTTTAAAAGAAAACCAGAAAAACACTCTCAAGTTCCAACATGATGACCTAATGTTTATAAAATCTTCTTACCTGAGGCCCAACACATCCATTCCATTTTACAATTTCATCAAAAAGTTAAAGATTGAATACTGCCTCTACCTGTAGTGGTGCAAAACAAATATCATGCCTCTGAAGTCCACTAAACCTGAAACTGGTGTAAGAGAGACTCTGTAAAGTAGTAAATTTCAAGTGTTTACACAAACTTTAGTTTTGTTTCCCTTTGCATAATACCTGCCTCTGTTTTAGGGAGGAACAGAGTCAAATAAGATAAAGAATATATAATATTTTGATGTATTTAGTTTATTTAATTAAACAGACTATACCAGACTATATAGCTATTTAACATTATTCAGACATGTAACCAAAGAAATACTACCCAAGCAATAAAATTCCTGGCTTAGATTCCACAGTTATTTCTATATCACAATTGCCTCCAGCAGGTTAAGGTGCAATATTCTTTAACTGTTCCTCTAATTACAGAATAATTCCATAAAAAAGTTTCCTACCTAAATTAATGATTGTACCAGCCCTGTAGTATTGCATCTGTGATCTTCAAGGAATCAGTATTTCACAATTGACTTAAAGACTATTTATATGTAAAACAGACCTATGGCTTTTTTTTTTTCCACACTAAATCTAGTTATACTCTTCCAGGCCCAAATCTTATCAATCAGTTGGTTGTCAGTGGAGCACCATAATATAGGTTGCATACAATATTATGTGTAAGTGAAATCAAATTCAACAGACTTAATTATAGACAAATACTAATTTAAAACACTGAAATTATAATATAAAAGGAAGCACATTAGAAACACATAGTTTTCTCTTGTTTTAATTGCATTTATCTTGTAGTTCAGACTTTATTATTTCATTTTCGTTCACAAGACCAATTGCATATATAAAATGAGGACTAAGAAGTACCAGCTTATGTGATACCACTGCTCAGTAGTATACTAAATACATCATGCTGAACTTAAATTCCCTAGATTTTAATTTTCTAGATTTAAATGTAATTGCTACAAGATTCCTTGTAATCCTGTTAAATCCTTTGATAGCCTGATTTACTTCTATCACAGAAATGGCAACATATCCTTCAGAAAAGTAGGTCTTACTATGGCTTCCTGAAGTAGCATAGACATTAAGATGTAGGAAACATTTAAGCTGTCTAATTGTTCTGCCAATCTGATCTTAAAGTATTAATCTGTCACTCTGTCAAATTACATACCTTTATTTTCTTCAGTAAAATGTGTCAGTGCTTAACAAACCCTGAGCTGAAACAATTCGTGGAGCAATTAGAATGTCAGCTCTCCTAAAGATGACTTAAGAAAAGTCTGAATCAGGGCTCAAAAGTCAACATAATTTCCCTGATACTCATGCTAAAGTGACGGGACTGCAGGAGCTCTAAGGGAACAGAGTAGCTAGCAGCCATTATTAGCTCATCTCAGCTGTATTCTGTGCCTCCCCCTCATATTATTTCTTGGTGATAAGGATTTAATAATGTATTTTCTTTATTGGGAATGGACACCAGGTAGGAAAACTAGTGCTCTTGCCACAGAAGAGAAAAACAAGGTTACATGACTTCCCCTCATCTCCCTCCAATTTATGTCTATCATCTCATCCAAAAGGCAACTTCTTTCTGGAGATACTCCAAGTAATGTTTTCTAGGGGATATTAATGAATGCATTGCTTCCATTTAGAAACTAAAAGCACAATCCCAAAAGATGTTCAATGTCATTAGATCTCATGGATATCTCACAAGTATCTCAGAGGATATCCAGAATCAATAATGAAAGTTGAATATATAGAAAAAAATCAGTGACTTGACAGAGTTGCAAGCTGTTTTGTAAGCTTGATATTTATTGAAGTGATATAAAAATACACTAGATATATGACTAAAGGTTAGGTTCAAAGTGTGACTGATTAAAAAGACACCCCCCCACACACACATGGCTGCTTAGTTGTGTATCATAAGTAATGGGGGGGGAGCAACAAACAGCAAAACTGAACCACTTGTGACTATAGACAAGAGTTCAAACTAAAATAAAGTTCTGTCTGAATGCTTCTGTGTTTAAGAATTGGCTTTAAGGGAGAATACTGATTTCTTTCTTTCATATCTTTCAGTGAGTTACTTTTTTCTTACAGAATTCTTCTGCCACATGGGATAGTAACTTGAACTGATTATCTTGATAGAACCACTGCATTCCTGAAAATGAAATGCTTCATACAGTTTACTTCATGCAGCAACACATTGCTGGATTTTGGATCTTATTTCATTCCTGCATATACAGAACAAAGTATTATATAATAACATATATTAAATAGTAGCATTGCTTTCATAAAAAGGGAATTACTCGTGTACCCAAGAGGTTTTCTATGTGACTCCTGCAATGTTTATTTTGTTACAAGTCATAGACCCTCAGAGGTTAAACTTGAACAGTAACTGTAAAATGTGCTGAAGCTCTATTAATTTATATTATGTTATTTTCAAATGAGGGGAACAAGAAAGTTCTCCATGCTTTGCCTGCAAATTATCATCTAAATAGAGCTCAGCATGAAACAGAAACAAATAACTTGTGACTACTTGTCTTTTTTGTAGCTGTCAAGAAGAAGTTGTGTTGTAAGAAGAAATATAGCAATCATGTGAAGGATCCATTTAACCTTTTATATCGCATAAAGGGAACTTTATCCTACACAATGGAAAAAATACTCACTTATCTGTTCATGTCATACATGTTCCTCTCACAAATACACATATAAATTTGTAATTTTACTTACTTAATCATACTAGCAAGATCTGGGATGCTGAACCAAATTTAATTCAATTCAGTGAATTGAAAAGTACAAAGAATGCATTTTCATTCCTTTAGCAGAAGATCTACATGATGCAAGACCTAAATGAATGTTAACAACAGAAATAAAAAAAATTTTAAGATTATTATATTAATGCACATTTTTCCTGTTTGTATAAGTATACTCCAGAAGAAATGATGGTAAATTTTATAAAATACAGTGCTTATCTTCATTAATTGTGAAGCATAACAGAAGTATAAAATCATACAACTCAGGAGTAAATGGCAATACTTCCACTTGTCACAGGGAAAGGAAATTATTTACTGATTAACAAGTTACAGACTCTTGTCTTTTATTCCATGTCTGTGCCATGAGCCATAGTGACAGTCCAGTCTTTAGATCAATTATTTAGGAACCCTCAACTTTTCCTAAGAGGTAAAATCTACCCCGGAATTAATCCACCTGAGTAAGTTTGTAATTTTGTTATAAGTACTGATGCTTTCTCATTGAGATGGTGCAGGGGAGGGTGACGGTTGTTTGGGTTTTTTTGTTGTTACTGTAGTTTTTAGAGTAAGTTTGTGGAAAAGTCTTCAAACCTCAAAAAATGGAGAGGCAAATACAGAAAGATAATGAATCTCTCAGTGTGATTTATGTCCTGCTCAAAGGGATTTTTTTCATTAATTTTTTAATTGATTTTTCAGCTGTGTGTGCAGATTACAGCTAGTGAATTAATTACAAACATCAGCTCAGAATGGTTACACACTTATGACAGATTCATTTGGGTTACAGTCCATTAGTAATTAAGTATTAAGCACAGCACTAATTCCCCTTGTGCATGTACAGTAGATGGACTGTAATCATACACATGAATCATAGGGATGTTATACTAAAAGAGGTTACAGTATCACTGTTTATCTCAATATAGAATGGAAAAGTATAATGATTTTTTTTTTATATACTAATGGAAAGTATAGAAGAAGTTTGAATGAAACAAAACAGAAAAGACAGAAAGATCAAGTTTTACTTGCAAAGTCTAAGCCTGTCAGAAATAGCAGTCTCGATCCTTCTTGTGGGAGGGGGAATCTAATGGAGCCTGTAGTGTGTATCATAGTTTTTTGACCCCTGCCCTTGACCCTAAATATCCTATAGTGTTTCATTCACTCAACAGTTATAAGAGGTGACGAAGTAGAATTCTTACCTTATAAATAGAACTGTGTCTTCATGAAAGTTAAAGGCAAGATTGGACTTGAACAGGGATGGCTAAGCATATTAGTCAGGAGCTATCTCTCATCCCTTAGATGAAGATACTGGGTTTTTCGTTGCTTCACCAGCTACTAGGTAACATTTACTTCAGATTTCCTAAGCCACTTACTTGAATGGACAGTTGAGCATACCCCTCTACTGATTTCTTTAGATATTCCTCCAAAATATGTGAAGTATTTCCCAGTCCCAAAATAAAAATGGAATAATTTTTGTCAGAAGTGACTCCAGTGGAAGTACTCTTTAATGAATCCATTCTCTTGGGTTTAAGAATGTTTAATATTGCAATTTGTCTGCTCTTGTGTTTTGCAGCACAATATTAAAATCAGTCAGTATGCTTTTGCTTAACTTGGTTGCCAAAGTGTATACCCATACCCATAAAACTTTCAATCTCAGAAAATACTCCATTGTTCACCAGTTTGTGACACTTCCAGATTTCTTCAGAAGTGCAGTACATATGCTTTGGACTACTGCTTCATAGCCAACATCTACTTTTTCAAGAATGAATCAGACAATCTCCAGCTTGTTTCACTCATTTGAATACAAAGAAGTTTCTTACATTATTATTTTATGCTTTCATTCAGACTCCAGTATAATTGACAAAACATTTGAAACTGGACAATGTTAAGCTTGCTCCACTTGCAATGCATGACTAAATTCTTGACAATGCGTAGGAGAAAACCCTAATTATATCTACTAGGGTAGCATAAAACCCAGTCAAGCAAAATCTATTAACAGGGAGGTTAAACAATTTTTTTTTTAAAGAGTACCTATACTGAATAAAATTAAGACATTAGTGTATTAAATGTATTGACTAAAGTATAGGGAAATAAAATAATCCTCTTGATTATTCCCAATGTAAATCCACAGAGTCATTTCTGCTAATCTACCTAATATCAGTTGCAGTGATCATAATCACTTAGCTGCTGTTGGATTGTTTTGAAAATCTAAACAAGACATGGAAAACCACTGGATAAGGGGTCAAATATAGGAGTTGGACAGAACATAAAGAAGTAGAAGATGAAAACAAGTTTATCAGACTGAATCAGACAGAAAAATACAAAACTTGCAGATTTTATCTGACTTAAAAGACAATTATTGTTAAAGGGGAAGGAGTAATTTGGTATTTTGGCAATTATTATTTCAGACAAGTTTTTATTAAATTGTTAATTTATTAAATGGTCATTGCCTACTCTTGCCCCCACAAAGTATCAAGGCTAGGTCATATGGTTCATACTTTGTGCAGACATCTTCCTGCCAGGACATTCAGAATATGATTTCCTAAATGAAAAAGATTCAGTAGGAAGTTGTTCTCTGCACAGTGTTTTAGTCTCTGGCTCCTTTCTGAGATCATAATAGAGATGCCAGTTAGGATTGTGGTTCTTGCGAATGTAAAGCATTATACACTAGAGTATATCTAATTTATTCATATAATAGATTCACTATCGGCTGGTACAATTAGTTTCTACTTGAGTCAACTTCAAAGCTGCAACTTGAGGCAAAAAATTGTGTACGCAAATATCAATTACCCGAGCCACCATAATTGTCAGAGGATGGAATCATTCCAGGAAAATTGTTCAAAGAGAATGGCATGCTCCTACCAGAGTTGAATGAAGTCCTACCAGAACCTGGGCATCACACCTGGATATTTCATGGTCCTTGTACAGGAGTGAGCAGCAGGGAGAGCTGATGAGTATATTTCATTCCCCTTTTTAAACAAAGCACCTCTGATAGTGATCCATTAAATTAGGCCTAGACTAAGCATAGTGGATAAACTCATAGTCCACAGTGGTGGACACCAGTGATTAGTTTATGAAACTTACACTTCAAGTTAATTAGTTTAATTGGACTGGTAAAGCATGACCATACACAGATATATTATGTTTCAAACCAGAGATGAGTGGCTGCCTAGATAAAATTGACAATTATCTGTTTACTTTTGTGTGATACCAGTAGAAAGTAAATGGAAGAATTAATATGTTCTCAAAACATTTGGACAAAAAAATGCTTATCAGCATTAAAATTAATATTGATTTTATTCTGCTCTTTGTGTGAAGGTATTTTGACAATCTTATTTTTTATTAGACTATTTATGTATACTCTCAAATCTCTTTCCCACAAGGTATGTGAAAACTCACTAAATATGTAGCAATGCAATAAACAGCTAAACAAACTCTCAGTGCATGCTTTACCCTACCATAGACACGAACTACAATTGCATACATCTTGAGCGTTGTTAAACTTATTTTGTGCTGCTGCAGAAGTATTTTATGGGGTTTTCTCTGTTTCTATTTAATGATGCTTTTAGTCACTGAAAGTAGAGGAGGTACAGAAAGAGGTCAAAATTGACAGCAAAACTGAATCAGGGCTTCTCATGCCAATGAAATAATGAAAAACAGCACTGTTCTTACAGCAACAATAATGAATATAAATAGACAAAAGGCTCTGAGCAGCTACTGGGAGAAAGAGAATAAGGCATCCATTTCAAGAAAAAAAATCTTTTCCTGCCATCACAGATAGCTTTGTGAACTGGATAAATTAGGATGCCCTTTAAACAGTTTTCATGGTTCAAGAAATGTCTGTGAGAGACAGGTCTCCCTTATTTTCCTTTAAGGAATCAGACTTAATAGGTTGAATTTTGCTGGTATTTTCTACACCTTTATGTCTCATGTCAGTCATTTCCAGATAAAATCTGTTATCTCACTTTTGACATAGTTCAATACTTAATATGAATGCTTTTTCCCCACCCTGGATTTATTGTCTCAAGCACACATATCCCTATCTCTCTATAGATAACATTAGCAGGCTGCAAGTAGCATCCAAATAATTGTCAACGGATAATACAGATTTGCCCAACTCTTCTACCTGGTTCAAAACTAAATCTAAAAGTAAATGTGTAACTCTGCATCAAAGTAATTTACTAGAATAGCTGTGTATATCTGATTTTCTTCCTTATAAAATGCCGGACACTGTATCCAAAGAAAGATTAAAGAAGCAAGTTTCTGATAGCTTGTACTAAACCCACAAGTTTAAAAGTCATTGGAGAGATGCCATATCAATTAAATTCCAAGAGATTACAAGATTTTTGTCTGTCACTAAGTGATTCTATGGACTTAATGTATTTTACACCACCATCTGTTCGAAACTCAGCAAAGAAATATCTTGCCTCTAGTTGAAACTATTTGAAAATAATTATATCTTCTTCTTCTGGAATAAAAAAATAACAATCTGTTACAATACTTATGAATCTCATCATCCTATAACAGAACAATTCTTCTTGTTAACTTATAACATTTTTATTCATAGGGACATTTTAATCTGAATTAATACTTACAGAAATACCTTAGATTTCAAATTTCAAGAGGTAGAACTGATGGAAATGGAAGAAAGAGCAGATCAGGAATAAAATTTCTTTGCTAATGTCACAAAAAGCAAGTATCATTTAACTTCTCTGTTGTTAGATTCTCTCATTTATTATACTTCAGTCTATGTAAATTTGTGTAGCTGTAGGCATCTCTTATTCTGTAAAACAAAGCTGATACGGTTTTCTACAATAATCTGTATTTTGAAAACTCCCTTAGGAATTTTAAAATTATTTTTCAGACCTCAGCTACAAAAACTTGCCAAAGGAGTGAGCAATGGCTCTAATTATAGGTGTCTGGGAGAATTTTTCACTGATTCAGTTTTACCTAATCTGTCTTTCAGGGAAAGGTAATATACACCTAAGGCATAGCTTTCACAAGGTACACTACGTCATTAGCACATAGCATTTAGAAGTCTGGTCAATCTAACTTCATTTAAATTTCTAGAAAGCACATATTCAGAGACTGACCTCATACCGCTTTGATGTCCTTTGAATCTGATATTTGTGTCATCAATGAGAAGTGCAAATTCAAAGTAATCAACTAAAGCTAGTGGCATGCCACAAATCTGAAATAAATGTAAAATGTGATCCAGATCTCTTCCAAGGATAGTAACTGACAATTTCAGTTAAACAGAAAGCAAAGATTAGGTCTTGAGATTTATGTGGTTTTTGTGTTAACTATGATAAAGCAGATGAAGGTTTATGCAACTTTAAACTCTTCGCTAAGACAATGACCCATAGCATACCCAAATCACAGATAATTTCTGTGTCCAAAAAGATAACAGATCTTCCTCAAACAGGTACCTTAAAAATGGTACCAAAATTTTTACTATATTTGACCGCATCTCTCCTATTAATGTTACAAGGACAGAGGTGATAAAACACCATGATAAAGTACAATTTAAAGTTTTAAAACTTTTGTTTTGAAATCACAGTGATTCATTTGTTGATGTCAACATAAGGTTCAAAGGGATGACTGTAATAGAAAATCAACCTAACCCTTAAACATGGACCAATGCTGCAAATAACTTAGTGTATAATTTGTAGGAAAAATTAATTTGTAAGAAAACAAACGCCTGCCATGATATATCATTCCTGTTTTACAATACCATGTTTCACCCTGTTAAACATACAAATTGCAAGTTATATATGCCTACTTGCTAGTGGAACACAACTGACAGACTATAGAAGGGCATTGTATCATATGAGATTACAGAGGGGAAAAAGAACAAAACTGAAGTTTACAGGATGGGAAAACTTTTAAGTAATTAAGACTGGCTTTCACCAATTTTCTCTGTCTGCTGTGAAACTAAAATATAAACAACATTTACAACGGTGTACTACATATACTGTTGTACTTTGAACTTGGACTATCCTGTCCTACTAGGATATTGTCAGGTGTTTTTTGATTTGGGGGATTTTGTTTGTTTGGGTTTTTTTTTAAGGGACAGCAAAAGAAGGTTAAAAATAACATAAAAAGAGGCATTGATGCTTATAAAGTTTGCCTACCTATTTAAAAAGAAAAAAAAAGAAAGAAAAAAAAATCATTAATGTTTAAAGGAAATCAACTTTTACCCAAACAGGACATAAGCAATTATAATGAAATTTATGTAGTGTTTTGAATAGCCAACCCAGACAGTAAACCTGACTAACTCTGAATAGTATAATTACCTCCTTCATGCTTAGTATTCTGTTGTTCATCAAATGAAATGCAAAATAAGCTAACTCCAGGTAGTTCTGCAAATCTGGCTTAGAAAGAAAAGTATTATCAATAACTATAGGTCATCTTATCTCAAGAAAATCTGTCAGGTATACAACACATCAAAGCACTTGCACTGCAGTTCTATCCTACTCTCTGTTTTTAATTATGAGGGTCTTCTCTGCAGGAAGCAATTCTAAGAGAATTTAAAGAATTTATTTTAAAGGCTATAAACATCAGAACTCTGCCTCATACATTCTGAAATGCAGAATCTCTCTAACACCTCACAGCTTGTAACAGACACATACACAACCCTTTTCTAGGTAAAGAGACTTATTTGAAAACACGGCCTTTCACAATTACTTCCCAAATTAATTGCTCAATATTAGGAACATACAGTCTTAAGTTAAAAAGGAAAATAGTCTTTTATTGACCAAATGTAATTTGATTGTGAAAAAGTATCATTTTCTAATACCTAACTAAAAGACACATTTTGAATTTCTCATATTGTAAATACTGAGAAATAAATAATGTTGCAAGTAGAAGTAAAAAGAACTATGCATTTTTTGCCATATGCAGAAAAAAACTTGTGTGGAAATGTTAGGATGTGGAGAAAAGCATTTCAAACAAAAGCAGACATTTTCAGACTTGCTTATTTGTCTGTGAAAAGTTATAGTGACTGTCTATTAGAAATACTTAACTTGTTCTGAAAGTACCTGTCTTCCGAGCTCTGCTATGCACACCAATTTTAAAAAGAACCTTTTATTTCCATAAAGCTGTATCAGCATATTTCAGGGAACAAGAAAGTTTGTGACAGTTTGCATTATTACATTTCTTTATTTTACAATCTGCCATGACCTTCAGTACTGATCCTCTGCAAGATTTTGATTTTATCATCCCAGATTCGAAACAAATTGAAATGGTGTCATGAAAATATTCTGGTTTACAAGTAGTCAGTAAGAGTTACTAAGATGAAAGTTGCACCGACAAAACATGTGGTGGCTTAGTTTAATCTAGGTACAGGATTGTATCCCAGAATAGAGAACTTAATAGCAATTTTTAACTTTTTTTTTTTTAATTTAATGCAACTGATACCTCAAGACATCATGTCTGTGTTCAAACTTGAATGTTTCATACACAATCCCACTCCCTCCCAAGTAATATGTCATGCAAGCCTTCTCTTTTCTTACTGGTTATGGGAGAGATCAGGAACATGCTCTACCTCTCTAGCTGAATGGTAAGCATTCAGCTAGAAGGGACCTGTGGTCAGATTTCAGAAGGCAGATCTCCATCCCTAGTTGAATGCCTAACAGGCTACAGAGTTAAGGTCTCTCTGCTTCTCTCTCTTTCAGTAGCTCCTGATAGTGGCTGCGCAGCACACAGCTACAGGATGATGATGGCCCTCACGAGGAAAAGTTGGAAGCTCTGGACTTGAATCCCCTTAGGCTAAATATAGTACCTACAACTTCCAATAGCCATGCTTGAATGAAAATGTATGTGGTTTCTACTCTGATTTTAAGGTATGTGCTGAGTTCATGTGTTTTAGGAGGATTCAAAACTTAACTGCTCTTTTTTGCCTTATTTTTTGGATGCCACCAGACCATGGATTTTCCAGATGAAATGGTTTTGTAACTCTGAATTTTAACTTAGATTTATAGGTATCTTTATGATTCAAAACACAGTCACAGTTAGATTAAGGTAGCTACTAGAACATTAGCCTTCTGAAACTGTTTTTAAGGCACATATGCCTAAACCCCACCTCCAGAGCCAAAATAGGTGCTCTTAATCTCTCCCATTTGTCTGAACACACCAGTCATAAAAGCTTTGTCTGGCACGAAAACTGTCAAAGCAGTGCTAAGGTTTTTAGTTTGAAAATGGCACGGTCTAGACCTGCTCCAAGACACAAATCATAATGCTGTTAATTAAACTCTAAAGCAAATACTAAATTTTGAGCCTCAATAATTACCAACATTTTCTCTAGGGTTCAATGTCAAGTACTTATTTCAATTAATTAACTGGTATGACACCTTCAATAACATTTCAAAAAAGAGATGGTTAAAATTCAGCAGTTTATCAATAAAGCCTTTGCCCCTCAAAAGACTAGAACTTAGCTTATTACCACCTTGTTCTCAACAGATTAATAGCATGAAGTCCATAGCTATCAGCTCTCCTTGGAAAATATTCAATATCCTGCAATAAAGTCTTTTAAAGTAAATATAAGATGACAACTGATTAGAGATCTGTCAGCTTGAGCAGGAAGACTTGACACTTTGTTTCTAGCTGAATTTCAAGTCCGTTAGTTTCCATAATTGCACAAATGAAACCCTTGTATATTTTTCTAAGATGTGATTGCTATGAGCAAATAAAGGCTGTCATTCACTTATTAACATGATCTAAAAGTAACACAATGAATGCAAGCCATTTGATTGGCCAACTTTTTCTTTCGCAAACCAATACCATGCTGCTTGCTAGACATTTTGAAGGCCTCTGAGGGATCTGCAGCAGTCATGATGGTTCATGAAAAACAATTGTTCCTCTGTTACAGTCATACTCTGCTTTCTTCAGCTCATCATTAGTCTCCCAACACTAATCAATGTCTCACTAACCAGCATGATTGAACATGAGTTGCAAGAGTATTAGAAGCAGTCTGACTAAGCCGACATTCATTTAATATTTCCCATCAGTCTGCTAGACAAATTACATTGAGAGTTTCATGACTTTAACCCTTCAAATCTTGTCAGAGAATTTAATACTATCAGTCAGGATGTACATTTAAGCCTCCATAACCATCACTAATTCAATTACTTGCAAGCATAGTAATGTCAGTATTTATTTGATATAAAAAGAAACATGTTCAGCAAGAATACTCAGACTCCATCTCTCTGGCGAGAAGGTACCATTATGATCTTCCAGACAGTTCCTTGAATGCATAAATTGAAGATTTTCCCCCTCCCAAAAGCAAGATAAAAATTTGTCTTCTAGAAAATAGTATGGTTTAGACTCCAAGCAATGTTTAGTTTATTATATCCCCCTAGTAAACTGTTATTTTAATTACCCTTCCTCCTCCTCTTTGGAGGAGCTTGTTTCATCGTTTCTTTGTGTATCAGAAACCTACAAAACTGAAAAACCTATCTTACCATATAAGTATACATATTGCAGTATCCTTCCCCTTTCCTGTATACTTTCTTTCTTACTTAATAAAGAAGTTCCTGTCTTCTAAAGAATAATCATAGCTGAAAAAGGATCAACTGTAATGTATTTCTCTATGTTAATAAAGATCTAACCTGATAAGTTCTTTTAGGAACTTGGGGCACTTTTCGAGGCTTTAAAAAGTATTTGTAAACAGACAAAGATTGAATTGCTAGCTGCAGTTTTATTTCCAAAAGAACTCAAGATCTTTAGAACCACTTCTTCCATTAAAACCAAAGCTTTCTTCCTATTTAAGGAAAAACAAGCATCTCAGCAATCCATTTTATCATACACATCCAAAGGTATCTTCCTGACATATTTTTTCCAACTTTTAATTGCACAAATTGCTCTTCCTATTTTTCTTATGCCTTTGTTGTCTCTGAGCTAAATCATGCTACTGCAACAGTTTCTATGACAGACAATGGAATTTAATTGTATATATCTGTCTAATATTGTTCTTTACTACTAAGTTTAAAAAAAAAAAGAAGAAAAAAAAAGGTGCTTTCATCACTGGTTAAACCTGAAAGCCTTATTATACCATTACTATACTTATACAAATTCATTCACAGATATTTCATTAAAAAAACAACAATCTAACTTTTATTATTATTTCCCATTTAAGGGAAGAAGAAGGGAAGTTAAGATTTTTCTTTTCTAAATAACACACTAATCTTTGCCAGCGGATATTAACATACGTTTGATTACTTTCAATTTCTCTAAGTAAATCATAATCTGTTGCTTAGAGCAGATGAATACAAACATGCAGTTTCCCAGCAAATAACAAAACTGGACAGTGAGGCAAAAGCCATTAGAAGCTTTCAATTCATAACTAGCAATTAAGAACTCTTTTTCTCATTTAAACAGATGTTCTCCATACAGTATGCTAGACATTGTAGTCCCACATTCATCTTTATCATGGACAGTTTCTAGACAAAACAACCCCTCTGTCACACACACATTTCTGCTGTATTATACCATATGAAACAATCTGCATTTCAGTCATAATGTTTTAGCAACATATTAGATTGTATAAACATAAAAACCCCTTTCAAACAATGTTGCAGTCAGAAGGATGTATCAGATTCTGTAAAACCATGCATAGTACTATCTGACAGATCCTAAATATAAGAACCTGATTCTCTATTTTTGTACTAAATTAAATCACAAGCAAACATTAGTTTCACAACCATATATTAAATGGCTCTGTCTTGCCCCTTTACCAACAGATATACACACTTCCTAGAACCCATTTCTGTGTTTGTTTCTAACTTTTCTCTATGCTGTTATATTTTTCGCTTGAGCTGGCACTAGTCGATCAGTACTTTTCTACTTCAGCTGTTCAAGCGGCAGCTAGCAGGGCAGCCACAATAAACACAATTCTGGCAGCTCCTAATGTGTGTCCCTGCCTTTTATTCAGATGCTATTTACACAGTGTTTACATGTAGACCACGTAGCTTTTATAAAGCTCAGAGCTTGGATTTTAAATGGAAAGCTTATTAGGCACAGGAGTCTCTCAAATTAAATCATAATAAGTAGCTACTTAAAATGCTTCGGAAGACAGAATCCACAGTAATATATTTTTATACAGATCGTGTTTGTCTAAAGAAAAGGAGAAAAATGGAATAGCAAATGCAATCAGTGAGATGTACTGGACACTGGGGTTTTACTGCTACACCATTTGCCTACAGTAGAAAAAACAAGCCCTTCTTGTCTTAATTTCATCATGTATAGGAAATCGTGAGCACACAGAACAAAAGAAAACATGAATATAATTTCGTTAGCTAAACATCCAAGAAACATATATAGAAAGGGTACAGTATGTTTCTACTATTAATTTTTTATTTCCATCCCAAGAATTCCAGACAAACCAACTTAGACTGCCCTAAAAAGCCAGGTAGTTTCTTTCTGTCCCCCAATTTTTATTTTATTTTTTATTTTTTTACTTTTTTAAATATGGGATGTAGGAATATAGAGCTTCTGCCATTTGTCTCAGACATGGGAATTACTCCAGCTTGGGTGGCTTTCTCCTATAATAACTTGGAATTCTGTCTAGGAATTAAGCTATGAAATCTATTGACAATATGTCCATCAGAACTTGTGCCTTCATATGAAATGTTCTGATTAAGGTGAATTGAATTTGCATTGTACTTACTCACGGTTTGAGTGTGCTGAACCAATCTTTTAACATTTTTCTACTGTCTCTTCAGTCTACTCATCTTTAAGTGTCTGTACCAATAATATAAGCTCTAGGAAAACATAAACTCTTTATTTTGTATTTACATTGCAGCTGTCTCTCCACTCTGCTTTTCTGGTCCAGTATTGCAGAGAGTATTCATTTAAAATAGACATAAATACACACCCTGCCAAATGTGTGACCCTGCAACACCACCCTAAATCCAATAAACACTTGCATCAATGCCATTTTATTCAGAGCAGAATGCTACAGAGTTACCATTTCACTATACTCTTAGTGCATCCAGTCCACACATGCAAGCACAAGAGAAGATCTTACAGGTTGAGTTTGAGAAATTTGGCTTAGGCTGCAAATGACTTCATTGAGAATTAAAATGTTCTTAGAACATATACCCCTGAAACAGCATATGAGAAGGTTGAATAAAGAAGCTAAAACTTTGATCCTTGAAGATAAATGCAACAAGATTTAAATTGCTAAAATATTGTTTTGGTTTATAGTTTTAGTTCCACTTTGCTTTAAACTGTTTTGCATTAGTAATGGATGATATTTTTGTAACATTGATTGATAACAGGAGTTACATTGCAAAAATACTGCCTTAATATTGGGTTTATTAATTGTAGATTAAAATGAGTTTCATTGAGCCAGAGACAGACAGCTTTCCTAACTTCTTTACCAAATTAACTTTTTCTGCATATCCTAGTAAGTAAGTGCTGGGATGTGCATATGCAATCTTTTAACCTAAAATTACTTGAAACACTTGACTAGTTGAACATTCAAGGGAATGAGGTGAAGTCTGCCTTACTGTAAAACATATCACCAGGAGAGGAATAAAAGTATATTAACATGAGGTTCTTTTTTCGTGAAACCTCAGCTTCAAAACTCCAAGTCTTTTACATGTGTAATTCCCAGCAATGTCTACGAACAGTAGTTTAAGAAAACTCTTTTTTACACTGCTCTGGAGATGGTGGTTCAAAACCCAGTACATAATTAAATACATGCGATGGATGTTACTGAGTGGTTAATGCATGTAAAATTTCCTTTGACAATTCAAATTTAAACTCACTTTAGTTCTTATAAATCTTGCAGGAGTATAATTGACTTAACGTTTTCTCCAGTACAGCTAATACATTACTTTCATTTCTATCTGGATTTTCATACAAACTAGAGTTAGGCCTGCCGAAAGGAATTAGTGATACCTGATAGCCAACAATGAAACATCTGGGGAAGACTGCGCTTTTGTGTTTTTTTTTTTTAATCTTTCAGCTGTAGCCATATGTGTAAGTAATTGATGACCTAAAAGAATGATCTGTTAATGCCAGGACAATAATTGCTAGTAAAATTAATCTGATCAATTCTGACACTATACTACTAGGATCATAAGCAAATAAATTACTGTGTTATGAACTGTATTTTTAGGTCTGTTCTATATTAATATTCTACATGTCATTTAATTAACAGAAAATGCATTCTTCTGATAGTTGAACAAACAAGACAGAATAAAGGCATTGCTTCCAATTGTAACTTCACATTCTCTATTTTGCTGACTTGAATCCATAGTTAGTTCCATTGAAATTGAGTGACTTCAGCTTTCCATACCTCTTTCTAATGCTTGTATCAACTTCAAATATAGACCTGAATTCAAAATTAATTTTCATTTTTTCTTTAAATTTGAGAATTTATCTAGGACTTTGACTACTTATGATTAAATTACTCCATATTTGCACATATTAAAATTATTGGTGTTACAGTACATATCTTTATGTAAATATAAAGGGCAAAAAACCAACTACCAACATTTCTTTTAGAAAGTTAAAAAAATACACAGGTACTAAAAATAAATAAATAAATAAATAAATAACAACAATAAAACCCCAAAACACCAACTTTCAATGGAATCCATAGAAAGTAGAGAAATGATGAATTTTATGTCAAGATCCTGTAAACAAAGTCACACATACAACCCTGACAGCTCTATGTCATTTTTCCTAGGTAATTGCAGCATTTCTTCTTTCTATGCAGTCACTTCTTTCTGACTTTCAGTGTTTCAGCTGTAACAGAAAAGTATTTTTGGCAGCCTTTCAAAAAATTTTTCTGGAGTTGTTTTTGGGGTTGTTTTTCTGTTTTGTTTTGAGATTTGTGGTTGGTTTGGTTTGGTTGGGTTTTTTTTTTTGTTGCCTTTTTTAAGAGGGAAAACCATTCTGGGTGAGCATATTGACTCTGCCACCTACAGTGGAGTTGTTCATGGGGTATCAGATTCTTCTCTATAAGCATAAAACAAACATTGTTCTCAGGGAAGCTCTGCTGAGTCCACCCCAACACAAAGAGCAACAGGTCTAGCAAATATAAAAATGCAGGAGACAATGCTCATTTTATAAATCTTTCAGAGAGAAAATCAATCTCCCTCCACTGATCAGTGTCTGTGTATACTGTGGGAACATGCAAGAACCATTCTCCGGTTTCTTTATGTCTTTAAGGTTACATCCATACCATTCTGGATTGTAAATCTAAATAACACTGAAAATAATTATCTTCCTATTGAGTTTAATGGGAGTCTTCAGAAGAAATAACATTAATTAATTTTCCTGATATTTAACAGAAAACCCCACCATTTAACCAACAAATCCAACAAAAAAAATGGAAACAATCCTATTATTCAACAGGAAAATTTTATCATAGATACAGCAATATTTCCTTCCTAGGTTCTATATTTAATTGTTTTCAAGGTGTTATCTTCTATTTTCTGAAATAACGGAATCTGCCTGTTCCACCTTGTTTTTCTCAAGTTCATTTTCCACTGTATTTACACTCTAGAATGAACTGAATTGCTCCCAAACTCTCTTTATAGCAAAGTCAGTCATTCCTGTATTATCAGCTGGATGTGCATGCTTTCCAGACCTGCTGGTTTTTATTTTACATTGTCCCCTAAATTATTTACAGATTAGTCTATCTTGTAGTTTTTCTTGTCTCCTTTGATAATAAATCTTTTAGCATTCAATCACCTTCTTCTTAAGATTGAAGCTTCTTTTTCTTGTGAAACATTACATTCTAAGGGTAGAAAATTTCGCCAAGTTGATCAGGTGGACTTTGACGGTGTCACCCTTTCTCACCATTGCTGCCTCCTGTTAAGACTGTGTAACAGGATACAACTGGAGGAATGCTCCCAACATTTCACTCACTAGCTGCAAACCTACTCTGCCTTTAATCATTTACCTGATCTGCTGTTCTTCTCTATAGGATAAATTCACTGTTCTCTGAGACATTTAAAGTCCTTTTTAACCATTTACCAATGATCTTACTGATCCATTTTCCATCTTATGAATTACATACGGAAATAAAGCCTATCTTGAACTGGCACCAATCCCATTCTCCACTGTATCTGCTCATAATGACTGTGCTCAGAAACACAAAAGTAAAACTAAATAAGCCAATGGTTTGCATGGCCTGTGTATTTCTTAGTATAAAGCAGGTTCTGTTTTCATCATAAGCACTACTGTCTCAAGCAGTTGCCAATTCTGCCCCCATAATGCCTTGTTTCTCACTAGCAAAAGCCTAGGTTAGTAAAGAAAACTGCCTTCTCCAGGGACTTCTCTTAAAGTTTTCACCTCTTTCCTGCATCCTTTCCTATCTAGAAAATAAAATAAAATAAAAATAAAATAATATAAAATAAAATATGAAATACGAGATGGAGAGGAAAATTCTGGTTTGCAACAACATTTCAGGGAATGTTCTCTGAACTGGTGAGTGAGAAGAGATTCAGAATGCCCCTAGTAATATACTAAGTAAGTAAGTTCAACTCCCGTTGCTAGAAACCAAGAACTACCAGCATGCAGAATCCTTGCCTTTCTTTTGTATCTGCCACTGTTAACTTAGCTTTCTTTTTATATATATATTTTTTTTAAAAAAATATATCTCTAAATAAGAAGTAGGGAAGTCAGGTTATTTTTTGTTTATTTGTTTTGGTTTGTTTGTGTGTTTGTTTTAAACTCCTGTAACATTTTTTTTTATATAAGAAAGCAGATTTGGCTCCCTGTGGCTCAGTAATATCTTTGAGCATTAAGAATGCTGAAAAGAAAATGCTTCATACTTAGGAGGCAGAGGGGGAAAACAGGTGTGAGAACTCCAGGCATGTCTCATGGAAGAGCTTTTCCAGTGGTAAGAGAAAGTATTAACTGATGGAAAAAACAAACAGAACAAAAAAAAAACAATCCCAGGGATAGCTATGTCTCATGCCTGCACTTTTAAAAACTCAAATGAGAACATGATGAAACAAGCTTTGCTCTCTTCTCTCTGAAGTTAATAGGGAGTGTGCATAAAAACATGGCAGGCTTGAGGAATACTGTGACTATTATTACACTGTAAAGAACAGGTATATGCCACTACTGGTGCTTCATTAAGATCTCTTCATGCCAGATTCCCAATCTAACTGTCCTATGCAAATGCTGAACTTTTCTGGATATCAGTATTTATTAATTAAGTAAAGGAAAAGGGAAAGCTGCACACATCCTCATAGCACCTCATGCCATCTTCATTCCAGCAGCTTATCACTGATTTTCTTTGATTTTTTTCTAGCACAGTAGCCTGAAATAGCAGGAAAAAATGCAGGGAGTGAAGAAACAACCATCCTGAAGAAGTTCCCTTTAGAATACTATCAGCAGTAAGGCAATAGAAATTCAGATATACTCAGAAAACATGAATATAAATGATCAAGTAGTTGTGAGACTTAAATGGTGCATCTCTAAACTGAAATGTAATGCACAGTCATATGCCCTGAGTTCAAATACTCTGGTGATAAGAGTGTACACATGCTTTGAGAAATTGGCAATGAGACCCTAGTGGAGATGCAACCATGACATGCTAGTTGGACAGATCAGACTTATTTGTTACTTCTTCCTTAAATCTGGAGAAGAATCAGGCCATGAATCCAAATGAGCTTTAGTTTTACCTTGTGAAATCTACTTCAGTGCCACATTTAATGTTAATTTTCTACCATATTAGTTTTCAAGGAGCAGGACTAAAGTATGTTCCAGATCACACTACTTACTTATAGTTCTGTTGTCCTGGCACTTGGTTATTTTTGCTTTAACGTTGGGGGATGAGCTATTTTGAAAACTAACCTGAGACAATATACAAACTAAAAGTGAACCCCCAGTCTCCTAGATATTTGACAATGGGAGTATCTAGAGTTCAGAGACCATCAATGGGGCCCTAATCCCCTAAACATGTTAACTTACACTCTGTGCCACATCTTTGTATGCTGCCTTCCTAATGAAGCTTTTTTTTTTTTTTCTTTTTTATTGATAGCAATAAAAGAACCAAAGGTGCAAAGTGGTGAAGTAATCAAAGGTGCACATGATAAACCAACACTCAGCCACCAGAAAACTGCAACCCAGAGCTTCAAATGTTACAATGGAAAGATCACTACCACACACAAATGCAGGTTATTCTTTTAAATTTTTATCACTGTGGAGAATCCCACTAATTCTTCATTCCTTCCAATATATTGAAAATTACCTTGTAATCTGTATTTGCAAAGGCTTTACTGTGAATTTGATATCTCTACCTTAAGATGACAAATCTTGAGAATAATGCACTGAACTTCAACAACAGCAGTTGTCTGCAAGGAGTTGGTGGTATATGTGATAGGATGTTATGTATCATGTCTTTAAAACAAGCTACTGAACTAGAATCTGTACTGGACTGTGACTTTTGAAACTTATTCTTACTGTGTCTTCCAAAGGAAAGCATTTGTAAATGCTCATGTATAACACAGCAATAAGATTTCAGTAAAGTGGAGCATGATGAAGAGGCAAAAATAAAGATGCATATTATGGAAAAATATCAGATTGAACAAACATTCCCATGCTATAAATGCATCACAGCTTAAATATTGATTTCTCTTCTGTCCATTCAGAAAAAAATGGATTCATCAAAATGCTGGTTGTAAATACCAGATTCTTCTTTCATCACACTCACTTGTGTTTTATTTTAAATCCTATTTTAGCTTTTACTCACACGACTTTTACTCTCCTTTTTCTAGTCTTCATAGCTAATGGTGTAGTAACATCTGTTAGTAAGATCAGGGCTCTGAGCCAACACTTGTACAATAAATTTGGAATACATTATCTCTTTTTTAAAATATATTTGGGGGTATGTCTTAATCTATTTGAAATGTTAAAATATTTGCCTTATTAAAAGAATACATATACTGAAAATATACACAAAAAGAATATTATACATGCTCAGCTGATTTCTTTCATACATATACCAGGTATATAACCATCCACAAGGGGGGCGGCTAGTAGATCATAACCCATCTGCAGGCTGGGTGAATGCCTGCAGACCTCAGCAGTGTGATGTAATGAGGACATGTATGGACGAGTTCTAGGGAGAAAAGCACCCAGAAATAATGGAGAAGTTAGAATGAATATATAGGTGAATGAGTAACATAACACTGCACAAGCCACATCCCTGACCCATCAGAGGGAATTAATTAACTAGTTACCTATGTATGCTTAAATTAATGGGTTCAGATCTGCATCTGGGTTTGCTTTTTTAAAACCAATGAAGCTTTTTGATTTCCAGTGTTTGAGACTGTAACTCATAAACACCTGATTAAACTGATTCTTGCCAGCACACAGTTGATTCCTGAAGTCAGTGATAATGCTCCATAGTTAAAAGCAGAGTAAGAAGGATAAGTAACGATTTGCATGAAATACAGTTCCTCTGCTCTTTGTTCCCAAATTCTGGACTGAACTTCCAAGAACTCTCATCTCCAAGAAATGTTGAAGTTCAGTACAAAAATGGTTACTTTTCCATCTTACTGGCTCAGAGAGCATTCCTGGTCCTTTATTGCATCTGTCTTATTTCCAGCTCAAGTTGTAGGCTCTGCCCAGGTGTGCAGGTTCTGCTTTCAAAGATAAAGATCCTTGTTAGGAGTGGGAGACCAGCACATATATTACCATCATGGAGCTCTAACATATCATTATTCTAATCCTCCTTTATCCTGGGCTCTGCAAATGGAACAAAAAGAAAAGTTGTAGAAGGGACCACGTAACACCCTATTACATAACTTATATATTTCTGCCTCCTTTATAGCACAAGACAGGGCTGGAATGACATCTCATATTAAACTCCTTCTGGAGGATCTCTTTCATCATACTCCAGATACTTCACTGATGGTTAACTTTGGTCTGTTCATTTTAAGTGTCTCAATTACTGTTGCTTTTTCTGTAATTAAGCATGGCATATTAAAATCGGAAAGAGAAACAAAGATCAGGTTATACTACTTTCAAAACAGGTTAATAAAATACAGCATTACTGTACAAGACAGCTGTACAACATATTGCATCTAATAAACAGGATTATTTATTTTCTTTTGGGATTTCATGTAAAAATATTTGCTGTACCCAAGTTAAACAGCTGTGTATTTCCAAGATTTTGACAGTACCACTGCCACAGACTTGAGAACTGGAGTTGTTTTAAACTCTAGATGAATGATAGATATATATACATATCCCATGTAAAGGTTGGTTTTTTTTTCCTGCTAATTTTAACAAGGGGAGGAAAGCATGAGAAGCTGTATGACTACTGTGTGTAAAACAAAATAAATGAGTCAACTTTTTTTTCTTTTTGACACTCAGAGGATCTCTGTGATAATTGGTAGATCAAATCACATTTGATAATCTTCTCTCAAGAGTATAATCTCTTTCCTGCTTACAAAATAGCATATGTTCACTTTGCCCAATGCTGCATGCAGAAAATAACATATGGTAATGTGAAGTTTGGAATCAATATACCTTATGTGGTTAACAAAAATACTTAGAAAACAAAAAAAACATTAAGAAATAATTTTCGGTGGAAGGGTTGGCATTCATAGTATCATTCCCTTCCATTTCTATTGGCATGAATTCCAACTCCATTGACTTAAATGGACTATTTCTAACTTTACACAGACAGAAATAAAATCCGGATATACTTAAGCATAGCTGCAACGAAGAGTTATCAGGAACCATTTTTGGCATAATGAGGCTCCTTCTCCATTAGTGTAAACTGACATATTTCCAGTGACAGCATTTTTGCTTCACTTGCACTTTTTTCTTTATACCAGATAATGATCTGGATCAACAGCAAACTGTAAATAGAAATCCAAACTGTAATGCTCATAGGCTATACCAATAGTAAGCAAAATGTTTAGTGCAGTGAAGTTGGTGACCCTAAGTGCTCTTCCCCATGACCTGCTAGCTTACAATGCTATTGTTTAGAAATACCACCATGCATTTTTTGCTCCAGCCATTTAACTTCACTCTTCATGCTCTTTAACAATGAGAGTTTAATGGTAAATGGTAAATCCTCAAAGCTACCAAGCAAACACACATCTCTTGGCTACAGGAAAAATGCTATGTCCAGTCAACTGTCTGCTCTTTCAATAGTAAAGTAAAACAATTTGAAACAATAAAGGGTGATGAGTAATCAAAATTTTGTTAGAGGCAGAAAAGAAGACACTTACAGATGTTTCTAAGTTCCTAAAATAAAGGGCTTAAATTACACTACAACCTCATAACACCAGATAGTGTATAAACTGAAGGGGGATGAGTATGTCAACAATCTAAAACCAAAACCTTACTGTCATAATATTATAACTTATGTACACACAGATATAAGTCATGACATATTTCACAACATTATCAGCTGAGTGGTTGATTTGCTAGTAATTATGGCAGCAAAATTTTGTTTTTTGAAAATCTGAAGACTTTCACGGCAACTTGATGACCTAAGTGAAACAAACCTTCTGTCTTCAAATGTGTCTACATTCTGTGTTACAGAAAATTTTGGCCTCCCTGTGTCAACGCTTCTGAATTCACTGGAAGCTGAACAGCAGCACTAATGCAATGCTGAGCCTGGCCTAAGAAGCCGTACTAAAAAGAAAGGTATGTTAGCCTGGAGTTGGCTCCACCTTGATGCAGATATTGAGAGACTGCATCAGAGCAGAACCGCACTCTGCCTACTCTGAGGAAACTCAAGCTTTCCCACCACCTGCCACCCAGCCAAACTTCTGTCAACTATACTGCAAGTATCATCTTGAATTGACATTTACTGACTTCTTTGTTTCACCAGGTAGAAGTATTCCTACAGATCCTGATTTTAAAGGCTTTCACACCAACAACCCATGAAATTCTACAGTCTGTATCCTTTTAGCATCTATCATACAAAGAGAAAGAATTACAATTAATATTAGTCTGAAATCTTTCAGTATTTTTAAAGGAAACTAAACAGCCTTGTGGTGACAATGCGATTCTGAGTTTTGGAGAAAGCATCATAAAAGTAAACCTTCTTTTGCAGAATTTCAGTTCCAAAACATGAAAAAACATTGCCTTTTGGCCACAATTTCAGCTCTGTTTAACTGCAGTATCAAGCAACAGATCTTTGTATAATGAGGAACATTTCCCACAACTAACTTTAACCATAAAGACATAAAGATAAATATCCTTTTCCTGACTACTCTGCTGTAGAGCTTTTACCTAAAAATGATTTTTTCTGCAGTTTGTGCTCTGCAGCTCTTCTCCACTGTGCTGCTTGCCAAAATTTTCACCATTGGAAGCATCCTCTATTACTGTTAATCAACTGATATAAAACAGAATGATTTAGCAAAATATGGGTAGACTCTAGGAAAAAAAAGAAGCTATCTAGAATCAGCAAGATATTTTTTACAGTGATTCCCCCCCACCCCCAAGTATAGAAAAGTGTAAGATGGGAATAGGGTAGGCAGGTACACAAAACAAATAAGAAAGAGGGTAGAATTGAAAAAAAAAAAGTTGTGATTTTTCTTGAGCTTAATCTCCTGGATTATTAATATTCCTGAAACTTGCAAGAAAGGTTTTAGTCTCCCTCTCCAACACAGTCATTTTCCCCTTGTCTCTGGACAGTTTTACATTGGCAACACTTAGATGAAAAGTACTTTAATGCCTTGTACAAAGAAAACCTCTGTTTATCTTGGATTTTGAAGAAATGCATTTTTTTAATCAATCAATACATATTCTGTAACCTCAAGATCATGTAAAGAACATCTGTTCTTCCTCCTGTCCTAAGAGAGAAGTGATCTAGCTGGATACTTATCAGAAATTATCTGATTTAATTTTTGGAACCTTTAATGTGGAGCTTACTTGACTTTCCTAAGTTATCTAGTTCTAGCTTAACTTCATCTAGCATTGGAGTATTTTTTCTAATATAAAAAGTAAATGTCTCATGCTTCAAATCACTTTTTTTCTGTCATGGTTTTGCATGGTTGAAGGCTATCATCTTGTCTCTTAGTGATCTCTCTCTTTTCTAGACTAGAACAAACCCATTTATTTTCACTTTCTGCTCATGTCATATTTCTTAGTATTCTGAGCTTGCTGTTCTTCCCCAGATTCTCTCCACTTACCTGACACCTTCTTAAAAATCGATACACAAATGATGACACATTACTTGATCCTCACTGGTACAAGTGGAGTGGAAAGATTACATCATACACCTTATAGCCAATATTCTTGCATATACATTTATGAAATTGTTTGTTGGTGGTTTTTTTTTCTTTTTTTGTTCCCCAGATCATTTTGGTTTCTAATCCTCTCTTCTAAAATATTCCAAGTCTCTCCCAGAATGGTACCATCTGATATTCAATAAAAGTACACCCTTCTTTCATCCCACTTTTTAATGAAAATGCTTACCAAGTCCAGACCTGGGACAAATCTCTATAGAATATTACACTAAAACCTCAGCAACTGTTCTGAAAATAGTTTTCCAACCAGGTGTAACCTGCTTCATACCAGCTTCCTTGGTCATAATTCCCTAGCTTGCATAGGAGAATATCACACAACAGTCAAAGGCCCTGAAGAAGTAAAAGTATATCACAACTATCATGCTCACCTCCACACTTACATTTCTCTAGTCATTTGGTGGATCTTTCAGCAATGCTAAAGGCAGTGGGACTCTGAATAATTTAGTTATCTAACTAAAAATCAAATTGGAGGGCAGGAAGAACTGAAGTGGACAAAATAGATCCTTTAATCCTTCTGGAAGTCTGTATGTTCCTGATACTATCTGAGCTGCTGATTGCACAGATGTGACTGATCTTGGATGATGAAGATCTAGTCCTGGTTTCCACACTCCAGTTTACAACTACAGAAAGAAAGTAGAAAAGACTAATTGTGTAGACAAACATCTGTCATTACCCTCATGAGTTAGAGCTACCCTCTACCTTCTGCAAAAAATTCTTTGAATATGGAAGTAGAATCACTTTCACTGATTTAGTGTTTGTCAAAGGTCAGCTAGTTCAGGAAATGGAGATTTGACAGTGATAAAAATCTCTGGCTTTATTCAGGCTAGAAGATTAGATAGTACAGCTCAGAGGCCACTTGAGATTGGATCCCCCAAAACCTAGCAATAATAATAATATTATAATATGCTTGCATAATAGCTATCAAAAATCCAACATGTTAATTTAGAGGTTGGTTGTAGTCCTTTGCAGATCCAGCACAATTTAAATACAGTTCAATTGCACCAATAAAGTAATTTGCTCTCTAAAATTTAGCAAACAGCTTTTTACTTCTATCTTAATGCTTCCATACTCTGTTGTGATACTGTTTCCAAAAAAGACTGCTGTCCCTGCTGTTTGGGGAAATGTATCTATAATGTCTTGATCCAAGCATTTCATATTCAACAGATGGTAATCTTGGCTGTACATTCATTCTGGTTTCTCTGAGCCTGAGTGCTTAATACCTCTTTCTCTGCCAATCACTTCCTAACTAGCAAACGAATCCTGATCAGACATGTATGTTTCCTTGCATTCTCTCTCACCTTTAGTGAACACTGACACCTTCAGACATTATTCTGAGATGTGTATTTTTGATCTGCCAGGTGAAGGAGGAATTCTGTTACTCTGTTCTTTAATCCTGCATATGGGTAGGGAAGAATAGAGGTCTAACTTTCTGATGAAGAAATAAATATCAATTCTGTAGAAAAAGTTCAACATACCTGTACTTCTACAGGCTGAGAAGCTGACACCTCAACCAGCTGACCTTTTAAACCCAAAGACCAAATCATATTTGTACAGGTGATTTTTTTTCCTTCATTTTCCAAATCTGAGGAACACAGAGGAATGAAGCTACAGGCTTCCTGTAACAGCATTTCCAATTTTTTAGCTTTTTTTTAAACTTTTTTACTTCTCATTCAACAGACTACTACATGGATGGAGAAAGAAAAGATATGTTTTTAAACAACACAAACAGTACTGCTCTGAACTGGATTATCCAGAGAGATTTCCTGAACTGGAGGCTCTATTCTTTCATGACACAGTTTGTCAATTGTTGCTTGCATTGATGCTTGCCTTTCTTTTAGATCCTTGAGTGAAGTTATTTTTAAATAAAGTGGGAATGACACCAACAGTCAAAGTCCCCTGCCTTCTTTGTGTATACAGGAAGTGGTGAGGAAAAGCATTTTCTGTTCATGTTGATGACCACAGCAAGGTGATCTTTCTTTATGTTGTTGTTCTGAGTTTTTTTTGTTTATTTGTTTTTGTTTGTTTATGGGTTGCCTTTTTGTTTGTTTTGTTTGGGGGGGTGTTTTGTTGTTTTTTTTTTAATTCATGCAAGTAGTAGAATCAATCTAGAAAGCTGAAAGATAGCAAAGATTAAAAACATATGTCTAGCCTGTTTGTGAGAAAAAAATCCTGTTTGGTTACAAACATTTCCAAAACCATATATATGATTAATGGTAACACGAGCACATGTTTGCTGTTCATCAGCGAGGCAAGGGCACCCCAAAATATCCACAAGGAAACATCTGTTTACAGAAACAAATGGTTCTTGAATTGACTTCATATAAGTATATGCAAGAGATACAATTTGAGAAGATACTTAATCCAGGTGCAGTTTCCTGACATCATAAACAATTTTGCCAGATTGTTTGTATTTTGGTGTGAAATATGAAAAATAAGTTACTGTTGGCTTTGATGATGTATATATTTTAATAACCACAATTATAGAATTATTAGCCATATCATTGATAAAATGTTTGTTCAATTAATAATACTACTGTGAGACCTCCCTGGATCTCTGCCTTCTTCCTCACTGACTAAACCAGCTGAATTGATTCCTACTTCATAAAAACAGGAATCCAGTGAACTAACAAATTCTCATCAGATAATACTGGATTATGTGTGCTGGTTTAGGCTGGAATAAAGTTAATTTTCTTCTTAGTACCTGGTATACTGCTGTGTATAGGATTTAGGATGCAAATGATGTTGATAACACACTGATGTTTTAGTTGTTGCTAAGCAGTGCTTATACTAAGTCAAAGACCTTTCAGCTTTTCGTACTTCCCTGCCAGCAGAGGCTGGGAGTGCACAAGAAACCGGGAGGGGGACACAGCCAGGACAGCTAACTCAAACAAGCCAAAGGGGTATTCCACACCATATGACATCATGCCCAGTATACAAACTGGGGGGAGTTGGCCGGGGGGCACTGCAGCTCAGGGATTAGCTGGGCATCAGTCAGCAGGTGGTCAGCAATTGTATAGTGCATCACGTGTTCTAGATATTATCTTAATAGTAGTAGTAGTAGTAGCATTTTCCCTTCCTTTTCTGTCTTATTAAACTGTCTTTATCTCAGCCCACGAGTTTTACTTTTTTTCCACGATTCTCTCCTCCATCCCAGTACAGGGTGGGGGGAGTGAGCAAGCAGCTGCGTGGTGCTTAGTTGCCAGCTGGGCTTAAAACATGACTTTATGGAAAGGGGCTATGAAAACATCTCACACTTGCTTTACAGAGTAGGAATTCCTTTTTATTTTGTGCAATGTTTGGTGCAGTATGTCCTCCTACTAAGATTAAGTAAGTCCTACAGTACTTAACACTACATTTCTATATCATTAACACTTCTGTCATCATTGATCAACATTATTCCATGCACAACTACTATTACTTAGCCTTCAGTATTCTGAATCGTGGTAATGAATTCGCTTTCTGAGAACTGTGCAGAACAAGTCTGCTCCATATGATGTATATAGTCTGATTAAAGATCTAAACAGGGCAAATTTAGAGGTTTTGAGCTACTGATTTTTTGATAGGCTATATCAATGCATACTACAGAGGTTAAAAATTTGAAATATGAAGCATTATCATTCTAGGCACCACACTAACCACTGTTTCAATCTATTAACCTCTGGATAAGACAAAAGAAGACAAATTTCTATATTTATCACTTAATTCCTTTTAGTTTTCCCACTGAAAGTTTGAAATGTTGATTACTTCAGGAAAAAATTGCTTACTTGCAAGTCTTTGATTTCAATTTTGTATTCACGATGGGAGAAAATTCCCAAGGATACTTTAAGGTTTAAGACTCTATTTTCTTATTGTTTTGCATATCATATAATTCAGACTAGATGTAAAGTCTCATCATCATCATCATCCCTAAGGCATTTTACATCATTGTTCAGGTATGAAAAGATACACCATTTTTCAAACTGTGCAGCTTGTCAGCTTCAATTAGAATCCATGGCATTTGAGTTTCAGTATTCCTGTTTAGTGAGTATTTCAGAACACAATTTGTGGATTCATTATTTTTAGATTTTTCAGCTAAAATCCTGGAGTCTCTTCATTTTCATTCTTGGTTAAATGGTGGCTTTTTAACTCAGTGCTATTGTTATCTACTGTGGGTGTCATTACTAGGAAGATATTTTGGCATCTCCCCATTGGATAAACTGTAATAACAGATTAATGAAAATAACCTGAATAGGATTTTTGTGATCAGTTTTATTTGACAAAGTCTAGACGTTTGACTTCTGCATTCTTTGCCACTGAAAAATGAGCATATTTGAGACAGGCTGGAGTAATCCAGAGATTCTGCAGGTTTTACTTAATCTTTTTTGGAACACTTACAATATCTCAGAATGTCATCTTTGAATGTCACAATTAACAACATAGTCCTCAGATATTTGGCTACCATACAAATAAGTTATATTCTTTCAGGGCAGGGGGAAAATGAGCAGACATCCTCACTTCTAAGTAACAGGAGGCAGGGGGAGGAGGAGAGAGTTGGAGCAGTAACCAGAATCCAGTAACACTATGAATGCCACAAAGTTTTAAGGTTAATGAGACATTTTGTGGGTGTGGTCTACTTCCTACATTGTGCAAAGAAGCAAATATTGGAAGCAGTAAGCTAACAAAAGTAAAAAATGGATTTGCAGTACTCTATACTCTTTCACAGTCATACTTTTTTATACAGGACAAACAAATCTCACATAGTCAGTGAATATCTAGTCCACTGTGAAATATTCTAGTTTAAGTGCTTAACTACAACTTTCTTTGATCTTCTATTTTTTTATATTTGTACCTTAAAAATACTTGAAGAGGGGAAGAGGAAAGCATGAAATTGAAGTTACATTCATAGCTCCCATTTCTGGGTACTACTGAAATATTCAATAACATGAGCTGATCTTTCAGATCTCTTCTAAACCAGTTTATTATTTCTTCTCATTGAACAGAAGGACTTGGTACTGTAATTCTTAACATAGAAATTTGCTATTACATAGCATAGTTAATATGTAGAACCATGAATATATTTCTGATTTTATTTTCAGAAATTAATCAGTCACAAACTATATTCAAACAAAAAGGTGAAATTTACAAACAGTACCTAACCATGCAAAGGAAGCATCATGTCCTGTCATTTTATTAGTGTTATCATTATCATTATTAGTTTCTTCTTTTCTGTTCTATTAAACCGTTCTTATCTCAACCCAGGAGTTTTACTTCTTTTCCCAATTTTCTCCCCCATCCCACTGGGTGGTGGGGGAGTGAGTGAGCAGCTGCGTGGTGCTTAGTTGCTGGCTGGGGTTAAACCACGACATATCAGGAAAGCCAAAGTTCAGCTGGATTTGAGACTTACACAGGATATCAAGGGCAACAAGAACAGCCTCCACTGCTACATTGGTAGCAAAAAGATACACAAGGAAAAGGTGGGCCCCATGGTAAATGGGGTGGGTGATTTGGTGACCCTACTGGTGTGGGCTGGAATAGAGTTGATTTTCTGCATAGTAGCTTGTATTGTGCTACGTTTTTGATTTGTGACCAAAATAGTGTTGATAACACAAGGATATTTAAGTTATTGCTGAGCAGTGCTCACACAGCACCAAGGCCTTTTCTGCTCCTCACACAGCTCCACCAGCAAATAGGCTGAGGGTGCACAAGAAGCTGGGGGGAAGACAACGGGAACAGCTGACCCCAACTGATCAAAGAGGTATCTCATACCGTGTGAAGTCGTGCTCAGCAAGTAGTGAATGAATTCCTTCTTTTGCTTTGCTTGTGCATGCAGCTTCTGCTTTACCTGTTAAACTGTCTTTATCTCAACCCATGAGTTTTTGTACTTTTACCCTTCTGATTCTTTCTCCCATCCCACTGTGGGGGGAGTAAGCGAGTAGCTGTGTGGTGCCCAACTGCCTACCTGGGTTAAACCACGACAGTGAGGCTGAGGTACTCAATGCCTTCTTTGCCTCGCTTTTCACCTACAAGGCCTTTGTGCTTACAGACAAGGATAAGGAGGCAAAGAATTATCAGCAGGCGATGAGGGCTTACGTGAAAGAACTCAACACATACAAGTCCCAAACTGGAAGAGGGACAATGTTACACCCATCTTCTAAAAATGCCAAATGGTGACCCTGAGAAACACAGTCCTCACTTTGATCCCTGTGAAAATAAGGCAGAGAGTCCTCCTGGAATAAATTTCTCATCATATGAAGAAGATGGTGTTTGGGAATAGTCAGCATGGATTTACTCCACATAAATCATGCCCAACCAACTTGATTGATTGCCTTCTATGATAAAAGGACAGTTTGTGGATAAGAGAAAAGCAGTGGAGGTCATTTACCTCAACTTTAGAGGACCTTTCAACATTGCTTCCCACATTATTTTTGTATGCAAGTTAGGATGTTATGATCTGGATGGGTGGACAAGTGGACAACCAGATGGGTAAAAAACCTGGTTGGATGATTTGGCAAAGAGGGTAGTGGTTAGTGGGTTGTACTCCTGCTGCACTCCACCAATAGTGGAATACCACCAGGGCCTCTCCTGGGAGCTGTCCTGTTTAACACCTTTATCAGTAACCTGGAGGAGGGGAATGGAGTGCACTCATCAAGTTTTCAGATTAAATCAAACCGAGGAAACAATTCATATGCTTGAGGGCAGGATGGCCATCCAGAGGGTTCTAGACAGGGTGGAGAAATTGGCCAACGGAGACCTTACGAAATTCAAGACAAACAAATGCCAAATACTACAGCTGGGAAGGAAGAGTTCCTGAGGTGATACAGGCTGGGACCTGACCGGCTTTGGAGCAGCTTTGCTGAGAAGGACCTGCAGGTGCTCATAGACAGCAAGCTGGGCATGAGCCAGCAGTGTGTCCTGACAGCAAAGAAAGGCAAGAGCATCCTGGGCTGTACTAACAGAAGCACAGCCAGGAGGTCCATGGGAGTGATTACCACCTCTCCTCAGTGCTTTTGAGACTGGAGTCAAGTGTCTAGTTTTGGATGTCCTGCTCAATACAAGAGACACTGACAAACTGGACTAAGTTCAAGCTTGGGGCACTTGCCCTGTGAGGAGAGGCTGAGAGAGTTGGAAAAGAGACATCTTCAGGGGGGCCTAACAGCAGCCCCCAAGTACTTAGGAAGTGGTCATGAAAACAGCAGAGTCAGGCCACTCACAGGCCTGGAGGGAGGATAAGAGGTAATGGCCAGAATTTGAAACAAGATAGAATCCACCTGGATATAAGTAGAAACTTTTTCACCCTAAGGACAGTCAAGCAGTGGGACAGGCTGTACAGAGAGGTTGTGCAGTCTCCATCCTTGAGGGTTTTCAAGACCAGACTGCATAAAGTCCTAAGTAACTTGATCTGACCTCATAGCTGACTCTGCTTTGAGCAGGAAGTTGGACTAGAGACCTCCTGAGGTTCCTTCCAATCCGAATTATTGTATGATCTTATGATAAAGGATGAAGAACACTGATACTCATGCATGACCTTCAGCTGCTGAACAACTATCTCACTTGATCAAGGAGATGATAGAAATAATTGTCTGAATAGTGAACCTTTGTATCTTTTCATTAGGTAGTTTGCAGCATCATTGCATTTAGGAATACTAACACATACAAAGAAAAAGTCATTAGTGTATATATAAAGACCCTGTATAATGAAGAAGCAGCTAATTTCCCTTTCCATTAGTTTTTGCTCATTTCTCTTTATCCTTAGAATTACTGAGGTAATTTGGGTTGCTTTAACAAAGGGAAGATTAGACTCATTCTAGAAACAAGTGTCAATGAAACTTGCTGAGATAATGCACTGATTTATTATATTTGGTTGCCTAGAAAATATTAGCCTAAATGATTACTTATACTAAAACATTCTACAGTATTACGACTCAGGTAATAGAAACTGAATATAGAAATAGAAAAATAGAGTAATAGAAACTCTAGATCTAATATTAGATCTGTTAATCATATTTGAAAAAAAAAAAAATAATCCTGTTTTCATCTTTTTGTTATGGCAGCAAACATTAAGTCCAGAGATCCCAGTTTGGTTTTTGGTTCTACCATGGAGTGAGCTTTGATTTGGCATGCCTTTATAGCCCAGTAACTGGATTCCTTAGTCTATGAAACACACCATTTCAACATGTAGAGCAGCTATTGGAGTAGGAAGTAGTTTATAAGAATGTTATTCTGCAAACAATTTTTACAACTTTATTCCATTCTAACAAAACTAAGATTGTTTAATCACTAATATGAATATTTGGAATGCAGAATATTTAGGTTAGTTTAAATTATGAATTTGTCTTACATAATGTTTTCACCTTGAAGAACAAGGATATTATTTGTGATTACATATTTCAATTTTCATTTTCTTTTACTCACAAAAGAAATTTTTCTATTTATCAAAGCACAACACTTTCTCCATTCATCTGTTTCCTTTTCTTACACTGACAAGCAAAAAAGCTAGTTAAACAAAGTATAAAAATAAGCCCTCTAGGGGAATAATTTTCCCACAAGAGGTTAATATCCAGTATTCTGGACACAAAGTTAATTATTGTAATTTAACACATTGAGAAAACTTACAATAGGGAGATATTAAAAAGATCTCTCAGGTTGTCAGAAAACTGGTATATTTCATTACTATTTTCCAGCTAGGTATCATTAATAGCACAGTAAATGTATTAATATCTGTTCACTTTGGTTCTTCTGACTAAATTGTTTGACAGGCTGAGTTCATCAAATAAATATCGCAAGGTTTAAAGTACTATTTTATGCAGCTAATAAGTGAACAAAACAGGCTTAAAGTTGAAAACGGTACTGAACAACTTCTTATGTATCTGTGCTGAAAATTCAGGTTTTCATTTTAAATTCTCCCATCTGCTTTATTAGCATTTGTACATAACCACACTAAATAATCACATAATTACTAGGACACTTTATATCCTTTCTGCTTTAAAGGTTTCCATAAGCAACCTGAAAGCCATCTAGAAAAGTAGTGAATCACTTGTATAAATAAATGCAGATTCTGGACAGAAAAGCAGTGTAGTAAATACAGGACAGGACAGTTTTCAGAATATAGGAGTATTTAAGTAAATAAAGCATACAAAGAAACTCTGGTTGTCTTTCATACACACCCACATTTTTAAAAACTCACCTTTAAAACATAAACTATAAAAAACCCCTCTTGTTTGGCTCTTCACTAGCCTGAGAAGTCAGAAGGTACTCAAGCAGTTAAGAACATAATTTCCCTAACTATCTTAAGATCTGCTTCTGTTCATAAACAGAGAGGCCTCGGGATAAGCAGCCTGAAGTCTAGCTGAGGTTTAATCCATACATTTCATATATTACCTATAGCAACAACAATGCATGATTGAGGCATTTTCAGAGCACATCTGCAGCTAAAGAAAGTGATGGTGGAGCTGTGCACATTTCACTTTACAATTGAGTGTTTTAAATGCTTATTAGTAACACTGGAAAACTACATTCAATTACATCCTCTGCTGAAAATATAACCCCACTTTCCAGTCTTCAGCTATTCTGAACTTAGTGTTTGTGCACATACTCATATTCCTGCCTGATGAATGTTCTGTATTACATCATAAAATAATATCCATTGTTTTCCTCCCCCTGGCCCTCGTGGGAATAAATGTATGGCTCTATAGCTTACTAGTGAAGATATTCTTAGGCTTATGAAAAATAATAAAATACATATTGAAATTGGGTTTGAAGCCCTCACAGTAAGCATCCTGGGCTACAGCAATATGTGATATAGCTCCAGTTCTCAACCACATGAATTATTCTCAGCCATATAGAAAAGTTGCAGGAGAAGAAATGACACTATTCCATATAAGTTTACTTTGTAACCAGCCTGCTAGTGATGCCCCCAAGGACGAAAGGACTATTTCAAAGCCACGAAGACAGAAAAAGCAAGCCAGCTCATGCCATCAGTATTCTGGATGTGATAACAGGAGATAGAAGCAGCTTCTCCTTTGACCGTATTTTAAAAATAATAAAAAATGCACTTGACAGTTGCCTCTTGAACAATGAACTTAAAGAAGGCGCTCAAGCCTATGAACACTTACTGGAGAAATGCATCTCAGTCCTGTGTCTCTCTAACCTCAGTAATTCAAGCACAATTTCTTCTACTAGCATTGGATTGTAACAATCCCCTTTTGGGAAACTTCATGCTCCCTACTTAATGTACAGTGAGCTTCCTCTGCAACAAGCTACCTAAAATTAAGGAGCTATACTCTTGCCTAAATTTCTCTTTGTCTATCCCTATATATTTAATGGGACACTGAAACATTTCATGAAAATGTATGACCTTCTTATATATTTAGTGCACACAGATATGAAGAGTATACTTTCTGTTCATTTGGGATTGCAGAAAATAAGAAAATTCAGAGCAACATCAGTAAAAGTTTATATAAAACAGTAAGCTTATACAACTTGCACTAGCTGGAAAATAAGAATGGAAGAAAAAGCAAAAGACTAACTCAGACTGACTGTAGATGATTAATAATTTGGGAGTGAAAATGAATAGTGAGTTCAGTAATTGGAACAGAGACTCCTTTTAGACCCTTCTGCTAACTGAGGAGCTGGAGAGTAGGGCAAAGTCATTCCCAATTAAATGCATGACAATTATTTAGAACAATTTGAAGTAGTTTGAAGGAGGAATTTTTCCTGTAACCATGCCACAAGATCATGTCTCTTCAGAAAAGACAGTTGAGAAGCTGGAATGACCCTCTCCTCAATTTTGTCTGAATTAGGGCCATTCTATTGCATTGATTTTCAGTCTGAAAAGGTTTTGTTAGTAAAACAACATTAGAACAGTTCTTCATATGCTACCTCTTTCAATTTCTTGTTGCAATCCAAGTCAGGAAGAGAAGAAAAAGAAAGAATGAAAAGAATATTTTTTTCTTAACTTCAAGGAAGTTTCAAATTTATCTTGAGTTTCAAAAGAAATAAAATTTTTTTTTTTTATTTGAGCTGAATTAATTTGTAGACATCCTTGAAATGAATCAGAAATGAATCAGATACTGGTACAAAATAAGAAATCTTCTATAACTCATTGTAGTTTCATGCTGTTATTATGCTACTCAAACAATCCTTTGGAAATGAGAGAGAATATGCCTCTTCATCCATGATAGTAATGGGAAGACAGAGTCAGAAAAGAAAGCTTTCAGAGTTTAAAGTTTTTTCTTCTTTTTTTTTTTTTTCAGTAAAGGATTGATAAACAACAAGTCAATAACCCTCCCCAAACTTTCCTCCACCCCCTGTTCCAAAACTAGGCAAACCCTCTCGTAACTTTTTATTTAGGCATTACATGGTTCGTTAAAGTACTTTGTATTTTTTTTCACATAAATAAATATTTCATTCTTTCGCTAAGCAAATACATCCAGATGGTGTAATATATAATTAAACATATTTTTGACCTACTGTTTTTTTAGGTGATATGGACTTCATAATTATCAGTGTATTAGCAGTGATAGCAAAATTTTCCCCATTAATACCCAATAACATTGTAGTGTCTCAGTAAGCATAATTTAAAAGAAAGATACAGTTTTGTTTTAAAATTACTGTTGGTCATTAAAATAAAGCTCCTTTTAACTGTGTATATTTCAATACCTAATTACTCTGTTAAAGAGAACACCTCTGCCAGCTTTAGTTTCTAGCTGCTGGATCTTGCTATGCTTTATCATTACTATGGGGTTTTTGTTGTTTCGTTTGTTTTTTAAATCAGGATATAGCTAATTTACAAAAGAAAAAAATCAGTGAATTGCAGTTGCAAAAAGTTTAAGTTCATGACATTTATTTTGATTATATTTTCATACATTAACCCTGCCTCACTTAAATAACAGTATTTTTAAAGGTGTTTTGGTTGCACCTTCAAGTTTACATTTAAGAAAAAGGATCAATGTGTATAAGCCACAGAATCACATGTGGCAATTTATTCTCAGTTTTTAGACCAGATAATCCTCAAGTTACACATGTGAAACTATGGTATGTGCATATATACTGAAGAACTGTGTCTTTACAAGCAAATTCAGAAAAACAACTAATTCTTCATGTAAACATATATGTTCTTTTCAATGTGTAGTGGGAGGAAACAGAGATGGTGCTACATTTCTTGTTTCTTGTTTTAAATTTAATTCCAAGCATAGAATAAAAAAAAATGACCTCTCAGAAACATTGATAAAAGCATGGTTAAATTATGTTGCACTTATGAGAATTATTTTATTGCCAGAAATACTGTAACTAACTCCCCATACAAAAGAAAATGTGTACATATTAGCCATTATATTAATTCTGCAAGGATCTTTAGATGGAGGGAAAAATTAAAGTTCATTTGTGCACAACGCTACTATATAATAATACTTCCTTTCCACTTCACTGAAGGTACAGCCAGTATATAAGATGATTTTAATAAAAAGACACCAATAAAAAAATTCCTAAAAAACAAACTTAAGTACAGACATAGAGAAACATTGTCTAAATAACAGCATTTAACTGAATTTGCATCTGAGCAGCATGTTAGCCAAAAATATTCACAAGCATCATTCATTCTCATTGAATGTGGCAGACAGATATGGTAACAGTCATGATGGTCATCTAGCTTGGCAAATTATTGCTTTTCTAAAAAATTAGATTAGTGGTATGAACTGAAAGCCATGGTTTTCCATCAAATTGGCTCACCTTTGTTTCCCCCCTCAGCTCTATGTAGACAAGTGTATGACAAAATAACTTTAACCTGAGTTTGTGGTCACACAAGTCTGTAGATGTATTTTGGAGATCTCATCATTTATGATGACAGTGGAGCTATACTTAATTCTCTGCAGTACAGCTACACAAGCCTAAGGCAGTAGGTGTAGACACAAGCTTTCTTGACAGGGTCAATTTTGTCAGATACTGCTATCAAAACAAACTTTATTACAACTTGTTTAAACTGTGCAACTTAAGTTGCCACATCCTTCTAATAAATGCAGTTTACAGCTGTACATTTTATCATTAAAAGTGGTGTCTGTGTACTATGGACTAAAGTTTGAGGCATCTATGCCTTGCCAAAAGATTTTCTAAAATTCCAAATTATATATACAAATTCCACCCACTAAATATGGGTCCACTAATCATAATAGACCTTCAATGCAACTGGTTGACTGCTTTGACTTGCATGCTACTCAGTTATTTGGGAGGGTCATCTGCTGAACAGCTTGGTAGCTCCTAAGATTTCACATTAAAATCCATGACAAAATTGTGATCTTTTTCTACATTATCTGAACAGTTGTTCATTTACTAGATATGTTTTTTCATTTTGTTTATAGCTACTTTGTTAATATAAGAAAATAGTATATACTAAGTGAAATTAGCTAAAAAGCACAGAGTAGTCTCAGTAGATTTCAGTGATATTTTAATCTCTGATTAAAGTTTTCAGTAACAGACTGAAAGTTTAGTTATTTTTAAAACAAAAATATGCTCAAATACCAGAAGTTTATGAAGTGTTTTAGGATTATTATTTCTGTTTTTATTGTATCAATGAATAGCCTGATTTCAGAATAATAAGTAATACTGATTAACTTTGAAATATAATATACATTGCCTTATATTTTGCAAATGTAAATACTCTCCATAAATTAAGAAGCTGTTTATATAATTTATTTCAGCAATGAAGAACTGATTTACTGACGTTTATATCTAGTTTTAAACATGTTCAAGAAAAAAGTGTGCTTTACCACTTATTTACTCGGATATAATCTTTTTACTAAAAGACACAAAAGAAATTGCAGGTTGCATGATCAGCAACAAAAACAATAGTACAAATTGTTCTGCTACAAGATAAAATAAAATTAATTGTATTGCAGTTTATAACTAAAACTCACCAAAAATGTGTGCTTTTTGTCAGCTACAACTTATTACCATGTTCCCCAAAATAATTTTTCCACCCCATTTACTATGTCTAAAGCCTGTATATTCTCATGAAAGAGACACTATAGAAATATTTCTTAGTACCAGCAAATTTATAATCTGTTTAGTAACAAAGATTTATTTCTCTCAGTGTTTGAGGTACAGAACTCTAAATATAAATTCAAAGAAAAGGCATGCTTCTCACTTACTACTTAAAAGACAGATACTGTTATACTTATTCCCAGGAGTAGATTCACTGACTGGAATATAGTTCAGACTCCATTATTCCTACCAGGATCTCTTATCATGTTTGATATCGTATATATGAGGGTCTAGTATTCTAACTTCTAAGTCAGTCAGGAATTTTAAAGGGATGGCAGTGTCTGAAATACCTTCTGCAGACACCTGTGATCAAAGAGAGGCCAGTCTCAAAGCCTCTATTTCAGAGACCATGACAATCAAACTGAGAATGAACTCAGTGTGGTATTTCTTTAGTAATATAAAAACAGCAAAAAATGACACTTATTCTTGGCAGGCGGATTATACTTGGTCTTTCACTGGGGACAGAAATGGTGCTTGTCCTGATCCCACACATGCAAAAAATTTCTGCTCATTTTCACTGCTGTCGTGGTTTAACCCCAGCCAGCAACCAAGCACCACGCAGCTGCTCACTCACTTCCCCCCCACCCAGTGGGATGGGGAAAAGAATCGCGACAAAATGTAAACTCATGGGTTGAGATAAGAACGGTTTAATAGAACAGAAAAGAAGAAACTAATAATGATAATGATAACACTAATAAAATGACAATAGTAATAATAAAAGGATTGGAATATACAAGTGATGCACAATGCAATTGCTCACCACCTGGTGACCGACACCCAGTTAGTCCCTGAGCAGTAGTCTCCCCACTCCCAGTCCCTCCTGTTAATATACTGGCCATGACATCACATGGGAATACCCTGTTGGCCAGTTTGGGTCAGGTGCCCTGGCTGTGTCCTGTGCCAACTTCTTGTGCCCCTCCAGCTTTCTCGCTGGCTGGGGATGAGAAGATGAAAAATCCTTGACTTTAGTCTAAACACTACTTAGCAACAACTGAAAACATCAGTGTTATCAACATTCTTCTCATACCGAACTCAAAAACATAGCACTGTACCAGCTACTAGGAAGACAATTAACTCTGTCCCAGCTGAAACCAGGACAACTGCTTACATACTGACTACTTCTTCACCCTACTAAGAAGTATTTCAAACAGGACAGCATCAAGAAGAAATGTATGACAGCAGGAGTTGAGAGGAAGGATAAAAATTTATAAGACACATCAAAATATATACATATTGGAGTATGGTTATAGGACATGGAATAAGAAAGTGTGGGAGAATAAAAGCTATTCTATAGTGTTCTTAGCCCTGGGAAAGAAAAATGGGCTTTTAATCCTTCCATGACAATTTTTTTCTCCCATAAACTAGTGCTTTGTTTTCTGAAGTAAGTACTTGGTTTTTGTTGTGTTTTTTTTTCTAAATTGTGCTAGATTATCAGAATAATAATTTAGAGCCTCAAAGATTTTTCATTTGAGAAACAATTCTGAAGAAAGTATTTCTATTTTTGTAAATAAAAACACTTAAATATTGAGTTAGATTTCAGGTGGCAGAGATTTTAGTAAGTCTCTAAACAAATAGTTTCAATTATTAATTGACCTTCTGGATGAAAAAAAGCATTTTATTTCTTGTTTGAATATAATTTCCTTAAGTTTCCAATTGCTATATACCAATATAACTTTATTCTACTAGATTAGAGAGCTGTCTTCAGTCAGGTATCTTTCCACAACTAGGTATTTTGAAACCATGGTCAAGTCATTGTGATTCACTATTCAGAATTAAACATAATTATTATTATGTACTAATGTTACCTTATTCAACAGAACCTTAAAAACAGAAGGCACTGGCACACACACCCTACAACAGTTACATTGTTCCATTAAGGCTTTATGGTTCAAAAGTGTACTTTGGACTTTGCGCCATTCTTTCTCATCCTCCAATAAGGACTTTGGATACTTTTTGGGGTCATGGTTACAAACACTTATATGCTAATGTCACCATAATATTCTATTTGCAATAAGACAATAAATAAAATGTTTCTTGGTTTTGCATTAATTAACCCTGTGAATCAATCCTCCAACAAGTTTAGGCTTCTGCATGCATAAGGATAAAATCTGGTAAACAGACTCAGTGTCAGATCAAGTGATTGAATTAGCTGTATTAGTAAGCATAGAAATAAGCATAACTGTAAGCATAACTCCACAGATATGAAAGCTAAAAGTTAAAGGTGCTGAACCCTTCCTGTTAACAGACCTTTTTTTCAAAACTGAAAACAGAGGTCCACCTGGTGTATGCATAACTGTAAACAGAAAAATCTCAGGAAAGAGCATGCTGCAACCCTCAATGAACTTTAAAATGTCCAAAAACCTCAAAGAATTTTAAAGCTAAAGTTTAATGGAAAAAGATACACACTGAAAAGTGGACTAACTTTGACCTCAAATGAACTAGGTATTTTGACAGCTGAAATAAACTAAATTGCCACATAAAGTCTATAATATTCTTTAATTTATAATACTGATTGGTAGTCCATCAGCTGCAGAGTATGAGGTACCAAGGTCTACCTGCATATTCCTGGAATGTCTGGGCTCTTTTCTGTGTCTGCAAAAGTAATTATAGAGTGACATTGTCATGGATGTGGATGTGACCAGTTTTATAACTAATCAATGATTGCCAACAAATACTGTGCAATAGCTTTTTCCATAAAGCCTGTCCCTTACCACACCAAATAATAATGATTTTCCTTCACTCCTATGCAAATTTTGTTTCAGATAATCAATATATCATCCTGCTCATAGAGAAGCAAAACTCACTACCACCTACTTAATGCCACTAAACGTGTATTTCCAGTGAGAACTGACAGTCTTCTTAGAGTTGAATGGATAATTTGCTAACATTTCTTAATGTTTTTCTATAAAGAAATTGGAAGGATGTTTTCTCCTTGCAAGAATCTAAAACAATTCTACCTGTGAACTGGCTTTGAATTACTTCTCTTCTGTCAAATCCATTTACCATCCCAACAGAACAAGTCTCTAAAAGCAAATACAGAGACGAAAGGCTTCTGAACTCTCTTCGATAGAACTAGGTTTTTCTCTGAGACAAAAGGTGAGACTGAACACATCTACAGCACTTCATACAAGCTCAGCTAAACACTGCATAATTCACTTTGTTTAAGCTTCTTTTTCTTTCATTTTGAGCTTACAATAATGGGAACTCAATTTGGGATTATTGATTTGAGGGTTTTTTTGTCTACTGACTAGCACCTAGTGCAATTCCAGTTTCAAGACATGAAATGATGAAATGTATTTGCATATTTTTTCAGTAATTTTCATTTTTACAGGCATTGCTTAAACTATATTAAAGTGTTAACATCACTAAGGCTAAGAACAAACAAAAAATAGTTTCTGTATTAACATCTGTATCTAATATGTCCATTTATATCTTAGTTTATTGTGGAAAATCTATCCTCATGCAATAGCTATCACAGTTACATTATGTGCACTTCTATAAGTATTTCTAGATGCACAATGTCCTTGAAAACATCAGTCTAAAACACTAAAAATTGCCTTCTGCTAATAGAGCAGCACATTCTGCAGTGACTCTTAATTTAAACAGAAAGCCTCTCTGTGTATTGCATCTTATAAGATCAATGAATGCAATGAACATTCCCCAACTTGTTTCAAAAGCATTAATCATCAGATGTCTGTCTAAATACTTAAGGCTATTTCACTTTAATGAAACAGTTCAAATATTACGTTGCTGACTGATTCTGTTAGTGTGATAGATCAATAACTCACCCTGCCAGACAAATACATGCTGAAGCGTATCTGGGACCAGAGAAGCATACTGGACCTTAGATAGAGCTGTAGTTCATTTGTTCAGTACTTAAAAGAAAAGCTTTGACTATATCATGGTTAATTTACCAGGAAACTGTAAAACAAATATAGATAAAGCACCCTTGTCTTTCATAGGGCCATAGTATCTTTGTTACTTTCATAAACTATATTGTAATCCTATAGAATTTCAGATTTTATGGATGAGTCATTAAGCACGACACACTCCAAACTCTGCACTTTTCCAGTGGTACTTTACAAATTAAAATACAATTTTTTTAAAAAACAGTAATTTACAATCTGTAAATTAATTCCTACTTTTTTTTTTTTTTTTTTTTTTTTTTAAATACAGAAATACCAGGCTGAGGAAGGGTTTGGAGAGTGCAGAACAGGGGAACAGGAAAGCCAACATGCTACATATACACAATACTGCTCATAAGACAAGTAAGCAGCAAGCCTCAAGCCTTGAGCTGGCAGGTACTTCTTTCTTACACAGTCTGACTTGCACATAGGTTGCTTGACCAGTGGAGTTATGCTTACTTGGAGGAGGTTCACAGTTGACCCGCAATCTAGTAAATTTGCATGCTGCCATCAGCAGTATGTAATAACACTATCAGTAGCGGCAAGAACAATTTTCCCTATTAAAGGAATGTACAACACGGTACACTATTCACAACACTGCTCTTCAGACATGAGATGTTACCTTTGTTGGACACATCCATCTCCTTTGTGCGTAAATGTTGCTTTTCATTCTATCCAGTAGCCAACTTTATATACCAGAAGAAAAACAAAATACTGCTATATTACCACTGAATAGCATGTCACAGGCAAAGGGAAGTTGTTACCTGAATAACCATCACTATCACTACCTATCTATTTAGCAAGTTTGTTTCTCGTATTACCTGATTTTTGTATTTTCACAATATTCTGTTATCTGGCAAGCCAAAACTATGATAATTGATGAACTTTTTCAGTTAGGCAGCACAAAAATAAAACACAAACCCTAATGTTCAGAGCACTTTTAGAAATGAGTAAATGGTAAGTAAATTTCATGGAAGATCTTAACCATAAACCCAACCTATCTGAAAACTGCATTCTTAATATTTTGCTACCCCCACCAAAGAATCTAATTCTTTGTAATAGAGAACTATGCTTAAGAAACTTCATGGGAACTATAAATCTGTGTTTCCTGATTTATTTCAGCAGACAAATTATAAATAAGAGGACAAAACATGGATGTCTATGCACAAAGGCGTAACTTCATGAAAGGAAAGAATTTTAAATAGCAAGCATCTCATTAATGAACATAGCATCTACAGCTTTGCATGTCTGTAAATCATTTAGAGTTGTAAAAAGCTTAGTTTCTTACCCCCTACTGTGTCTGTTTTGCAATGTTCCACTAAGATGCAGATCCAGCAGCTCAAGGATTGCCCCATGGAGTAAAAACAATGCTTCATTTACTCCCTATGACATGACCTGAGTCCCTTTGCCAAGTTTTCTTCCTTCCTTTCTCCGTAAACAATATCTGCATATCTCAAAACGCAAAATGTAAAAAGGTACCAGCAACTATGAACATTCAGACTTTTTTCCTTTCCTCAAATGCAAAGGCAGGATATAAAGTAAAAGCAAGCAGGAGAGACTGCTATTTCAACTTTAAGCAGCCTATTAAGGAGCTGAAGTGCATTATAGGGCATTGAGATAAAACATAAAAATAAAAAAAAAAAGGAAAGGCAAAACCCCCATACTGCTAAAAAATAGACACAGTATACCACAAAAATGGAATGCCAGAGGGATTATGGGGGGCAGGAAAAAAAAGGAAAAGCACACACTGGTATGTCTTGGTGCAGATGTTGTCCCTTCACCTTTTCCCCACCTTGTCATCTGTAGCTCCCTACCTACAGAGTAAGTCCTTTATCAATGCAGTAATAAATTCATATGTGCAACCATCTGCCTAGCAGATGGGGCAGGTGCTGAGTATCGTCAATCACCAGCTTCCACTTGTGCTTGTCATTATCAGGAGTTAATAGACTCTAGGGCAGGAGGTGAGCCATGTACACAGCAGGAACAACAGCATGTTGTGCCATGTTTGTTCACCCAGGGTCTCCAGGGAGAATGGGGGAAGTGAAGGAAGGAGGCAAAGGAAAAAGGAAGTTTTTTCATCTAACATGTCATTACGTAGCAGACAGTAAGAGTTACCTCAACTTGCTAACAGATGTTACCTCTCCTGCGCAGCACACCCCTTCCATCTGAGAGGCATAGCCGTCTACTCTGAACTCACAGAACACTCTTCCCAAATCATTAACACGTGAACTTATGAGCCAACACCCTTTTTTTGTTGTTTTTTTTCCAAATGTGATCAGGAAAAAAATATAAAGGTAAGCTGTCAGGAAAAGGGCAGGGGGGGAACCCACCCGATGGTAATGGGCAGCTGCAGAAATGACATTAGTTTGTGGTAAACATGCGAAAGGACCACGTAAGGGAAGAAAATTTTCTTTTCTTTCTTAGAGCTGAATTCCAATACTCATTTCTTATCCAGACTAGGTAACACTGAGTTTCAAGAACATTTTTTCCTCTGTAGGTTTACACTTCCATTATACATTTGATATGACTGTCAATAAAAAGTCAACACTTACTGTAAAGAATCCCCACAGAAATCTGGGAAACTTCATAGCCTGTGCAATGTTTCTCACTGAGGTGTCAATGAAATCTGCTTGTGACTTACTGTCTCCTCAGTACACTGCCAGAAGATGTGAACTCTTTTATTTAGCACTCTTTCTATAACTAGAAACCATGGCTTTCATAATCTGAGCAATTATTTTCTGTGTATGTTTAACTGATTGATTACAGAGGGAACCTTCCATTTTGAAAGATGCTGAAATAAACACAGAAAATACACTCAAACCAGAAGTCTTAACTATGGAGTTGATTCTTTTTGATGTTCATTGTTTTTTTCGTGTTGAAAAGAATGAAACTGATTTCAACTGCTGGGGTTTTTTTTATTAGCATAACTTTAAAATGTTATTTTAGTTTTTTTACTTGTATAATTTTCACCACATTACTTTAATTTTATAATGGACAGTCAACCATCTAACAAAAAAAGATTTCTTTACCCAAAGTCAAGGTATCTTACTATCATTTAAATGTACTTTACAGCAAATAGCATCACCTGAGCTTACTCTCCAAGTATGTGCTCCGTAACCTCTACATTTGATACCAGTTCCTTATTTTGCTTTCTTCTTCCCTATTTAGCAATCCTGCATGTTACAGAAAACATAACTCCTCCAATGGAGATCAGGAATTACGTGCTGGAACACAGAGTAGATTCTTTCTCATTAAAGTCAAAGACTATATTCTTCCAGATTTTCACCACAGTCATATCACTAAGGTTAATTCTGCTCCAGAGCACATTTCTCCTGGATAGCATGATGACTCACCAAAAAACAGTCAGTTGGAACTTGTATAAATAAAAAAATATAGATGAGAACACGGCCATTTTAGCGTTTAAACACAAGACAACTGAAAATGATAAAATGGTAATCAATTTCTAGCCTTCCTCACATCCTGTTTGCTTTGTAGGAAGCTCCAGTTGACAGATTCAGCATGTGAGCGGTCTTTTTTTTACTGCCAAATATCTACATATACATACAACTTTTGTATATATATAAACATACACACACACACGGAGAAAGAATCTTGTTCCGTCAAGATGTTTTGCTGCTGATTTTTCTATTAAATGTATTGATTTTAAAAAGCCTACAACCACCAATTGGCAACTGATGCAAAAGGGAAAGTAGTCAGGAAAAAAAGGTTTCTAGATCAGGCATCTAGAAGTTTATTATAAATATTAATAAATACATAAACATTTTAAACGTTGCAAAACACTTAATAGGATTTTAGGAATTTTCCTACAAGCAAGTCTTGCCAATGTATTTTCAAGCTTTTTCTGTTGTGTTAGCTCATAAACGTCTGCAGCTAATGCAGATTCTTGCATCTATTTGTCATAATAGCACATTTATCTCCCTTCAGAGTCATACAAATGTACTCTCTAAACCTCATAAGTATGCGGGCCCTGACTTAACCTCATTTTGCTGACTCCTGTGACCCAGAGCTCAGAAGCTTGAAATCTATACCAAAAATATGAGCACCAGCTGTTGACATTCTGAATCTCTCAGACCGTGAAGGAATATATATTTTTTTGTTTATGTTGCATACACAAAGTGACACAAAGACATTTAAAATTAAAAACAGAAATTGGGTGCAATTAATTCAGTCAGAGGGGAAAAATTAATAAATAAATTGTTTCACTGTCTGGGCCCTGTGACATTTTTATAAAGTAGATCCAGAAATAAGAAGGAGAAACCAGTGAAGAGTGGATCATGAATGGAGATGGAAATTGTTTCTATTGATTTTCACTGGTGATGGAGCTCATAACACAAGGATTATACTTATGAAAAGCAGATCCTGATTCACCAAGAAGCTCTACACACAGTCCAGGCAAAGTTTGCTTCTCATCTTTTAATTGCTAGCATTTTCAAGGTATCTATCCTTATGGCAAAAGAAAATGGAAAGACATTTAAAAAAAGAAAATCACATAGAACATATACATTAAAGGAAATAGGAGAAAAACCTTAAGACTAGGGATATAAACTCACATATAGTGCTAATAGTATATAGAACCAGTGCTATCCCTATATAATATACAGTGATAATACTAGTGCATTATTGTGCTTTCAGGTAGAATTAGAATCCCGCTGTGTTAAATGTTACACAAACCATACAGTAAAAAGTCTTCACGTGTAGTCTTTTTGAGCGAGTAAGCTATGTAATAGTTATTCTTATAACCATTGCTTTTTTTATAAAAATCTTCACAGGACAGAACAGCAGACTCTTTCACTGTTTGGTTTATGTAACATTTTTATTCTTTAGCCTTCTAGAACAGTTTGAGCTGGGATCATGCTGATAGATTGCAATAACTGCTGTGCCTTCAGGTTTATCAGAGTATAGTGCAATGACTGTTTGATCCTTTCCTATTTAAACCTGAGACATTACAAAACTGCAGCCACAATAGGTAATTATTATTCTCTCTGTGTTCTTGAGTTTGCAGATAGCTTCACTCTGCAAGACCAAGACTCAATCACAAGGCCTGATTGTATCCTCATTTACATTTATGTACATTGAGAATAATTCCACAAAGGCCAGTGGAAACCTACTGAGGTAAAATTGGTGTGAAGTGGCTTGTGAAGTGAGACATGAATTCATGGGTTTTGTGTAATGAATTGCCTCATCCACAAGAAAGCGTGTGGAATTGGAACAATTCATAATGCACAATAATAATGCACTATGCATAATTTATTTTTTCATAAAGCAGCACTTTTTTTCAGGGCTGTTCCTTGTCTCCTGACTCCATTACTTTTTCTATTTCTATTCCCTTTCTACTTTATTATTAAATGGTTGCAGTTTTACTCTCCTCCTTAACAACAGGATACAAAACAGTAAGATTATAAGGGGGGGGGGGGAAGATAACATTTGTCTGTTCTTGTCCAGTATTCAAATTTCAGTTTTAAACACAAGTCACAGAAAAGATAGTTTAGACATCAATTTAGAAACAGTACACTACCTTTAACACTTCTAAAAAACTGAACTGAAATACATAGTGTCTTATCTTTAACATGAGAGCTATATGCTTTCTAACCAGAAGCAACTGGAATAAAACATGACTTCAGGTAAAGTTTTACCTGAAACCAAAGCAATTTTTAGTTTTAACACAGTATTCCCTAATGATAAGTCAAGGTTATCAGAAGAAATGAATATTTTTAGTTGCTACATAAAAGCTATGTTATCGCCCAGTTCTTTGTACAGATAACCCTTGAACATCAGTGACCACCATGGTGAACCAAGAAAGAATGAAGTCAAGTATTGCAACCTGTTCTTCATAAATAAGCATTAAAAAATCTGAAAATATTTCTAGAATAAACTGGTATTAAACATTTTTCTCATTTATGACAAAGGCAGGGACACCACTACCCCCTCAAAAAAAAAAAAAATTAGAAAAAGAATCAACTGTTAGAACATGCTGGTCCCCTCTAGGTAGATGAGATTCCCTTTGGGAATCATATCCCCAAATATCACAATCCTGCAATAATGCTCAGCCATCACCTTGTCTAACTGTTAGTGTTCTACTTCCTAAAAGAAAGAGATGACTTATTGCACTCCCATACACAATGCTTGGGAAAAAAACCCAAACAAATAAAACCCCCACAGCACCTAAGATGAACTGAAAGATTTAAAGAAATAGGTGCCCAGAAGTGAAATTCAAGACCACTAATATGCCAAATGCATATATTTAAAACAGTGAAAAGAAAGCAGAGGCAGATGTATTTGAGAGTCCATTCCTCTAGGTGGGTGATCCCTTTGCTTTCTAAGGGACATAGTATAAGGCAAAAGTGACTACTGCTGGGGACTGACCTAGCTGTTACAGCCAGGTTTATGATGATGTGCTGTACTATATTGTAAGAGTGACTAATTGTTCCCAAAGATATTTAGCATCAGGTCACAATCAAAATTTTTACCAAAAGCATTGTCAAAAATATATTAGTTGCATTTAACATATCTAGATTTTTAGCATTTGGAGTTTAGAAATCTGCTGTCTTTCTCCTCTTTTCAGATGATGTATTTACATGGAATTATACAAAGTATCACAACACACATATATGAATATGAACTCAGAACTGCTAATAATCAGATTCTTTCGCCACTCAGTAAGACAGATGGATAGTATGAAGAAACATCTTGATATTCTATCACCTAGTAGTGATCAAAGAACTGCAAGCAAAAATCACAGAATCAGAGGTTGGCTGAGGTTGGAAGGGACCTCTGGAGATCATCTTGTCCTATCCCCATGCTCATACAAGGCCACCTAGAGCTGGTTGCCCAGGAACACGTCCAGATGGCTTTTGAATATTTCCAAGGAGGGATACTCCACAACCTCTCTGAGCAAAATGCCTTACTATAAAATTGTACAGCCTCATTTGTTTCACTCTGAATGCAATTTTGCCAATTTTAACTCAATTTGCCTTGCATAGTTTATCATTCCCAGGATTCTGCTTTTATAAAAAGCTCATTTTCATTTGAGTAAGGAAAAAAAAACACATTTTGACTAGCTTAAACATGATAATGGAATAAAAAAAGAGTTTGTAAATCATGATTGCTTTACCCTGAAAGAAAAGACAAACTGAAGAGCCACAAAACAGGAAGGAACCTGAGAGTAAGAAGTCTGTTGCACACATTCTACCAAAATAATGCTAAACATTAAATCAGCCTGCAGCAAGCTAGATATTAATTTCCAAATCATCCAACCATAACCATCTTTCAAAGGACACAGCTCACAATAGAATTCCGGGGGGAATATGGTTGATAAGTGTCATGGTTTAACCCCAGCCAGCAACTAAGCACCACGCAGCCACTCACTCACTCCCCCCCCACCCAGTGGGATGGGGGAGAAAATCGGGAAAAGAAGCAAAACTCGAGGGTTGAGATAAGAACGGTTTAATAGAACAGAAAAGAAGAAACTAATAATGATAATGATAACACTAATAAAATGACAACAGCAATAATAAAAGGATTGGAATGTACAAATGATGCGCAGGGCAATTGCTCACCACCCGCCGACCGACACCCAGCCAGTCCCCGAGCGGCGATTCCCCACTCCCACTCCCCAGTTCCTACACTAGATGTGACGTCCCATGGTATGGAATACCCTGTTGGCCAGTTTGGGTCAGGTGCCCTGGCTGTGTCCTGTGCCAACTTCTTGTGCGCCTCCAGCTTTCTCTCTGGCTGGGGATGAGAAGATGAAAAATCCTTGACTATAGTCTAAACACTACTGAGCAACAACTGAAAACATCAGTGTTATCAACATTCTTCACATCCTGAACTCAAAACACAGCACCATACCAGCTATGAGGAAGACAGTTAACTCTATGCCAGCTGAAACCAGGACAATAAGAAAAGTCTAGTATTGTTGCATGAACACAATTTAACTTTACTATGTGGGGCAGGGCAAATACTGCAAAGCAATCTTTAAAATCCTTAACTGATAGTTATACAGCTAAATTTATTAAAAAGAGATAACAGGATAGATCAGTTAAATAAGATTATGTATGAAAGCTTATTGTGTCACTAAGGAAGTCAGATCTAACCAAAATTTAAGTCTGGCGTGTGGCTGGTGGATAATTATCTTTTGAAAGTATATTGGTGAAATGTATGCTATGCAACAGTACTCATACAGTAGAGTTTGACTAAGAGAAACGTTTAATGGGTTGCAAAATGTTTTCATGCAGGTACTTCCAGATTTTGTATATATAGATTAAGGTGAGGGGTATTGTGGGAGAATACTTTTAAACATTCTGAAAAAAAGCACAAGAGTTCAGCAAACTTCAGTAACAAAAATTTTTAAAATATTTTTGTAGTTTTTACAAAGCATGCCTATACTTTTGAAATAGCATGAAGAATAACAGCCTAAACCAGAAAGTAGCAAAAATTTTAATGAATGTTAATGAAATGGTAACAGATACTGATGTCAGAGGTGTTTGAGGAATTACAACTATTTCAAGATTTTCAAGGCAGGAAATGGACTAAATGAGATAAGACAGAAGGTGAGAAGAAATACTAGATCAACAACGTCAAATTCTGGGAACAGAATGGTTCATATAAAACAGAAAGGAAAGTGTGTGCATAAATTATTTCTGAACATATTCTGGAATAACATAACTCCTTAATTTTAAAACCAGCTGATGTTATCATTCTAGTTCAAAACTTAAGGTACCCTCAAAATACTTAGATTAGCAGCAATATAGATAGATAATGGGCAACTGCATTAGAAGAAGAAAAAAAAAATCAGGAACATTAAATAACACATATTAGCATGGATAGCTGTAAAAATTATGTTATTATAACTACATAAGTTATGCATAAAAAAAGATGCTACACAACATGATCTTGCCACCATGACAGTGCCATCATTTTCATGCTTTTTCATTTTTGTCAAACTATTACCATATGATATCAGGCAAAAGTTCCCTGGCTGTTTAACAAGAACTATATTTTTAATAGTTTTTAACAAATTCTTTGACTGTTTCTCTTTCCATACCATCAATACTACGGATCTTTTTCCATTCCATCAGACAAATATTTAGTAGTATACTTGTAATAATAACTGGTGTGCTTTTTCTTACTTTGTTTCTTTCTTTCTTTCTTTCTTTCTTTTTTTTCAAATGGGCAACATGACAACAAGATTATAATTTTCAGCTAGAGTTCTGAACCCAGTCTGGTGGTTATATTTTTATTAAACATTTTCTTTGAAGCTGTAAATTATGCACTTAATACATAAAGCTAGTATATAGCCTGAGAAGTTTGCTGTTCCCTGAGACTTCTCTTACGGAGGTAGAAAGCCTGCTTAGCTCTTTTCAATATGTTTCAAGATACACAGTGAACATGATACAGCTGAGTTTCCTATGATAGAAACATCTTAAAACTTTGACTTGTCTTTGTTACAGCATAAAAAATTATCATTTCAGCTTCACATCTCAGATTCAAGCTATGGATCAGAAAGCACTATTCTGAATTAAGTAAGGACTCCCAAAACCTTCACAAGAATGAAAACATGTATAACATCGCTCCTGCACTTCACAAGCAACTGAATTGATAAAGCAAACAAATGAGCAAAAAGCACAAACTGCTTAAGGGGGGGGGGGGGGGGGGGAAAAAAAACAAAAAAA